>NC_090649.1:288310552-288616177 GCF_040937935.1 Hyperolius riggenbachi
TGGCGCTATATAAGTACTAAATAATGATGATAATAATACAAGATAATAAAAAGCTCTGTGAAGCTATGAGCCATGCCATGCAGGGCCACCCAAGACAGACAGGTCATAGCAGAGAGTGCAGACAAAACTAAAATCCCTGGAGAAGGAAATGGCAATGCACTCCAGTATATTTGCCAAGAAAACCCCATGTACAGTATCAAAAACTTTGAGAGGCAGTAGAGGGTAGAGGGTCCTGGTGTGCAGTGGCCTATGGAGTCACAAACAGTCAGACACAACTGAATTATGACTGAACAATAACAACCCTGCAAACCAAGCAAGCCAATCTGTTAAATATAATTGTTATATCAAAGCACATCTATAGTGTGATTCTAAAAATTTAAGCCAGAGGTAAATCTGCATATTATGCTTACCACCTTGTCTTCACTAGCCATTTCCTGAAATATGGTTCAATAGTGTCCAAGCAAGTTCCGGAAGTTTCTGGAATCAAACTTGAGACTTGACTAGTGGCTGACCCAATGCATCTGACAACACCAGTTACAGAACATCACATTTAAATATACGGTATGCATGTAAGACTAATGCAGTGGTCACAGTCACCATCAGACAGGTACAAGAGAAGCTTCTGTACTAGGCCCAGAAAGTGTTTGGAGCCCAAAGATCCAGCTTACTTCCTAAATATCTTGTATTCTTTGCTTCCCACAAGTCCACTCACTATTTTGCATCTCTGATTTATACCTTCTCTAGCCCTTGTGAAACACTGGGTACGTATGTATTATGCCATCTGGGAAGTTTGGCAGCTTTTTGTTAAAGTTCTATTTGCCCCCCCCCCCCTTCCCCCCCAGGAAGATCTGACCATTGGAAAGCTGAAAGTCCCGGCTTTCTGTTGCACCAGGTCCTGAGCTGGTATGATGCTCAGTTCCCAAGCTATGGGGTTTTGAAGGAGGGATGTCCCCTGAACTTGGCTGCAGAAAGTGCAGTTACTGAAATACGGGACGAACCAGACATGATGATAAGCAACACATCTGGCAGTCTTCTTCCTTCGCAGCATAAATCTGTGTCTTCAAAACTTATGTTAAGTGCCTGGGGCTCTCATTACAGATGAAGAAGCAGCACAGCTAAGCACCCTCGTCTCCTCTCTGTCTTACTGGCATGGGCAGGAGACTCAATTCCACTGTGCTCTCTGCAGCAAAGTGCAGGGGACACCTATCCTCCCCTCCCAACTTGGGAATGGGGCATTGCATTGACTTGGGCCCAATGCAAAGGAACTTTCAGCTTTCCAAAAATGGTTAGATCTGGCTAGGGGATCAAACAGAACTTTAAGATAAAGCTGCCAAACTTTCCAGACGGGATAATACGTAAGTACCAAACACTATTCTTCCCACAACACTCTTCAAGTTCAGAACTGAGAAAAGGCAAGTGGAATGTCATCACACTGCACCTCCAGCCCAGTGAGTGGCTACAGTGCTCTCCCAGCCCAGTCAGTGGTGATAGCAAAGAGCCAGTCCAGTTAGGGGTCTTGGTGCAGTTGGTGGTTACACAGCAGTTTTGAGCGCAGCCAGTGGTCTAAATAATGTCTCAGTTCAGTTACTGGTCACAGAGCATGTATCATCCATTCTTTCAGACCAAGCTAGCAGAGAATCAAGGAAATCACTGGTTACCACACAACCCCTCTGTCGATGTTTGAAGTCCCCAAAGAGGTACTTTTCTCATTCTGCTTATATGGTCCTTTATGTAGGGTCTGCACAAGCAATTCCTGCATTGATACAGAATTTAGTGTGTACTATATAACAACCAACACTAGACCAATATGCTGTGAGAAACTGAGCATCAGGTTTGTCCTGGGGCATCAGAAGTCCCCATATCAAAAACAGGGCGGGGGAAATCATGTTGTCGCTAATCCACAGTGGCCTATCTGAGTGATAATGGGTGGTGCAACCTACCTCCTAGGTAGTATGGATGATGTGGTGGCTCAAAGCAGCCTAGTTCAGCTACTGGGGAATTTGAATGGCTCTGATCATATCTGCTGGCAGCAGAATTCTAACACCAGTAAGTACCCATGAAGGCTAGGTGAGCCAGTTGGGAAGAGTGAAAAGTCTGATGTTTGTTTGGATTTAGGGGATTTTCGGAATGGTTCGCCAGAGTTCATTTTATCAATATCCCATGTTCATCTTTGCCAAACCACACCCCTTCACACTTTCATGCTACTCTCAAATAAATAAACTTTACTGATCCCTGTTTGCCTCCAAATCCATTATCATGCAGTGGTTGTTTACCAATGCTAATAAGAAGACTGCCTCTGAATTCTAATTAAAACCTTTACAGGGCGCATCACTGATTTAAAGAGAAGAGAAATTGTGGGATACTTTTAATTAAATTGTATGTAGTCAGAAGTCAGAAAGTAATTATTATGAGCAACGGCTTGAATTTTCTGAGATAACTTCACTTTGTTTTTTTTCTACCATTGCCAGTCATAATCAAAGCAATGCAAACCTTGTTTTACATGATAGAATAATAACCAGGGAAGAGATGAACATGTCAAACATTACCTGGGAGGGAGTGAAGCCAGACATGCGGAACGCTGAGAAGACTAGTGGCACTTCTGCCTTCATCAGCATCTCAATATAATGAGCAGTGCAGAAGTATATCGGGTGGATTCCAGCTTGTGCTATATCTGCTGGCAGGTGTTTCTGAGAATAAGCAAAAGGAAAAAAAGTAAGAAGGTTCGGCTTGCGCTGTACTGTTAGTACTGTCATTTACACATTTGTTTATTTTCCATAAAAGAACTGACATTAAAATACATGTATACAGGCCCTTTCTCAGCTCCATAAAATTAACAAATCAGATAAATTCAGCTACATCTGTTTGATCAGTTTAGTTGACCGAGTTAATCCAGCTAAGGGCTTGCACATCTTGAGAACTCAATTAGAATTGCTTGAAAATGTTCTAAAAGCCATTTTAGAAATTTCTAAACCAGCTCTACTCAGGATATGAAATCTCAAATCACACTAAGTAATTCTAAATTTTAGAGATTGCATGAGGAAACATGGAAAACATCCTCAGACACGCATAAACAACTCAAAAAAGTGGTAAGGAATCAGCCAAGAGCTATGCCAGGAATATCCTAAAGTACACCTGAAGTGAGAAGCATATGGTGACTGCCATATTTATTTCCTTTTGAACAATACCAGTTGCCCCGTAGTCCTGCTGATCTGTTTTTAGCTGCAGTAGTGTCTGAATCAAACACCTGAAGCAAACATGCAGCTAATGCAGTAAGACTTCTGTCAGAAACATCTGATATGCATGCTTTTTCAGGGTCCATGGCTAAAAGCATTAGAGACAGGGGTTAAACAGGACAGCCAGTCAATATGCATTGTTTAAACCAGACCCCCCCCCCCCCAACTGTCCCGAATTGTTCAGGACTGCCCCAGGTTGGAAGGTGTCTTCCATGGCACCCCCTTGTGTCCCCGGTGGGCAGAGAGGTGGGGAAATTTTTTCTCTCGACATACCAGCCATGCCAATGCGTAATGTGGGGATCAGAGGCGTATCTAGGGAGAACAGCGCCTATGGCAAGCACTAAAATTGCGCCCCCCCCCCCCCCATTTCCAACAACAAAGGACTTAATTCAATGATAACACCACATAAAACACACAAGAGAATATTCAGGGGTTTTTTTTGTTTGTTTTTTTGTTTCTCATTTCAGGTTCATTAAAACAAACATGAGCAATCTAATGACATTGTAGATGCAAAGTCTTAAGAAAAACTGTAAAAACACTACCATCTTTATCATAATAGGGAGTACGTTAACACCTAGTAAAGGCATAGCCCTGCAATTTGCAATATTACAAAAATGAGCACAACAACACTCTTATAAAACTGAAGAAGCAAATCCAATTATGTAAAGTAAAAACGTTCAGAACAGTCAGCACTGAGAGCCAGATTTTTGAATTTTCAATTACAATGGCACTTTCCTAGATTTTACTAATGCAAACTGTTGTATGATGTCATCAAAGTCAGTTTTTTCAGTTTCTTCTCTTTCTATACTCAGCATAGCTAGATCACATAGTCGGCTTTGACCCATAGAGGCTCTCAGGTACGAAAGGATTAATTTTAATTTACTAAATGATCTTTCACAACTGGCGATGGAAACTGCGATGGTTAACAGAATCTGAACAGCAATGCGAAGATTGGGAAAGACACTTTCATCTCCGTATTGAACAATAAATTTGAGCAAGTCTTCGGGTTTTGATATCTTTATGCTTGTCCTCGTTGATAACAACATTCTGCAGTCCATGATTTCTTCAAAAAGTTGCTCTCCATCCACATCAGTGCTGTAGAATTCCCCAAACTCCTCACACTTTTTCTTTATGTCTATTCTGTTGGCACTGTAACACAATCCCTCAGTATCAAGAAGAAAACGAAACTTGGCATCAGTGTAATGCAAACGAGAAAACCTTTCATCCATTTCTCTGTGAAGCCGGTCAAGTGATCCCTTCATGACTCTTACAATTTCTTCCTTGGCAGTCAACCCAGCATCTCTTGAGTTCTCATCAGCCATTCGCTTTTTTCGTCTCTGACGTCTGTCAAAATCAATTCCCCATTCTTGGCAAAGATGTAGTCCTTCTTCAAGCGACTCACTGACTAACACTTCTCTTTCTTCACCAAAATGATCTCGTAGAGCTTTCAAATCCAGGGCAGCATCATGGAAGTTCATGCTAGGATCCTGCAGCCTCTTTTGAACACGGTCAATGTGAATTAGTATTTTGTTCCAGAATCCTAGCAAAGTCAGAAAATCATAAGTCAGAATGCGATTGTACAGCTGTCGTGCCTCACTTCTTGTTTCACTGGTCTCATTTTCATTGTCTGTCATGTCCTGCAGAACTTGAAGTATCTCTTCAAGGTACCTGTGGATAGGCTTCACTGCTTCTGTCCTTGCACTCCACCTGGTTTCAGATTCTGACTTGAGGACCACAGGCACAGCATTTTTGAGTTTTTCCCACCGCTGTGTTGAGCGAGAAAAGAAAACATATAAAGCTTCAATGGTTCCAAAAAATGTAACCATCATTACATCCTGCTTGGCTGCATGTACACCCACCAGGTTGAGCGAGTGATTGTCACAATTCACAAATAGTGCCCGGTTGTTTTTTTCAGATATTCTTTGATGAACACCACTTCTGTGTCCAGCCATCACAGCAGCGTTGTCATAGCACTGTGACCGACAATCTTGTAGCTCCATCTCGTCCTCCTCCAGCTTTTTCAAGATTTCACCAAGCAAGCTCTCTGCATCCTTCTGGCTTATCTGGATAAAACCAAGGAAGGATTCTTTAACACGGACCATTTTTCTCTCAAAATCAACTTCCACGTACCTCACAACTTCTGACATCTGCTCACGGTGTGCCTGATCAGGAGTTGAGTCAAACATGAGACCATAGTACTTGGCTTTATGGATGCTTGTCAATAAACTTTTGCGAACAGTTGATGCCATCATATCTATAAATTCATTCTGGACGCCCGGTGAAAGATATGATGTGGATCCTGGATGACTTTCCACATGAGTGAGGTGTTCCTTCATGACAGGGTCAAAGATGGAAAGTAGTTTTATTAAAGCAAGGAAATTTCCTAAATTGGTGTCATCATCTAGCTGCAGTGACTCCCTATGCCCTCGCAAAGCCAGGTTCTGGGTTGCAAGGAATTTTATGCAGTGCAGTATTCTTGTCAAAATCTCACGCCACTTCTGTTTTTCCTTCTCAATTTGTAACTGAAATTCTACGTCAATAATTCCTCTGTTTCCACCTAAATTAATTTCCATTTCTTTCCACTGTGTGAAGCACTCATGATGATTCTTGGCGTTTTCATGAACATTAAATCTCTCAGGTGCCTTCCACTGGGTGAATCCATTTTCCTGCTCTAATGAAGACTGATGGTCTGACCGGGAAAAGAGAAGACAACATATACAAAATGCAGACTTTTTAGAAGGGGAATATACCAGCCATGAGCGTGTCACTTCTTCACCACGACCATTTCCTAATTTTCTCTTGAACCAACTTTTGTTCATGGAGCGATTATTTGTTGGTAGGAATGGCCCCTCATTGTTCTGAAAATACTTCGACCCAAGCTTTATTATTTCTGTTCTCAGCGCATCAGTCAGAATTGCTCTTCCAGTATCCTTTGCGAACTTAAGAAGTCCAATGTCATGCTGTTTAATAACTTCTGGTATGACAATCTGAGTCTCTCTGTCACTGTCTAGTTCCTTAGGTTCAGTGCTGTCTGGCAAATTCTTGTCTGTAAAGTCAACAGCACTGCTATCAGCACCACCATCATCTTCGTCTCCTGTCTTGTTTATGTCCTCTGTGGCAGCCTCATCTTCCTTTTTATCATACTCAGTTGTATCTGTCATGGCTTCCTCCTCAGCTTGAGCCTCCTCAGCTTGAGATACATTTGTAGTTGATTCTTCCTCAGATTCTATTGAACTTGAAGCAGGCGCAGGTGACTCCATGGAACATGATGCCGATTGACTAGTACTAGGCTTTTGAAAGAAAGGCATGAAGTACTTGCTCGACTTTTTGGCTTCTTCAGCTTCCAACTTTCGTCTCTTTCGTCCTTCAGCTCCACTTTCCTTCTTCTTTGTCAAGGCACGTTTCATTTTCTCCGCTTTCACACTATTTTCTGAAATAAAGAAAGTTTTGTTTTCACTATCCATACACCCCTCTAACTCTTGGTATCTCGATTTTCATCTTTTACTTAACCTTACCCCAGTATAAGCTCTAAAACCAACCTCCAAACAGTGGCCAGGAAGATTTGCCTGTCGCTGTCTGCAATGGAGGAAAAAAAAAAAAGACTCAGCGAAGAAGTGGGTAGTATGGCTAAGCAACAAGTGCTAAGGAATTCTGACAAATAAAAAAATGGTTGCAAAACAGAGTTCCCATAAACAGACTGCATAAGTGGGGGCTACATACAGAATAAAGAAAAGCACTCCATAAAACCCAATTCAAGCACAGTGCTCAGCATCCCTGAACAAAGTTTCCCAATTTCATTGGAAGCAAAACAGAAATACCCTTGTACTTTCTCAGGGGAAATAAAGG
Source organism: Hyperolius riggenbachi (assembly GCF_040937935.1). NCBI lineage: Eukaryota > Metazoa > Chordata > Amphibia > Anura > Hyperoliidae > Hyperolius > Hyperolius riggenbachi. Next base: position 288,317,632 of record NC_090649.1, read on the forward strand.
AAATACTCAGGTGGACCCAAAATCAACAGACATACCAGAGGTACACACTCTCAGTATTCACTTCAGAATCAGAATAATTCATTTCGCCAAGTACAAAGGTTGGGGGGGGGGGGGTTGTACCCGGAATTGGTTTTGGCTCATTCAGGTTCTGGAAAATTGGGGGGGGGGGGGGGGGGGATAATGTCCAAAGTCAAGAGCCGAGGCTGCCATACTACGGCGCCCCCATTGGAACTTGGCAATCATCTGCCAAGACAATCATCTGCCATCTCTAGCATAGATTACATACAAATATTACCAAAAACAATCACAGAATAACAATAGTTACATGCAGACAGATTTGACCAACAATAGGCCAATTAATCAAGCAGGCATGTTTCCCCACAATATATCTTAAACTGTTGCACTGGCTGATCCTACCCAGGACTAAACAATATTGATTGTGAACAAAGCTTAGCAATTACCAGCATGGCCCCACATAACAAGTAAGCAGTCATATTCCTCCAAAACATAACTAAGCAGTTTTTTTCCGTTAAATTAAATTCTTAGGCCTGCATGTTCCTTCAAGTATTATGAGGCAGAATGTATGCCCATATACCATAACTAGACCAATGTACCTCCAAATACCATAATTAGGTAAAATGTACCCCCAGAAAAAGCAGTTTTTATCCCCAAAAATAATTAGGCAGCATACCTTCCAAATTTCAATGTTGCATTCACAGCTTATCCCAAGCATGCCAGCCAAGTAGTTCTGTAGGTAACTTTTCTTCCATGAGAGCGCCATCATTTGGACAGTCTGCTCAAAAGTCTTTGAGTACTGTTTGTGATGTTCACAGTTTGTTGTGGTCATTGCTGATCTAGCCTCAGGCCCCTTTCACACTGGCACGTTTTCAGTGCGTTGTGTTACCCAATTTTAACACAGGGTGACACTAGAGCAATGAAAGTCTATGGAACATTTCATATCGGATGCGCCGGAACTATCCAATTTAGCGCTAGGTCAACAGCATTTTGGGACAGCTTCTGCATTGACGCACGTTAACCACGTCATGTAAGTCAATGGTAACACAGTTATTTGAAACTGTTTGGTATTAGCATTGTGGCGCTTGCTTGCAATGCGTATTTTCGCTTCGGGAAGACAGCATTACAGAGCCTCATTCTTGGTGTGTTTTGCTGCAATGAATTACATTAACGTTCATTAACGCGGGTATCTAAGAAACTTTTTTTTTTTTTTTGCGGTGCAATCTTTTAATCGCACAGGAATGAAAATGCTGGTTACCACTGAAACTGGCCTTAATTTTATCAATTAAATTAGGCAAAAAATATCTTAAATTGGCCATACATACATCATTTTGCTTTCATTGAATCTGCCGGTAATCTATTGCTTGTACAAATTTCCCTGTTCCCCCCAACAACTCATGCCACAAGGCTGGAAAAAAATTCTGGGGAGAACACTGCAAATGTATAGGATATGCCCCGTCACAGTGTCACCTGTTGCTACTGCCTCTATTGGGGTCCTCTGCTGCTGGAACTGCCGTTGGGCTCAGGGACAAGCACCAATTTATAGTCCTGGAGAAAGCATAAGACTCTCACTGGATTGCAAAAAAAAAAAAGGGAAGCCTCCCTAGCAACAGGAAGAATTCTCGCTGGTCCATCAAGAACCAATGAAAATCTTTCCTGGTGCTAGTGAGGATTCCCATTGGTCTTTTTCAATCTAATGGTAGCCCTATACTCTCAGCTATATACTGCGGCTTGTACCCAAGCACAGCAGTGGTGCTGGCGGAGGACATGAATGAGGATTGGAAACGAAAGGGAAAACAGCCATGTGACAACAGACACTGTCTATTTTCATAGGCTTGCATGGATTCCATTAGCGTTTACAGTGTCTGCGGTCTCTTGAAAAAACATGCAGGTCAAGAATATGCATTTCACTCCCGATGCATTTTAAGTGGAAAGTGTGCTTAAAGGATATCAAAGCAGAAAAAATGGCAAGAAATAGAGAGCATACATGTAAGCATAATGCTATCTGGGCAAGGACTGCGTTCTCCCCTACAATCCTCCGTTCCTATGAATTTGCTCCCATTCTAGGCCCCAACTAGTGCTGGTCGGTACCTTTTTGAACCAGATATAATAGGCTGTGCACATGTGCAGTGGGGTCCATTTATTCACTGTGCCATGCTCCCAGTTGCATCCTGAGTGCAGCAAGTGCTGTAATTAATCACGCACACCACGCTCAGGAGACAGATGTGAACATGGCCACAGTGGTGTAATGGACCCAACTGCGCATGCATGCAGCCTATTATATCCGGTTCAAACTTCAAAGGTTCAAAAGTCGGGCCCTAGAACAAGACCAAATATGGAAAAACTGAGGATTGTGAATTGTGGGTGGAGGGAACAGAGGACACAGTCCTAATCCAGATAGCATTGTGCACACATGTATGTAGTTTATATTCTGATGATTTTTCAGCTCAGGTATCCTTTAACATAGGGGACCATATGCAATTCACTTTTTCTTCTGAGTTTTCTCCTAAGTGACTATTTTCATATTCTCTTTAAAATAACTTTTAAGCATTTTACAATTGAAAAAACACAAAAGTTGGTAAAAACAAAAGTACTATTAAAATTATTTTGAGCATGCTTTTGCTTGCTGGTGGTTTAAAAATAATTTTATGACATGGTGTGAAAATATTACCTAGTAGAAAACTCAGGTGAAAAAGTGAATTGCATATGGGTCAGGATCTCTTTATACATCCGCTTATGTACTGCGGAATCACAGCGTTTTTTTTTTTTTACATTTAAACGATATCCGAGTTGAAAATTAAGATTGTTCTTTTACTTCCCTGGGGCCTCTTCCAGCCTCCGTAGTCTTGTAGTTTGCTTGCTGACCTCCTGGTCCTCATTCTTGATCCGCTGTGTGGCCCGGTAAAATATGAAACATAGCTAAGTTGCGCACTACTGCCCATGTGCTGGCCTGGTAGTACGCCTTCTTGATCACTCTCCCCCGACTGGGAGTATTCTGCGCTTGTACATAATGCCGAACGGGAGTGCGATGGGCCACTGCATGCGCAGTAGTTTACAGGGCCGCACAGCGGATCAAAGATGAGGACCAGGAGGATTAGGGAACTACAAGACTTCAGGACCTGGATTCTGGAAGAAGCCACAGGTAAGTAAAGAGCGTCACGTGAATAATCTTTATTTTCAACTGGAGGAATCTTAGGATACACACATTGGGCTTGATTCACTAAAGCGGGATAACTGCTATCACAGCAGTTATCACGCGATGTGTCAAGCGCGGCGCCTTGCGCGCGTAAAATATTACTCCGCGTGATAAACAAATGTTTTATGACGAGCGGGTTTCATGCACGTGATCGTGTGCAAACGTTTGTTTATCACGCGGATTAATCTTTCACACGTGCAAAGTGCCGCATGCAGCAAATCATGTGATAACTGCTGTGATAGCAGTTATCACGCTTTAATGAATCAAGCCCATAGATTTACAATTTTCATTCTACAGCAAGCCCCTGCTTTCCCACATTTCAGTAGTTTCCAACTTTCCATTCATTCTACAGCAGTCCACTGCAGTGCTTTCTCCCCATGATTTCAGTTCTTCTGGAAAAATCCAATGAAAAACGTACGTGGGAAATCAGTGCCCTGCTGTACAATGGATGGAAATTGCAAGAACTAAAATGTGGAAAAGCAGGGACCTGCTGTAGAATGGAAATAGAAACTGAAATAAAATGTGGGACAGTGGAAAAGGCATAGCCGGTGTCGTAGCAGCTTGTGCTGCTCCATACGGACATTTCGCAGATCGGTCATCATGTTTTCTACAGAGCATGACCCTTTACAAGCTGCATCATCCCTCATCCACAAATCACTGCGCATGCCTTAATTTTTGCTGCTCCATAGTACTTTTAACACCCCTGTGTCCCTCAGCCCAGCGACATCACAGCCTCCTTGCCACCACTAGGCCCTGATTTCTGTAGACTGTCTCCGCCAGCAATCTATAAACATGAAAATATATTAAAATCTAGTAATGGGTAGTTAGCTGGCAGGGACAGGACGGCGGTGGGCGGATTCTACAATGTTGCTGGCTGGTGGAGGGAGGCAGAACTGTTGAAAATACTATGGAGCAGCACTACATGACGCATGCACAGTAATTTGTTGGGAGATGACGGAGCTTAAGTACGTGATGACAAATAAGTGAAGCATGCCAAGCAGCATGGGGCAGCAAAACCTGTTATTAAACCAGCTGCTGCTGCAGAATGAATTCTGTAATATTTTTTCATACAGTACTTAAACTAGAGCCGAAAGACTTAAATAAGCATATGTTGTGGGTAGGGTGGTATAAGCAAATACCATGCCTTCCGTTCCCCTCATCACCCGCCGTTCTCCTGGCATGCAGTAATTGATGTGCTTTTTGGCCGACCTGGGCAACTCGCATAACCTAGAACCTGAACATACTGTTCCGGGCCGAATTATGTCACTACACAGGACCACGGTCATTCCCCTTGCTCCTGCGTGCGCACTCCACAGCAGTGAGAAGTACATGTGACAGTGAGAAGTACACGCAGAAGCATGGGGAGCGAGCATGCTCCTGTATGGTGACATAATTCAGTGTGGACACAGTGGAAAAGAAAGGACATATGTGCATACGCAGCGCAGTATGTCCAGGTCTAGTTTTGCGAGTCGCCCATGTCAGCGGCCAGCCAAAAGAACATCAATTACTGCATGAGAACTCAGAACGGCGAGTGACGGAGTGACGGAGGGGAATGGAAATCAGTATTTACTTACCCTACCCACAACATACAACATATGCCTGTCTGCCTATTGAACCTTCGGCTCCGGTATCTAATTCGATTTAAAGAGACACTGAAGTGAGAATAAATCTTTCCTAGATTTTACTAATGCAAACTGTTGTATGATGTCATCAAAGTCAGTTTTTTCAGTTTCTTCTCTTTCTATACTCAGCATAGCTAGATCACATAGTCGGCTTTGACCCATATAGGCTCTCAGGTACGAAAGGATTAATTTTAATTTACTAAATGATCTTTCACAACTGGCGATGGAAACTGCGATGGTTAACAGAATCTGAACAGCAATGCGAAGATTGGGAAAGACACTTTCATCTCCGTATTGAACAATAAATTTGAGCAAGTCTTCGGGTTTTGATATCTTTATGCTTGTCCTCGTTGATAACAACATTCTGCAGTCCATGATTTCTTCAAAAAGTTGCTCTCCATCCACATCAGTGCTGTAGAATTCCCCAAACTCCTCACACTTTTTCTTTATGTCTATTCTGTTGGCACTGTAACACAATCCCTCAGTATCAAGAAGAAAACGAAACTTGGCATCAGTGTAATGCAAACGAGAAAACCTTTCATCCATTTCTCTGTGAAGCCGGTCAAGTGATCCCTTCATGACTCTTACAATTTCTTCCTTGGCAGTCAACCCAGCATCTCTTGAGTTCTCATCAGCCATTCGCTTTTTTCGTCTCTGACGTCTGTCAAAATCAATTCCCCATTCTTGGCAAAGATGTAGTCCTTCTTCAAGCGACTCACTGACTAACACTTCTCTTTCTTCACCAAAATGATCTCGTAGAGCTTTCAAATCCAGGGCAGCATCATGGAAGTTCATGCTAGGACCCTGCAGCCTCTTTTGAACACGGTCAATGTGAATTAGTATTTTGTTCCAGAATCCTAGCAAAGTCAGAAAATCATAAGTCAGAATGCGATTGTACAGCTGTCGTGCCTCACTTCTTGTTTCACTGGTCTCATTTTCATTGTCTGTCATGTCCTGCAGAACTTGAAGTATCTCTTCAAGGTACCTGTGGATAGGCTTCACTGCTTCTGTCCTTGCACTCCACCTGGTTTCAGATTCTGACTTGAGGACCACAGGCACAGCATTTTTGAGTTTTTCCCACCGCTGTGTTGAGCGAGAAAAGAAAACATATAAAGCTTCAATGGTTCCAAAAAATGTAACCATCATTACATCCTGCTTGGCTGCATGTACACCCACCAGGTTGAGCGAGTGATTGTCACAATTCACAAATAGTGCCCGGTTGTTTTTTTCAGATATTCTTTGATGAACACCACTTCTGTGTCCAGCCATCACAGCAGCGTTGTCATAGCACTGTGACCGACAATCTTGTAGCTCCATCTCGTCCTCCTCCAGCTTTTTCAAGATTTCACCAAGCAAGCTCTCTGCATCCTTCTGGCTTATCTGGATAAAACCAAGGAAGGATTCTTTAACACGGACCATTTTTCTCTCAAAATCAACTTCCACGTACCTCACAACTTCTGACATCTGCTCACGGTGTGCCTGATCAGGAGTTGAGTCAAACATGAGACCATAGTACTTGGCTTTATGGATGCTTGTCAATAAACTTTTGCGAACAGTTGATGCCATCATATGTATAAATTCATTCTGGACGCCCGGTGAAAGATATGATGTGGATCCTGGATGACTTTCCACATGAGTGAGGTGTTCCTTCATGACAGGGTCAAAGATGGAAAGTAGTTTTATTAAAGCAAGGAAATTTCCTAAATTGGTGTCATCATCTAGCTGCAGTGACTCCCTATGCCCTCGCAAAGCCAGGTTCTGGGTTGCAAGGAATTTTATGCAGTGCAGTATTCTTGTCAAAATCTCACGCCACTTCTGTTTTTCCTTCTCAATTTGTAACTGAAATTCTACGTCAATAATTCCTCTGTTTCCACCTAAATTAATTTCCATTTCTTTCCACTGTGTGAAGCACTCATGATGATTCTTGGCGTTTTCATAAACATTAAATCTCTCAGGTGCCTTCCACTGGGTGAATCCATTTTCCTGCTCTAATGAAGACTGATGGTCTGACCGGGAAAAGAGAAGACAACATATACAAAATGCAGACTTTTTAGAAGGGGAATATACCAGCCATGAGCGTGTCACTTCTTCACCACGACCATTTCCTAATTTTCTCTTGAACCAACTTTTGTTCATGGAGCGATTATTTGTTGGTAGGAATGGCCCCTCATTGTTCTGAAAATACTTCGACCCAAGCTTTATTATTTCTGTTCTCAGCGCATCAGTCAGAATTGCTCTTCCAGTATCCTTTGCGAACTTAAGAAGTCCAATGTCATGCTGTTTAATAACTTCTGGTATGACAATCTGAGTCTCTCTGTCACTGTCTAGTTCCTTAGGTTCAGTGCTGTCTGGCAAATTCTTGTCTGTAAAGTCAACAGCACTGCTATCAGCACCACCATCATCTTCGTCTCCTGTCTTGTTTATGTCCTCTGTGGCAGCCTCATCTTCCTTTTTATCATACTCAGTTGTATCTGTCATGGCTTCCTCCTCAGCTTGAGCCTCCTCAGCTTGAGATACATTTGTAGTTGATTCTTCCTCAGATTCTATTGAACTTGAAGCAGGCGCAGGTGACTCCATGGAACATGATGCCGATTGACTAGTACTAGGCTTTTGAAAGAAAGGCATGAAGTACTTGCTCGACTTTTTGGCTTCTTCAGCTTCCAACTTTCGTCTCTTTCGTCCTTCAGCTCCACTTTCCTTCTTCTTTGTCAAGGCACGTTTCATTTTCTCCGCTTTCACACTATTTTCTGAAATAAAGAAAGTTTTGTTTTCACTATCCATACACCCCTCTAACTCTTGGTATCTCGATTTTCATCTTTTACTTAACCTTACCCCAGTATAAGCTCTAAAACCAACCTCCAAACAGTGGCCAGGAAGATTTGCCTGTCGCTGTCTGCAATGGAGGAAAAAAAAAAAAGACTCAGCGAAGAAGTGGGTAGTATGGCTAAGCAACAAGTGCTAAGGAATTCTGACAAATAAAAAAATGGTTGCAAAACAGAGTTCCCATAAACAGACTGCATAAGTGGGGGCTACATACAGAATAAAGAAAAGCACTCCATAAAACCCAATTCAAGCACAGTGCTCAGCATCCCTGAACAAAGTTTCCCAATTTCATTGGAAGCAAAACAGAAATACCCTTGTACTTTCTCAGGGGAAATAAAGGAAATACTCAGGTGGACCCAAAATCAACAGACATACCAGAGGTACACACTCTCAGTATTCACTTCAGAATCAGAATAATTCATTTCGCCAAGTACAAAGGTTGGGGGGGGGGGGGGTTGTACCCGGAATTGGTTTTGGCTCATTCAGGTTCTGGAAAATTGGGGGGGGGGGGGGGGGATAATGTCCAAAGTCAAGAGCCGAGGCTGCCATACTACGGCGCCCCCATTGGAACTTGGCAATCATCTGCCAAGACAATCATCTGCCATCTCTAGCATAGATTACATACAAATATTACCAAAAACAATCACAGAATAACAATAGTTACATGCAGACAGATTTGACCAACAATAGGCCAATTAATCAAGCAGGCATGTTTCCCCACAATATATCTTAAACTGTTGCACTGGCTGATCCTACCCAGGACTAAACAATATTGATTGTGAACAAAGCTTAGCAATTACCAGCATGGCCCCACATAACAAGTAAGCAGTCATATTCCTCCAAAACATAACTAAGCAGTTTTTTTCCGTTAAATTAAATTCTTAGGCCTGCATGTTCCTTCAAGTATTATGAGGCAGAATGTATGCCCATATACCATAACTAGACCAATGTACCTCCAAATACCATAATTAGGTAAAATGTACCCCCAGAAAAAGCAGTTTTTATCCCCAAAAATAATTAGGCAGCATACCTTCCAAATTTCAATGTTGCATTCACAGCTTATCCCAAGCATGCCAGCCAAGTAGTTCTGTAGGTAACTTTTCTTCCATGAGAGCGCCATCATTTGGACAGTCTGCTCAAAAGTCTTTGAGTACTGTTTGTGATGTTCACAGTTTGTTGTGGTCATTGCTGATCTAGCCTCAGGCCCCTTTCACACTGGCACGTTTTCAGTGCGTTGTGTTACCCAATTTTAACACAGGGTGACACTAGAGCAATGAAAGTCTATGGAACATTTCATATCGGATGCGCCGGAACTATCCAATTTAGCGCTAGGTCAACAGCATTTTGGGACAGCTTCTGCATTGACGCACGTTAACCACGTCATGTAAGTCAATGGTAACACAGTTATTTGAAACTGTTTGGTATTAGCATTGTGGCGCTTGCTTGCAATGCGTATTTTCGCTTCGGGAAGACAGCATTACAGAGCCTCATTCTTGGTGTGTTTTGCTGCAATGAATTACATTAACGTTCATTAACGCGGGTATCTAAGAAACTTTTTTTTTTTTTTGCGGTGCAATCTTTTAATCGCACAGGAATGAAAATGCTGGTTACCACTGAAACTGGCCTTAATTTTATCAATTAAATTAGGCAAAAAATATCTTAAATTGGCCATACATACATCATTTTGCTTTCATTGAATCTGCCGGTAATCTATTGCTTGTACAAATTTCCCTGTTCCCCCCAACAACTCATGCCACAAGGCTGGAAAAAAATTCTGGGGAGAACACTGCAAATGTATAGGATATGCCCCGTCACAGTGTCACCTGTTGCTACTGCCTCTATTGGGGTCCTCTGCTGCTGGAACTGCCGTTGGGCTCAGGGACAAGCACCAATTTATAGTCCTGGAGAAAGCATAAGACTCTCACTGGATTGCAAAAAAAAAAAAGGGAAGCCTCCCTAGCAACAGGAAGAATTCTCGCTGGTCCATCAAGAACCAATGAAAATCTTTCCTGGTGCTAGTGAGGATTCCCATTGGTCTTTTTCAATCTAATGGTAGCCCTATACTCTCAGCTATATACTGCGGCTTGTACCCAAGCACAGCAGTGGTGCTGGCGGAGGACATGAATGAGGATTGGAAACGAAAGGGAAAACAGCCATGTGACAACAGACACTGTCTATTTTCATAGGCTTGCATGGATTCCATTAGCGTTTACAGTGTCTGCGGTCTCTTGAAAAAACATGCAGGTCAAGAATATGCATTTCACTCCCGATGCATTTTAAGTGGAAAGTGTGCTTAAAGGATATCAAAGCAGAAAAAATGGCAAGAAATAGAGAGCATACATGTAAGCATAATGCTATCTGGGCAAGGACTGCGTTCTCCCCTACAATCCTCCGTTCCTATGAATTTGCTCCCATTCTAGGCCCCAACTAGTGCTGGTCGGTACCTTTTTGAACCAGATATAATAGGCTGTGCACATGTGCAGTGGGGTCCATTTATTCACTGTGCCATGCTCCCAGTTGCATCCTGAGTGCAGCAAGTGCTGTAATTAATCACGCACACCACGCTCAGGAGACAGATGTGAACATGGCCACAGTGGTGTAATGGACCCAACTGCGCATGCATGCAGCCTATTATATCCGGTTCAAACTTCAAAGGTTCAAAAGTCGGGCCCTAGAACAAGACCAAATATGGAAAAACTGAGGATTGTGAATTGTGGGTGGAGGGAACAGAGGACACAGTCCTAATCCAGATAGCATTGTGCACACATGTATGTAGTTTATATTCTGATGATTTTTCAGCTCAGGTATCCTTTAACATAGGGGACCATATGCAATTCACTTTTTCTTCTGAGTTTTCTCCTAAGTGACTATTTTCATATTCTCTTTAAAATAACTTTTAAGCATTTTACAATTGAAAAAACACAAAAGTTGGTAAAAACAAAAGTACTATTAAAATTATTTTGAGCATGCTTTTGCTTGCTGGTGGTTTAAAAATAATTTTATGACATGGTGTGAAAATATTACCTAGTAGAAAACTCAGGTGAAAAAGTGAATTGCATATGGGTCAGGATCTCTTTATACATCCGCTTATGTACTGCGGAATCACAGCGTTTTTTTTTTTTTACATTTAAACGATATCCGAGTTGAAAATTAAGATTGTTCTTTTACTTACCTGGGGCCTCTTCCAGCCTCCGTAGTCTTGTAGTTTGCTTGCTGACCTCCTGGTCCTCATTCTTGATCCGCTGTGTGGCCCGGTAAAATATGAAACATAGCTAAGTTGCGCACTACTGCCCATGTGCTGGCCTGGTAGTACGCCTTCTTGATCACTCTCCCCCGACTGGGAGTATTCTGCGCTTGTACATAATGCCGAACGGGAGTGCGATGGGCCACTGCATGCGCAGTAGTTTACAGGGCCGCACAGCGGATCAAAGATGAGGACCAGGAGGATTAGGGAACTACAAGACTTCAGGACCTGGATTCTGGAAGAAGCCACAGGTAAGTAAAGAGCGTCACGTGAATAATCTTTATTTTCAACTGGAGGAATCTTAGGATACACACATTGGGCTTGATTCACTAAAGCGGGATAACTGCTATCACAGCAGTTATCACGCGATGTGTCAAGCGCGGCGCCTTGCGCGCGTAAAATATTACTCCGCGTGATAAACAAATGTTTTATGACGAGCGGGTTTCATGCACGTGATCGTGTGCAAACGTTTGTTTATCACGCGGATTAATCTTTCACACGTGCAAAGTGCCGCATGCAGCAAATCATGTGATAACTGCTGTGATAGCAGTTATCACGCTTTAATGAATCAAGCCCATAGATTTACAATTTTCATTCTACAGCAAGCCCCTGCTTTCCCACATTTCAGTAGTTTCCAACTTTCCATTCATTCTACAGCAGTCCACTGCAGTGCTTTCTCCCCATGATTTCAGTTCTTCTGGAAAAATCCAATGAAAAACGTACGTGGGAAATCAGTGCCCTGCTGTACAATGGATGGAAATTGCAAGAACTAAAATGTGGAAAAGCAGGGACCTGCTGTAGAATGGAAATAGAAACTGAAATAAAATGTGGGACAGTGGAAAAGGCATAGCCGGTGTCGTAGCAGCTTGTGCTGCTCCATACGGACATTTCGCAGATCGGTCATCATGTTTTCTACAGAGCATGACCCTTTACAAGCTGCATCATCCCTCATCCACAAATCACTGCGCATGCCTTAATTTTTGCTGCTCCATAGTACTTTTAACACCCCTGTGTCCCTCAGCCCAGCGACATCACAGCCTCCTTGCCACCACTAGGCCCTGATTTCTGTAGACTGTCTCCGCCAGCAATCTATAAACATGAAAATATATTAAAATCTAGTAATGGGTAGTTAGCTGGCAGGGACAGGACGGCGGTGGGCGGATTCTACAATGTTGCTGGCTGGTGGAGGGAGGCAGAACTGTTGAAAATACTATGGAGCAGCACTACATGACGCATGCACAGTAATTTGTTGGGAGATGACGGAGCTTAAGTACGTGATGACAAATAAGTGAAGCATGCCAAGCAGCATGGGGCAGCAAAACCTGTTATTAAACCAGCTGCTGCTGCAGAATGAATTCTGTAATATTTTTTCATACAGTACTTAAACTAGAGCCGAAAGACTTAAATAAGCATATGTTGTGGGTAGGGTGGTATAAGCAAATACCATGCCTTCCGTTCCCCTCATCACCCGCCGTTCTCCTGGCATGCAGTAATTGATGTGCTTTTTGGCCGACCTGGGCAACTCGCATAACCTAGAACCTGAACATACTGTTCCGGGCCGAATTATGTCACTACACAGGACCACGGTCATTCCCCTTGCTCCTGCGTGCGCACTCCACAGCAGTGAGAAGTACATGTGACAGTGAGAAGTACACGCAGAAGCATGGGGAGCGAGCATGCTCCTGTATGGTGACATAATTCAGTGTGGACACAGTGGAAAAGAAAGGACATATGTGCATACGCAGCGCAGTATGTCCAGGTCTAGTTTTGCGAGTCGCCCATGTTAGCGGCCAGCCAAAAGAACATCAATTACTGCATGAGAACTCAGAACGGCGAGTGACGGAGGGGAATGGAAATCAGTATTTACTTACCCTACCCACAACATACAACATATGCCTGTCTGCCTATTGAACCTTCGGCTCCGGTATCTAATTCGATTTAAAGAGACACTGAAGTGAGAATAAATCTCGCTTCACTGCTTATATTCAGCAGGGGCACGTGTGCCCATGCTAAAACGCCGATATCCCGCGGCTAAACGGGGGTCCCTTACCCCCAAACCCACCACTGCAAAATCTATGACCAACTTGGTCGTAGATTTTGCTGCTGTTGAGGCAGGGCTAACGGCTGCAGCCCTGCCTCTCAGCGCCGTCTATCAGCGGCGCATCGCCGCCTCTCCTCCGCCCCTCTCAGCGAAGGAAGACTGAGAGGGACGGGGGAGAGGCGAAGATACGCGCTGACAGACGCGCATGAAGCAGGGCTGCAGCGGTTAGCCCTGCCTCTATGCGGAAGTGATCCCTGCTGCACGGAGGGGATTTGGGAGGTAAGGGACCCCCGTTTAACCGCGGGATAGCGGCGGTTTAGCAGGGGCACACATGCCCCTGCTGAATATAAGCACTGAAGCGAGATTTATTCTCGCTTTAGTGTCTCTTTAAATAAACTTTAGTCAATGGACAGTGGTGACGAGGGAACACTTATTATATTATTACCTTATGTGTGTAACTTATGTTTTGCAGCAGCCAGTTCTGGTGATCTCTCTCTGCTGCTGCCCGCCTAGCTGCTTCATACACAGACAGACAATCAACTCACTCTGACTATCTATGCACTGTAAGCGCCGTCACCTGACCTCTAGCTACAGTGCTACACACACACACACACTGTTTCCGCTCCCAGCCCCAGGCCAGTCCCACTCCCATCAGCCCCAGCGGCACGGCTACGGAAACAGCCAATCAGGAGGAGGGGGGGGATCACTGGGGGTGAGAGAGGCTCAGCTCAGCCGGGCAAGAAATGGTGCCACCCGGTGGCCGCCGTTACTATGGCGACCACACACGCTGGGCAGCGTGTAGAGGACTGTTTGGGCACTCAGGAGGATCGCCGGGGAAGCGAGGCAGCAAGTGGGGGCGGAGCCGAGAAGAGTCGCCGAGTGGGGGCGGAGCCGAATCGCCGACATTACCATGGCGACCACACAGACGCTGGGAGCTGGGGCAGAGCGAGAAGAGCAGCGGGGATGACTGTCACTGGCCGCCGCCCGCCGATGGTGACAGACAGCTGACTGAGCACGTGGAGGTGGAGAGAGAGTCGAGGAGCCGACGTTGCTATGGCGACCTGCCCGCTGCGACCACAAACACTGACGGCAGGGGGGAGAAACCAGGACCTGGAACAGAAAGAGTGGTCAGCCGGTCAGGTGAATCAATCAATGGGCAAGCAACTTAGCTGTAGCTGTGGGCGCCGGCAGCCGCACATACACGCAGACAGTGCCGGCGCCGCTCTCCTCCTGCGATTAATTGGTTACTGGGAATGATGCGCCCCCCCCAGGTGAGTGACAAAGGGCGCCCATAGCAACTGCCCCATGTGCATCCCTGTAGATACGCCCCTGGTGGGGATGCAGGGAGGGGGGCAGATAGACACGTCATGGGAAACAGGAAGTTGAAAGTAAAGGTGAGATAGACACCTGCACTACTGTGCATTTACTCTGCAAGGGGACACAGGAGGGCTGCCCATGAACAGGGAGGGAAGAATGATGCCAGCCCCCCTCCCCTCATTACGCATCGGCACGGCTAGTGCCTTGATAATTTTTTTTCTCCTCTCTGCCCAGGGGTATCTTCCTCCACACCAGAAGTGGCACCCTCCTCCTATTTACTGGCATCTTGTCCCCACCCAGATTGGCACCCTCCTCCTACTCACTGGCACCCTCCTACCCACCCAGAGTGGCACCCTCCTCCTCCCCACTGGCATCCTCCTCTCCACTTAGTGGTGCCCTCCTCCTACCCACTGGCACCCTCCTACTCACCCAGAGTGGCACCCTCCTCCCCACCCACTGGCACCCTCCTCCTACCTACTGGCACCTTCCTCCCCACCCAGTGGCACCCTCCTCCCCACCCACTGACACCTTCCTCCCCACCCACTGACACCTTCCTCCCCCCAGTGGCACCCTCCTACCTACCCACTGGCACTCTCCTACCCACTGACACTTTCCTACCCATTGACAGCCTCCTCCCCACACACTGGCACCCTCCTCCTACCCATTGGTACCCTCCTCCTACCCACTGGCACCTTTATCCCCACCCAGTGACACCCTCATTCCCACCTAGTGTCACCCTCTCCCACCCAGTGTCACCCTCTCCCACCCACTGGAACCCCCTGCACCCTCCTCCTGACCACTGTCAACCTCTTGAAAAAGCAAAGTTGTTTCTTAAGGCGGAACAGAGGGCTTGGCTTAAGTGTCCCTCTTTCTCATCTGCAAACGTTGGGAGGTATGAAAGGAAATAAATATGTCAGCCTCTATATTTCTTGCACTTCAGGCATGCTTAAATAGCTGAGACCACAAGAGCTATAGAAAACCACTCTGCCACTTGGCCCTCCCTTTTGTACTGGACATAACAAGATTTTTGGACCTGGTCTCTAACGTTAAAATTAGGAAAATAGAGAAAACTACAAAATATGTTAAAACAGCACAGTAAGGCTGGTTTCACAGTGGGACGTTTAAGTCCCACGTTACAGCAGCCAGTAACGCAGCCTAACTCACAGCACTGTAAAATCAATTGTGCTGTTTACAGTGCCCACTTTGCGTTACATAGTAACGCAGCATGTTTAAACAAAGTGCTGCATGCTGTACGTTATACTGGGCTAAGCAGCGTTAGATTGCTTAAACATGCTCAGTAATGTTGGAGGAGGAGGTCTCCCCTCCTCCTCTGCGGCCAGCCACATGGCTAATTAATATTTACTGCACTGCAGAGACTCGTGGTAGGACTGTAGTGTTGTCCGGAATCATGAACGAATCGTTCATTTGATCCGGATCTTTTTTGTGAGTCGAATCATCCGGATCATCACAATGAAAGATTCGGTTCACAGTGGATGTCTGTCTGGAAGAAATAGGAACATACAGAATGTACAGTGCAGGGAAAGTCCTGTCCTGCTAGTCATTTCACCCAGTCTGCTTCCCTAGTAAAATGATTCAGGTGATTCGGTTCAAAGATCCGGATCTTTTCAATGATCCGATTCAAATGATCCGAATCCTTAAAAAGATGCAGACTTCCTATCACTAACCTGGAGTGGCTGCTTTGAGAGCTGCATAACGCAGCTCAATCTGACGTCCAACTTCAACACCACCATACGTTGCATTAGGGGCACGTTATGCGACCATAACGTCCCCTAAAACGCAACGTCTTGGTGGGAAAGTAGCCTTAATACAAATAAAATGGTCTTGTTTGCATTTGCAGAGGTTCTCTATTCCTTTTCTAGAAATATGGCCTACAAATGTATGGGGACAAACGAACACCTCACTCATTTGCAGTACTTGCTGAACATTTATTTAAAATACACAGGGATAAACTGAATGCTGCAATGAGATTTCATGATAAATGGGACCCAAGGTTGTATTTTAGAGATTCTTCAGGAAGTCTAGAGCTAGTTCCCAGAATTTTCTCAACACAGAAGGGTGTGTGCATCAGGCATTAAGTGAAACCTGATATTTCTAGCCTAGCAAGGTTGGCCTAATTGGCTTAATCAAGAAACATAGCTCATGTAAAATTGCATTTGCTTTCGCTTGCCAGAATATGCAGGGTTATACAACTAATTACACCCTAAAATTTTACCCTGCGGGGATTAGTTCATGCTGCATTAGCACATATCCAGGGGCGCCGCATGGAGGACCCAAGGCTCCCATGAAACGGAGAGCAGCACGAACAGAGCTCCAAGCCCTCTCACTGCTCAGAGACCCTGTAGCTGCACCCGGGGGGGGGGCTGAGAAGTGTAGGCGACCCCCCCCCCAGCATGGCCAGTGCCTGAAAGACCCACCCGCACCCGCCTCCCAAGGGATAGGTACCTACCTTATTGCGCATTGCGTCCAGGAGTGTCATTCACAATCTGCCAAATGAGCATGACCTGGGAGCACTACAAAAAAGGGGAACAAAGCAGGGGCCACTTCAAGCTGGTTACAGCTCAGGGGTGGCTCCCCTGCATCGCACCCCCGGTGGCTCCCCCGCATCGCACCCTCGGGGGGAAGGACAGGCGCAAACAGCTCCTCCTGAGGGGACCATCCACCACCCAGCTCCAAAGAAAAGAAATGAAACATTTCAACACAGAAGGGTGTGTGCATCAGGCACCAAGTGAAACCTGCTATTTCTAGACTAGCAAGTTTGGCCAAATTGGCTTAATCAAGAGTTCCCAGAATGTAACCTGATTAGTATTATTTAGTATTTATATAGCGCCGACATCTTCCGCAGTGAGGTACAGAGTATACTGTCTTGTCACTAACTGTCCCTCACAGGGGCTCACAATCTAATCCCTACTATAGTCTTATGTTTATGTATGTATTGTGTAGTGTATGTATTGTAGTCTAGGGCCAATTTGGGGGGAAGCCAATTAACTTATCTGTATGTTTTTGGGATGTGGGAGGAAAGCAGAGTACCCGGAGGAAACCCACACAGACAAAGTGAGAACATACAAACTCCTTGCAGAGGTTGACCTGGCTGGGATTCGAACCAGGCACCCAGCGCTGCAAGACGAGAGCGTTCACCACTACACCATCGTGTTGCTGTGCTGCTGATGCACTCAGTAATATGCTAGACATGTTATATTAGTCACATATATATTGTGTTGGACTCTCTGTCTTATTGTTAAAATATAACTTGCATAAGGCAAAACCTGATAGGTATTTAGCGTACTGATGCTTTCTTATAACAATCACAGAATGCACACTGTTTTGTTTATAAACTATAACACACTCATAGAAGATTATACTCTTAGATCAAGGAGAGATACCATATTAAACAAAATTTATCTAACGATACAGTAATCGTTTTGGCATCAGCAGTAACTTTAAAAAATATGTTGTTTTTATTTTCTTAGTACAATACAAGGCTCTCCCTAAACTGCTGCCACAATCCTAAAGAAAATGGATGTCACATCATCTCACACCTAATATTTCTATTAGTTGCCAGCCTTAGCATCACTGGATGATAATTCAATATTTTGGGTGTGAAAGATCCAGGCAGGTTAGGGTTGGATGAAATCACTGCCAGAGTTTCAGGGAAGAGTACCAGGTTATGTTACATTTATGAAAAGGTTGAGAAAGAGGTAAGGGCTAGGCATCATTTGAAGGGTGAAGGTTAGGGTTACACACAGGTCAAAGGTAAGGGTAAGAGATAGTTATTAGGCAAGGGATTCATTCCTAGGTATTAAGTAACAATTAACAGCTTTATTTTTGTGATTGAAGGAAATGTTACAGCAAAGGTGGCCACTAATGATACAATTTGCTGAACGATCGATTTTGAATGATTCTTCGTATGCACGATCTTAAATGACCGTTTGGGGCCACTAATTCGGATCAATTTCATTAAGCTGATCAAATTAATTAGGAGATTTTTGTCCATTGGTGTCCACAAACAATCATTTATGATTATTCACACGAAAAATCGTTCGTAATCGATCGTTCAGCAAATTGTATTATAGTGGCCACCTTAATGAAGATGGTTAAGGGGGGTTTAGGGGTTCTTCAGGGAATAAACAATCTGTATCATTGACTGTGAGCTTCAATTTAGGTGGACTTTTGCTGCAACAAAAAAAGAATAATGTGGTTTAACCTCCTATAAAAAAAAATAGTAATGCCATCCATTGTTTATTACTATGAAAACAACTCACCAGCTAATAAAAATAGCAAATGGACTCCAGTTATTTTCCCCCTAGCATATATGAATACAGTGGCTCTCTTAATAAGCATAGCAAATGCAGCCCAGCAGAAGAAGTTCTTTTATTCATTGAGTAATTTAAAACCCAACAAACACAATGAATTTCAGATTTTTCTTGCTTCAGTTTACATGATAACTTACAGAAATATGAAGCCGTGGCAGCCAGAGATATGCTGAAACCAGGAGACTGGAGCATTTCTGCAGAAATGTTAATGTTTTTTCCCTGTCGCCCGACATTATCAGGAACACAGAGGATGCAAACCAGTCATGACCAGAATAGCTTCCTTGCAAATACCCTGGGTGCAAGAGCAGTCAAGGAAGTTACAGACAGAACTAGGAGGTTTTTTTTAGCAGCATTTGTTATATGGACTGTACAACAGCTGAGACTACAGCACACTTGCAGAAAATAATAAAGTAAAATATTGTGCTTAATTGTGCTTAAAGGGACACTTAAGTCAGGAAAAAAAAATCAGTTTTACTTTCCTGGGGCTTCTACCAGCCCCCTGCAGCCGTCCCATGCCCTCGCAGTCACTCATGGAGCCTCTTATTCCCCTCCGCCAGCTAGTTTCCTTTTCGCTGACAGGCCCGACAGGGAGTTGGAGGGCTTTCTGCATCTGCGCAGGCCTGGCCACGCATATGCTTCTTCATGTTCCCATCCTCAATAGCGCCCTGCACAGGCGCAGGATGCTATTGCGGACAGGAACGGGAAGAAAATACACGCGGCCAGGCCTGTCGGGCCTGTCAGTGAGAACAAAACTAGCTTGCAGTGGGGGCCCGGAGGCTCCGTGAGTGACTGCGAGGGCATGGGATGGCTGCAGTGGGCTGGTAAAAGCCCAAGGTGAGTAAAACTGATTCTTTGTTCCTGGCTTAAGTGTCCCTTTAAGACACACGCACACACACACACACACGATCATGCACTTCATGGGTATATACATTTTTACCTTTTGCAAATTATCTCACAATTAAATTCTTTTACTACCCAGTTAGCTGCTTTTATTTTAGACAACCCGTTATTCTATCAGCCAAGGACATAGGTAACTAAGAAGAAGCTAAAATGGGTGCAACTGGTAATTTGGGTCTGGTAATCTCGCTACAGGCTGCAATGCAATTAACAGCAAATTCAGCAGTCATGAGGCACATAAATAGACAGCATTTCACATAAATAGACAGATGCCCCCTTAATATGGTAGACACCTCTCACCTGGCAGCAGTTCCCCAAAATACACTCAATCTGACCGCAGTGGTTCCCCAAAAATAGGTAGCCCCAGGTCTATAGGTGTCCACAGAATAGGTGGCCAGCAGCATAGATGTCCCCAGAATAGGTGGCCAGCGGTATAGATGTCCCCAGAACAGGTAGCCATGGGTAGAGATGTCCACAGAACAGGTAGCCAGGGGTATATGTCCCCAGTATATGTAGCAAGGGGTATATGTGCCCACTATATTTAGTCAGGGGTATATGTGCCCAGTATATGTAGCCAGGGGTATATGTGCCCAGTATATGTGACCAGGGGTATATATGCCCAGTATATGTAGCCAGGGGTATAATATGTGCCCAGTATATATAGTCAGGGGTATATGTGCCCAGTATATGTAGTCAGGGTTATATGTGCCCAGTATATGTAGCCGGGGTATATGTGCCCAGTATATGTAGCCAGGGGTATATGTGCCCAGTATATGTAGTTAGGGGGTATATGTGCCCAGTATATGTAGTCAGGGGGTATATGTGCCCAGTATATATGTAGCCAGGGGTATATGTGTCCAGTATATGTAGCCAGGGGTATATGTGCCCAGTATATGTAGTCAGGGGGTATATGTGCCCAGTATATGTAGTCAGGGGGTATATGTGCCCAGTATATGTAGTCAGGGGGTATATTTGCCCAGTATATGTAGTCAGGGGGTATATGTGCCCAGTATATATGTAGCCAGGGGTATATGTGCCCAGTATATGTAGCCAGGAGTATATGTGCCCAGTATATGTAGTCAGGGGGTATATGTGCCCAGTATATGTAGTCAGGGGTATATGTCCCCAGAATAAGTAGTCAGGTGTGTCCCCCAGCAGGGGAGCAGCACAGAGAAGAGGGAGAGCTGTGAGCAGCGGTGAGGAAGGGGGGGCATCTCTCCCCCCCTTCCCTCACCTTAGGGGGCTCTCCCTCCCTCGCTGTCCCCTCCAGAAGTAATGTCCGGGTGGCTGGCAGCGGCGTGCGGAACTTACCTGCGTCTCGTCACAGTGCGGAATGGATTTGCCGCTACGCTGGTCTGGTCCAGACCAGAGCAGCGGCTGCGGCACCCGAACTTCTGGCGCTGGAGCGAGGCGGAGGTAAGTCCCGCCCGCCGCTGCCAGCCACCCGAACATTACTTCTGAAGGGGAGAGCGAGCGAGGGAGAGCCCTCTATGGTGAGGGAAGGGGGGGGGGGGAGACGTCCACCCTTCCCCACTGTGCCCATAGCTCTCCCTCTTCTCTGCGCTGGTCCCCTCCCAAAAAAAAAAAAAAAAACCACAGCAGCTCAGTTTGGCGCCCTTGGGGACCTAGCGCCCGGGGGCACGTGTCCTACACCGACCCCCCCTTGCTCCGCGACTGCCCCTGGCCTATGGTATAAGCAGACTCCGGCTATTGGCAGAGCAATGGGGTAGCGGTAATAGGAGCCTGGGCGTTAATTAAAGCACTGGGTTATCGTATAGGTGGCAGCTAATGTCGGGCTTCAGGCACTCGGTTACAGTGTAGCATTTAGTTATCGTGTTTTTAGGGTTTATGTAGATACTGGCGGTTTGTGCTGGGTATATATAGGGGGGAGGTTAGTGTTAGTTGTAGATACGGGAGTGTTGGTGTTTGAATTACTAACGGGGATAGTAGAATATCAGAATAATTATAGATATTCTACTATCGCCATTACCTTATGCTCATTTTACCAGGTGCCCCTATTAAATATACACAGTAACTGACTGATACTGCTTCCCCTGATACCTGGTAGAAGCAAATCTCTACTTTCAGAGCCAGGGACCTAGCTGTGCTTATTAGCTAGGGAGTAGTTTGCTTCAGCTGCTTCTGCTGGCCATAGTGTTGTAAAGAAAGTTGCTTTGTGTATGGCTTCTCCATTAAAAGGAATGGGAAGCTGTACATAAAGCAGCTTATGTCTAACAAACTGCACCCTCCAGCTGCTGGAGGAAGCTGCTAGCGTATACACAAATTTATGTGTAGTTAAATGATACATGAGGCAGCTAAAAAAGTCTGACTTACCTGGGCTCCTTTCAGTCCTACGTAGTCTCTGAGTCCCTTGGCGCAGCTGTGCAGTCAGCCATAGTCAGCTGTTCACTCTGTAATGGTCCATGACCCAGCCGGGTCGGCTTCTTCTGCGCATGCGGGAGTGTTTGCACAGCCCGCTCGCACCCTCATTGTCGGGAGCGTTCCGACGCGCAGAACGCTCCCGACAATGGGTGCCTGACCACCAGCCTCATGTATCCTTTAAGCTGAGGGTCCAGCATTTGAATATCAAGGGACTATTATAGGTAGCCTGAGGGGATAATTCTATTGGTAATTTACGTAATGGTCTATGAAATGTTGATAATTTTGAGTTAATGCAATTTTTTTCTGCTAATGGTATGAACATTCATGCAGCTTGGAATAGGACCAATTAAAATTGTCCCCTTCTACATCTGACTAGGAGAGATGAACAATCAGTGGAAATAATTTATCCTTGAATACAAATTTCATGTAAATATTGTGCAACTTCAACTTGGACCAATGAAAAATGACAGGAAGTTTTTTTTGATTGATCTAAATTTGCATTTACATCATGATTGATTCTCAAGGTTTTCTTTATTCTTTTCAAAAGCTCTCCCTGGCAAGGGCCTATACAAATATGCAAGCATGACCATGTGCATGCACACTATGGATGTAATGTAGCACTGCCATTCTAGGAGTTATTTGAAAGAATAAAGGGAAACTTGAGAATGCCTGACAAGGAGACACACTAATGCAAAGGTCAGAAAGATGTGCATTTTACTTTTCAATTTTTTTTTTTTTTTTAGCAAATGAATCCATATAAAAGGATACTCAGCGATGAGTCACAAGCTACTTGCTGCTGCTGAAGAAAGTTCTGACAATGCAAGAATACATGTGCGAGGTCTTGTTCACTGTTGCTTGGCAAAAGCTGTAAATGGCAACCGTATCTGCAAAAGACAAAAAAAAATCGTATCAACACAATAGAGCTTTATCGAGGATATCATCATACAAAACCTATTATTTCAATTTCAGTGGTGGCAATGCAAACAGTTTTTGCCTTAAATTGGTAATAAAAAATATTTGTACTCCATTATGAAAAGGTATTTATTGCAGCCATTCTGAATCTAAAAGCAGGGTTGGGATTGCAATTATAAAATTAATGTGAACCCAGAATACTACATATTTATTCCTTGTTTGAGAGCAATTTGTAAAACTATGAATTCAAGGTGGGTGAATATTTCAAACAAAATCCAGAATCTCTCTGAACTCATTGTTGTCTGAATTTGTCACAACTGCAAAATGCTAGGTGCATTTGTACTCACATGACTGCAACCGTAGTGCAAACCCCAAACCCCAAAAAGCCCAATTGGTGGTGAAAAAAACAAGATATAGATCGTTTCATTGTGATAAGTAGTGATTAAGCTATTGGCAAATGAAACAGATGAGCACTGAAAGGTGAAAATCGCTCTTGTCCATTAGGGTAAAAACCCCTCTGGCGTGAAGTGGTTAAAGTCTAAAAGATAACCTTTTTGTGACATGTTGATAGCCTAAGGAAGGGTTAGAAGTACAGTCAAGTGTTATTGCTGTTTGGGTCCACAGTAGAGATGGGCCGAACCTCCGATTTTAGGTTCGCAAACCCCGTTCGCGAACCTTCGCGGAAGGTTCAGTTCGCGGAAAAGTTTGCGAACCGCAATAGACTTCAATGGGGATGCGAACTTTGAAAAATAGAAAAAATTATGCTGGCCACAAAAGTGATGGAAAAGATGTTTCAAGGGGTCTAACACCTGGAGGGGGGCATGGCGGAGTGTGACGCAAAGCAGCGTTTTAAGGGCAGAAATCACATTGAATGCTAAATTGCAGGCCTAAAGTGCTTTCAAACATCTTGCATGTGTATACATCAATTAGGGAGTGTAATTAGAGTTCTGCTTCACACTGACACACCAAACTCACTGTGTAACGCACCGCAAACAGCTGTTTGCGTAGTGACGGCCGTGCTGGACTCGTGTGCACCGTGGCGAGAGTGTAGGCCATGGTGGTTTTCAAGCCCATATCGCCGGTCGCCGGGCTAAAGGTAGTTATATGCAGTGATGTGGGTTCACTCAACATAACAGGTAGTTAGATGCAGTGAGGTGGGTTCACTGAACAGTAAAGGTACTTAGATGCAGTGAGGTGGGTTCACTCAACACAACAGGTAGTTAGATGCAGTGAGGTGGGTTCACTGAACAGTAAAGGTAGTTAGATGCAGTGAGGTGGGTTCACTGAACAGTAAAGGTACTTAGATGCAGTGAGCTGGGTTCACTGAACACAACAGGTAGTTAGATGCAGTGAGGTGGGTTCACTGAACAGTAAAGGTAGTTAGATGCAGTGAGGTGGGCTCACAGAACAGTAAAGGTAGTTAGATGCAGTGAGCTGGGTTCACTGAACACAACAGGTAGTTAGGTGCAGTAAGGTGGGTTCACTGAACAGTAAAGGTAGTTATATGCAGTGAGGTGGGTTCACTGAACACAACAGCTAGGTATATGCAGTGAGGTGGGTTCACTGAACACAACAGGTAGTTAGATGCAGTGAGCTGGGTTCACTCAACACAAAGCTAGGTATATGCAGTGATGAGGTGGGTTAAGTAAACACAACAGGTACTGGGTATATGCAGTACTGGGTAGTACAATGTGCAGCTCCCTGTCACACACACAGGTAGTCACTGAATGTGCTGGGCTGCTGGCAGTGGCACACACACTATGAATTAGCAAGGCTGTGCATGCAACAAAAGTGTCAGTTTGACACACAGAAAAAAAAAGTACAGGATGAGCTCTGAAAACAGCTGTTGAGGGGTGCTATAAAAGCAATAATAATCAGCCAGGAGCAAGCTAAGCAGCCAAGAACCTAACTAATTTGTCCCTAGGAGAACAAGTCTGCAGCAGCTGCCCCTAGTCTGTCTCTAGCAGGCACATGAGTGAGTGTAATGGCCGGCGAGCCTGCCTTATATAAGGGGGGGTGGGGCTCCAGGGCTTAGTGTAGCCTGAATGGCTACAATGTGCCTGCTCACTGTGATGCAGAGGGTCAAAGTTGACCCTCATAGTGCATTATGGGGCGAAACGAACTTCCACAAAAGTTCGCCTGGTCCAGTCGAACGCGAACCACCAAAGTTCGCCTGGAACCGTTCGCCGCCGAACCGTTCGGCCCATCTCTAGTCCACAGTGAGGAGAATTTCAGTTACTTTGTGTTCTTTCATGGGTATCACAAAAGACAGGGAGTGAGAGGTTATCTCCTCAACAAAGGCATAGATGACAATAAAAGATTTCCCCCCAGATTTAAGGGGGTCACTAAGCATTACCACATTTGGTATTGCAGAAAACAGGCGATTTTTCTGAACATCTTCTCAAACACCAATTCGCTAGACACATTACTGAGTAGTAAAATTACCAACTAATAAGGTAAATTATGACTTGTGTGGTAAATATCTTAATGTGAACCTCCAGACTAAAAATCTACTCAGCAGCACTGAAAAGGTTTGGCATTTCCTTAACAATTTCACAGCATCAGAACTTTGTTTTTCTCACCCAAGCCTCATTTTTAGGTGCACAGAAGAAAAAGTGCAGGCATTTTCCCCCTGATGGTGTGCAAAGCATGATGAGATATCTAATGTTGTTGTTCTCCTTCTGCTGTTTTGGCGCAAATGTATTTTTTTTAATTTTTAATTTGAGATTTGAAGCCTAGCGCGCGCAGCTGGGAGGGGTGAACAGGACACAGGACAGTTGGAACTGTGTCTCATACTCAGTCACCTCCTTTTAACCAAAAAGATGGCCTCCCCCATGAAAAAGATGGCTGCCCCCATGAAATCACAAACATTTGCCTGTTCTTTTAAAACAGGGTGGGTAAGCGATTATATTACCAATCTATTTGAATTAACATAACTAATGTAACTTAATGACAGTATGTCTGTTTAGGCTGAAGTTCCCCTTTAATACAGTGGGATGCGAAAGTTTGGGCAACATTGTTAATCGTCATGATTTTCCTGTATAAATTGTTGGTTGTTACGATAAAAAATGTCAGTTAAATACATCATATAGGAGACACGCACAGTGATATCTGAGAAGTGAAATGAAGTTTATTGCATTTACAGAAAGTGTGCAATAATTGTTTAAATAAAATTAGGCAGGTGCATACATTTGGGCACTGTTGTCATTTTATTGATTCCAAAACCTTTAGAACTAATTATTGGAACTCAAAATGTGCTTGGTAAGGTCATTGACCCCTGACCTACATACACAGGTGAATCAAGTTATAAGAAAGAGTATTTAACCTCCCTGGCGGTAAGCCCGTGCTGAGCACGGGCTATGCCGCCGGGAGGCACCGCTCAGGCCCCGCTGGTCCGATTTGCATAAATTTTTTTTTGCTGCACGCAGCTAGCACTTTGCTAGCTGCGTGCAGTGCCCACTACCCGCCGATCCGCCGCTATCCATCGCGCCGCAGCCGCCCCCCCGCAGACCCCGTGCGCTGCCTGGCCAATCAGTGCTAGGCAGCGCTGTGGGGTGGATCGGAGTCCCCCTTGATGTCACGACGTCGATGACGTCATCCCGCCCCGTCGCCATGGCGACGGGGGAAGCCCTCCAGGAGATCCCTCCAGGAGAAGCCCTCCAGGAGATCCCGTTCTTTGAACGGGATCTCCTGATCTACGATCGCCTGAGGCCATGATGATCCCTGTTGCCATGATGACGTGTACACAGTTGATCCTCCGGGCAGCAGAAGTGTCAGTCACGTCTTCAGCTTATCTTGGGTTTTAGCAACATCTGAGAGCCAGACAGGAGAAATACCGACTGACAGCTTGTACAATTAGCTAGCTGACTTGGGGGTTGATTCACTTTGTAGGACGAGATCCCCACACTTTGGCCCAATAGGCTGCTTGTTAAAAAAACAGAAAGCCTATTGGGCCAATCAAAGTGCAGGGATCTCATGCTACAAAGTCACTGGACCTGACAGGGTCCAAAGTGAGACAATTGGAGCAGCCGTTAGTTTTGAAAGGGGGGGGGGGGAGCGAGTAAGTTAGTAGTGCATGCTACAGCAGTAGCGTGCCTACTTTGAAAATTTTACGCTGCCACACAAAGCTGTGCTGCTTGAGCAGTGTAGCTTAGTGAATCAACCCCTACTGATCTGTCTGTGAGCCAGATGTAGCCATCAAAAGAGCTCCATCTGGATCGAGAGCCATGGGTTCCCTACCTCTGGTTTAGGGGAAGGTTACAGAAAGCTGTCTCAGAGATTTCAGCTGTCTGTTTCCACAGTTAGGAACATATTGAGGAAATGGAAGACCACAGGCTCAGTTCAAGTTAAGGCTCGAAGTGGCAGACCAAGAAAAATCTCGGAAAAACAGAAGCGACGAATGGAACAGTCAGAGTCAACCCACAGATCAGCACCAAAGACCTACAACATCATCTTGCTGCAGATGGAGTCAATGTGCATCATTCAACCATTCGGCACACTTTACACAAGGAGATGCTGTATGCAGAGGAAGCCTTTTCCCCGCCCACAGCACAAACAGAGCCGCTTGAGGTATGCTAAAGCACATTTAGACAAGCCAGCCTCATTTTGGAATAAGGTGCTGTGGACTGCTGAAACTAAAATTGAGTTATTTGGGCATAATAAGGGGCGTTATGCATGGAGGAAAAAAAACGCAGCATTTCAAGAAAAACTTCTGCTACCTACAGTAAAATATTGTGGTGGTCCCATCATGCTGTGGGGCAGTGTGGCTAGTGCAGGGACTGGCAATCTTGTCAAAGTTGAGGGATGCATGGATTCCATTCAATATCAGCAGATTCTGGAGACCAATGTCCAGGAATCAGTCACAAAGCTGAAGCTGCACCGGGGCTGGATCTTTCAATAAGACAACGACCCTAAACACTGCTCAAAATCCACTAAGGCATTCATGCAGAGGAACAAGTACAATGTTCTGGAATGGCTATCTCATTCCCCAGACCTAAATATAATTGAAAATCTGTGGTTTGAGTTAAAGAGAGCTGTCTATGCTCGGAAGCCATCACACCTGAATGAACTAGAGATACTTTGTAAAGAGTAATGGTTCAAAATACCTTCAACCAGAATCCAGACTCTCATTGGAACCTACAGGAAGCGTTTAGAGGCTGTAATTTCTGCAAAAGGAGGATCTACTAAATATTGATTTCATTTATTTTTTGTGGTGCCCAAATTTATGCACCTGCCTAATTTTGTTTAAACAATTATTGCAAACTTTCTGCAAATCCGATAAACGTCATTTCACTTCTCAAATATCACTGTGTGTGTCTCCTATATGATATATTTAACTGACATTTTTTATTGTAACAACCAAAGATTTATACAGGAAAATCATGACGATTAACAACGTTGCCCAAACTTTCGCATCCCACTGTAAATGTCAATTCACTAGGCTTAGAGCAATCGGTAAAGCAAATGGGATGTTTGGTACTTTAAGACCTGTCTGGACCTGCCAGTAACTAACAATCGGCATGTAATAGGATTAATAGACAAGGAAGACAGCCAATAGGAAGAGCCTCCTGGTCTTGCTACCCACCCCATTTGATCTGATGCATTCCCCACCGGGACATGAGAAAAAAAAAACTACGATTGCAGAGAAGGACACATTGAAAAAGGCTTTTATGTATCCCTTTAGAGGTGCAGATCTCTATACTGGAAGAGAGACCTCGGGTGGCATGCATGCACATCTAAAGGGATGCAGAGAAAGCCTTTTACTTCACAAAACTGACACAGGAACGGCTCATACAGAGAGAAGAATAACAGCTTGCTACCTAACCTACTCTACAGCTGGTGACACATTACCGAGCAGGGCTTAGTGAACTCAAGCCATGTAAATAACTAAACTATTACCCCATGTGATTAATTCTTAGTGAATTTGGGGGGAAAAAGTCTAAAATACCAAATACAGTATTTTACTAATCTAATTTTAGTGGATTGACTCGAGGTGGTAAAAAACCTCTGCTGTTTGTGACCCTGTTGACTTCCTGTCCTATTCAGAGGTGTCACCAAAGACAGGCGGTGAAAGGAAACCTCCCCATTGTTGACACAGTTATCTGCACTAAACTGAGAGTTTCTTTAAAAAGTACCTGAAGCGGATTAAAAAATTAGATACTTACCTAACCTTCTCCCAGAGCCTTTCCACATCCTCTTGGAGACCACCGTTGCAAGCCACAGACCACCGAAACATATCAGACAAGACACTTAAAACGGGTGGAGGCGCCCAATGCATAAAAGATAGGCTAATAAGCTATTAATCTTATAAACAGAGAGGGAATCTTACCTCTCTTGAAGAATTTGGACCAGTTTATTGAAAAAAGGTCTATTTATTCAAGCACATAAAGGGCTTCATTCACAAAGCTTGAATAAAAGATCTTTTTTCAATAAATCCAAATTCTTCAAGAAAGGTAAGATTCCCTCTCTGTTTATAAGATTCATAGCTTATTAGCCTATCTTTTATGCATGGGCGCCTCCACCCCTGTTTTAAGTGTCTTGTCATAACTCTTTTTAAAAGTGATAGTTTTTTAGTTGTCCTAAAGAACTTCTGGAGTGTGACCACCCAGTTCCTGTCAACAGACCAGGGAAACCGAGCGGGGATTTCCCGCCTGCTCTGACAGTGGCTGCAAGGATTTGCAACTCGCCTTTGTGAGTATATAACCTTAACAATTTGCTTTCCTGAATCTCACACGATTCTGCACCATTGGGCTCCTTTTGTCTTTTAGATGAACCTGAGGTTGTTATAATCACAGGAACCATCGACATAAGTTATATCAGACAAGAGCTTCTTGAATATGCTCTCGTGACCGCACTCCCCGCTGCGTATGAGTGTGACCATACTGCGCCTGCATGAGTGCAGCCGTGCCTGCACAGAAAGTCGAAGGTGCCTGTACACGATCGCCTCTAAGCTACTGCACTGGTGTGGCTGTACTTGTACAGGTTGCACTCATGCACGAAGGGGACTGCGGTAGCAGCTTTAACGAGGGTCCTGAGCAGCGGCGGTAATCTCCAGGAGGACGTGGGAAGCCTTTGGAAGATCTCTCTTCTTAGGTTTCTACATACCAACTTGCAACTTGCTAATGCATTTGTAAATAATTGCAATGATTAGATTCCCTTTTGTGCAAATAAGATGAATGAATGTAATAGTTTATAAGCATTATAGAAACAGAAAGAATAAATAATACCCAAAACATGAACAAAAAAAGAAGCTAGAAATTCACTCCGTAAATAATGATGGGAGATCATTTTTCTTAATAATCAGAACATAATGAAGGTGAATATTAATAGTAAAGGATTACGTGGCTGTTATGATTTACACTGCATACTTTTTTTGTGCCAGATTTCTAAATACTGTAGAAAGTGAAATCCGCACGATGTCGGTGGAATCAAGATTACATTACATTTTTACTTTTGTATTATGTATTTATGTATTTGATTACATTAATTGGGGGCTCTTTTTGTCCTTTTTTTCCCCCAATTGTTTTATATGCACTCCTCTTTGTGGGTGGGGTTATTTGAGCATGTGTTACCGGGTGTGGCTCTACTCTATATATGGGTCACCCCTCCTCACTTGCGCCTATGCTATGATTAAGGGCGTGTAACATGTCAGCATGTGGTGTTGGATCTTAGTCTGTTATGTGTATTGATTCAATAAAGCCATCTTGATTCTACCGACATCGTGCGGATTTCACTTTCTACAGTATTGAGTATATGAGGTCTTAGCAGCCCGTTTTCCTGCACTGCCGGTGGATGGAGGTTGTGAGCGGAGTTCCACCTACTTTGTGTCTTCTGCTGTTTTCTCTGCTCCCTCCACGGGATACATTGCACACATAGAGCTATCATCACCACTAGGCATGGCCCCACCGGAACAAAGAAACTTACGCAGCAATGTGACTTCATGCATCACAGCTAAGGACAATGCATCCACTAATATGCTGCCACCTACTACATCTTCCAAGAAAGCAGTGTCCTCCATACACGTTGTTCAGCGTAATCTGGACATGGTCCACAAAACAGCTGCAGCACAGGCAGCAGCACAAGCAGCAGCAACGATACAGTCCTCTGAAACACTGATATCTTCCACAGCTGCTGCCAGCATTGAAAATGTACCTGCTCTGTGCGTGTCTCCGGACCCCCCTCATGTGGATGGTGTCGGACGGGACTCTGCCTCCACCTTCTCTGCTGTTCTGCTGCCGGGTGGGGATCTCCTTGCTGGAGGGGTACACTGGTCCCCAGTGGCGGAGGAAGTTGTTGCTGACCGGACTCCTTTGATTTCCGGTGCGCCCTTGATGACGTCAGAGCTGGGCGCGCGATCTAAGCTTCCAGCTTCACGCAGGCTGTCCTTGGAGACTCTGCCTTTGGGAGGGAGCGTTCCGCTTGCTCCTCGCCGCATCTCAGGCAGGTTCTTGCCGCTGACTAGCCTGCCTCCTTCACCTTCCTCTGTCGAAACCCAGGATCTTCCCTTGGAGGTTTGACCGCACTGTGTGCAGTTAGTGCGGGGTCTTTTGGATAATCTGCATGATAATCTCCAGGACTCGCAGGCCACAATTGATCCACCCCATGGAATTGCCACAGTGGATTCAAAGGTCAGTGAACTGGGGATAGTGACTGGTTTATCTACTCTGTCTTCTGTTACACACCCAGTGATACATGTTCCCCATGCAGGAGGACATGTGCCTCATACCAGTAATGTAAATCTGGGTGTTTTGCACACTGATGGCCCAGTGGTGTGTGTGGCTGGGTCTGACATGCTTACACAGGGGCACAGCCCCATACTGAACTCTGGTTCCTCAGACGGTCACTTAATTGCACTTGGGGACCTGGACTATGATCCTGAACTATCCTCTCAATTTGCAGCAGTGTTTTCAAGACATTTGGGGGCCTCTCTTAATTCTAACTCAAAGGCAACACTCAAATCTGCTTTTATACAACTTGAGGACCTCATGCTGAAAGAGACTAAGGTCTGGTGGGACCTTACCAGTCTCAAGCAATATGTGGCGGATAATATCATTCCGCGTGGCTTGAGAATTAGGAAGGTTCCCACCACCATTTATTCAGATAACTTTGTTATAGAGTGGAATACTATTTTGAGTGATTGTTCAATAAAATTAATGAAATTGATCATTGTGTATGAGGAACAACGATTGGTCGACTTGCGATTGCAGGTCTCGGAGGTCAAAAGGACTCTTTCCAAGCTCGACACGTTGCAGCAATATGAGGACTTAAATAAAAAACTTTTGGACAACGTGTCGAGGCTGGAGTCTTTGATCACCGACACCAAACGAGTCAAGTATCTTCGGGATGTTAATGATTACAAGAAGGGTGTTGTTTATGAGTGAGGTCGGTGGGAGGCTACTTTTCGGTCACCAAGACCCGCCGCCCGTTGACTTAGAACTAATCCCTCCAAGAAAGTTACTTTCAGTTCACCTGAAACGTCTGACTCTCAGTCAGAATTATCGGATGCTTCTGAAGTTCATGTATATGGGGCGACTGGGGGTACAGATCCAGCTACACCTTCCAATAATCAGTTGTCAAAAAACCAGCAGCCCATCCCCTCTTTACCTGTTCATCACAAGAGGTTCAACAGATACAAAAAGAAAAAGGGTCGAGGCGGACGAGAAGAGGGGGTGTAAAACAAAGAAAACAGAATTCAGTGACTTCGGTATCTGATAATGTCAATCATACCGTTGTCAATCTGTCAGCTACCATTTTGTCATCTTCGGAGATTACATTACTCTCACGGGGGCTTTCCTTTGCCCCCACATCACATTTTGATGTTGTTTCTACACTTTTGGATGTCAATAAATTTGTCAGGTCCGTTCTCCTGAGAAATCATTTCATTGATGAGCAGACAGCGGACGGAGGGGCTGAGGACATTGCGGTTAATGAAGGTATGGCCCTGTCTGATATAAGAAACTTTGAGGACACTAAGTCTCTTTTGTCGTTAGAGCAACTGCTCTCAGAGACGGTCCCCTTGGTTTCTGAAGATGATTTCAGGCCTATTTCTGTCCGCAACCCAGCCTTTTATCCGACAGCTGCCCGCAGTCCCCCTGTCGATGCTTTCCAGGAGGTTATCGAGAGAGAGCTACTTGAATTAGCCTCTACTAACACCTCTAGCCTCCGCAGTAACCTCTCTTCCGCTGAAAAGCAAGCCCTCTCCTCCCTTAAAGAGAATGCACGTATCATTATTAGAAATGCTGATAAGGGGGGAGCAGTGGTCGTATTGGATACTGAGGTCTATCGTGTTGAGGCACTGAGGCAACTCCGAGATTTGGTCACTTATTCTCCTTTGAGATGTGACCCTACTTCGGAGTTCAGTAACTAGTTGCTTTCACTTCTGTCTTTGGGTGAAAGTTTGGGAGTGATCTCTAAGCGTTTAGCAGAGTATCTGGCCGTTTCTTCACCTGTCGTCCCGGTGTTTCATCATCTGCCCAAGATTCATAAACAGGCTTTTCCCCCAGAGGGCAGGCCAATTGTGGCCGGGATTGGCTCTCTGGGGGAGCGCCTGGGAAATTGGGTAGATGAACATCTACAGCCTTTAGTGCGACGCCTTCCCGGTTATATACGGGTGTAACGATTGGTGTCAGCCACACAGAGTATTTTCTGATTATTGGTGATCTGCAGTATCACCAATAATACAGATGCTATACCTGATTATATGGTGATCTGCAGAATCACCAATAATACTAGTATAGCCAGACACAGGACACCCAAAGTGATAAAGTGTTTGGTGTAACAGTAATCAGAGAGGTTATCTCCCGAGGTGCGGGAGATACAGACACTACTGCAGCCAAGGATTCCCTGAAGAGCAGGGAATCGGACTGCACTGCAGCCAGTGGACCCTGAGGGGCAGGTGGCCACTGACTGTGCTGAAGCTGACCTCCTTAAGAGGAGGAGATACAGACTGTACTGCAGCCAAGGATTCCCTGATGGATTGGGAATCAGACTGTACTGCAGCTAAGGATTCCCTGATGGACTGGGAATCAGACTGTACTGCAGCCAGTGGACTCCTATGGGGTAGAGACCACTGACTGAACTGCAAGATGGTCTTCATGAGGAGCAGGTAGCCCTTGCAGCTAATGGACACCTGGAGAGTTAGTGTCTCGAATAGTACAGTAAGGCTGATCACCCAAGGAACGAGTGACAGCCAGAAGGGTCAGACAGGCCAGGTCGGCAACACACGGGCAGATAAGGTACAGAGACAGAAGACTGATTCGGTATCCGGGTACAGGCAAGGTCGGCAACAGGTTAACAGATAGGCAAAGGTACTGAATTAGTAAGCAGGAGAGTGGTCAGAAAAGCCAGAGATCATAACGGGTAACAGAATCTCTCAATCCTAGTCTTAGGTGTGAGGTCCTTGGTCTCAACACCTGGGAACTAGTCTGGTATGAACAATAGCAATATAGCAATCTCCTAGTCTAAGGTGTGAGGTCCTTGGTCTCAACACCTGGGAACTAGTCTAGTAGATAACAGTAGCAATACAGCAATCTCCTAGTCTTAGGTGTGAGGTCCTTGGTCTCAACACCTGGGAACTAGTCTAGTACATACACAATACAATAATACTTTAGAGGCTATCAACAGAATCTGACTAAGTGTGAATTTCCAGCTCCGGCTGGTTGTAACACACTGTAATATCTGAGTGAGGTCTGAGTGCTCACATATAGCATTCGCAACGGCAGACAACTTGCAGCTGACAAGCAAGTCCTATATATACCTAGAGCGCTCCACAGCGCCGCCCCAGTCATTCAGCCAATCTGGAACCTAACTGGAGTCAGCTGATCAGCATGATCAGCTGACTCCCCTTCTGCCAGCATAAAGGTCCTGTCGCCTGGCGTAGCTCTCCATCTATGTGCATTAGAAGGACCAGGTGACCCGGCAGCATGTTGCTGCGTGGCAGAAGCCGCCGGCTTGGACGCGGAGATAGCCGCCATGCTGCATGTCCACGCGGCGGCATCTCCGCTATTCATTACAACGGGACACTAAACATGTGCTCAGAAGTTTACAACATTTTCAATGGCATGATAACTACAGCTGGATTGCCATTGATGTCAAATCATTATATTCCTGCATTCCCCATGCTTTCGCCTTGGACGCTCTTGATTATCATATGGCCAGATACTCTGCTTTCTCTGTGGACCTTCAATTCTTCGTCGAGTGTGCTGTCCAATATCTGCTTACCCACAATTATTTTCTTTTTGAATCTGATTTTTATTTACAGCGTTGTGGAGCTTCAATGGGAGCAAAATTCTCTCCCTCACTGGCCAACTTATATATGGGCTGGTGGGAGGAGCTCCACATGTTCAGTGATTCAAATATTTATTCGGGTCCCATTGTGTGGTATGGCAGGTATATAAATGACCTGTTGGTCGTCTGGGACGGCACGCGCGACGAGGCCCTGCAATTTGTGGAGTTTCTTAATGCTAACTCTTTGAACCTAGTGTTCACCTCCCAGTGGTCTCCCGTGGAGGTCAACTACCTTGATCTCACACTAAGGGGTGATTCCTTTTCAGCCTCTGTCGTCTCCGCCACGTACCGCAAACCCTGCAGTGGCAACTCCACCCTGAAGGCCAATAGTTGCCACCCGTCTCACGCCATCCGTGCGGTTCCGGTGGGTGAGCCGATTTGGGCACGTCGCAACTGCTCTGATGCTTCGGCTCTTGGAGTGGAGTTGGATGCTGTGGGTTCTCGTCTTGCGGAGCGTGGGTACCCAAGGTGGATGATAGAGAGGGGGAGGAGGCGGGCCTTGATGAAAACCAGGGAAGAACTATTAATCTCTGGCCCCCTCCGGACGCTACTACGGTCTAATATTGATACGACCTTTGTGACTACTTATAGTCAGGAATAAAAACAAATTATACAGATTGTGAGGGGATCCTTGCTTGTGTTACAGGCTGATGATACTCTCAACCGGATAATCAAACACGGGGTTAGATTTGCAAGCAGGAGGGCTCCTACACTTGGGAGCATTCTGTCACCCAGTTTATTCTCCCTTAGCGAACAACGGCCGTGCTGCCTGACCACCCAAGGTTCCTACAGATGCAATTTCCCAACTTGCAACTACTGTGTTGTTCATAAATCCACTCGTTCTGTTATCTCCTTTTTTAATGGCAAAACTTTTCCAGTAAAACAATATATTAATTGAGACACGAAATATGTGATTTACCTTATTTCGTGTTCTCTATGCCATATTCAATACGTGGGGTGTACCACCAGACACCTCAGACAACGCATAGCAGAACATTTTAGGCGCACTGTCTGGTTGACCTTGGAGGTGTCTAATGTAACGAGGCACTTTAGATCGGTCCAGTCAGGCGATATGTCCTCTTTTTCATTTCAGGGTATTGAGCGTGTCCTGAGGGCTACGAGAGGGGGGGATGTCTACAAACGACTCCTTACCCGGGAGGCGTATTGGATTTTCCAATTAGGGACGCACTCACCAGGAGGGCTTAACGCTAAATGGGACCTTAACTCAGTTACTTAAAGTGGTTGCCCTATTCATGTCTGTCTGTCGTTTTTTACATTATTGTATGTTTAGACTTTAGAATTTCATGAAGATCATGACACGCATTGCTGTATGTCACAGGAGCCCTCGTGGCTGACCGCACTTAGCCTTCTAAACGGTGCCAGCGCACAGATTGTGTGAACTCTGGTCACAGTCAATGCGCAGGAACCGTTAAGAATTAGCCGCAGACAACTCAGAAGGGAGCCTGTGAGACACGGGTAATTACAACGTCACCTACTGGTTCAGAGTAAACTGCCACCACCGCGGTTACTATGGGACCGTGGGGCCCACTAACTGACTGACTAATCCTGCGAATAAAACGGTTAAACACACGATATTCTGTCTAGCCAACAACAGACAAACAGTAGCGTATCTTCAGAGACCCGGGATCATTTCTGTGTGTGCTGATAAGCAGGGTAGCGAAACAGTGAATGACTTGGGGAAAGTCGTTTATTCACGCAATATAAATAATTAATATATACAGACAATTATGAAAATCAACAATTATTAAAACAGTAATAGCCAGTATGAAAAATAAAAGAAGGGAGAAAAATACTTAGTTCCTGGAAAGATGTCCTTATTGTGGGAAGAATCATAAAGTTCTTGGTTTCAAAGTCCAGAGTTCAGAGTTCAGACCAGGTGGATGCCAGCATATCCTCAAGCTGGCATCTGATGCGTGCAAGATGGTTCAGTGTGGAGGACACTGAGTTTGGGTCCTCAGCCATTCTTATGCCCCTGCTTCAGTAGGAGGGAGTGAGGGCGGGGAGCCATACACCCCCTTCAAAGATGAGATGAGCCCTCCCCTTGTACTGGGGCTAGAAATCATATCTACCCATATATGGGCTCTATCTCACAGAACCGTACAGGTCAGGGCAGATTTATTAACATTTTCAGGTCTGTCTCGATTTACCCAGCGCCCTGATACCAGACATGAGGGGTGGGACCCCTGTGGTATCATCAGGGCACTTTGAAACTGCCTAGCTGGCAGTCCTTACCTCCGAAGGTTCTGAAACTTCCTCAGAACCAGCACCGGGGCTCATGCTACACTTCCCCCATGTTTGGTGAAGCGGCCATCTCAGGAACCCCAGAAATATTACAGATCTGGGAAGTTATGGATTATGCCATGAGACTGAGGTTGTGTTCTAGCTGCTAACAGCTGACTTTCCTTTGATCTTTAGCAGAGAACAGAGTGTCAAGACCTCCCGTGGATTCGTAGCCTGCTTGGCTGCACCTAGGCATCCTTTGGTTAATTAACATCTCCATGAGATCAGCTAAGTGTCACCTGGTTCCCAGAGCCAAAAGGGAAATTGGGCCTTCCACAGGGAATATGTCCAAGCTAATTAACACCTTCCCCCCAGGCTGTCATTTCAGCTAAGACAGATTTCCCAGCTGTTCCTAAGCAGAGGGATACTGCACATCAGATCTTGGTTTTATTGATCTGAGGCGCAATCGATGCAGGAATCGAGTGCGATCGTTCTTTTCTTCACGGGCGGTTCCAGGACGCGCCTGCGTCCCCGCAATCGTCCGTGACAGCCCTCCCCCTTGTCCGTGGCTTAGCCACTCATCCGCAAGATGTGTGGCGGCGCCGCTAACCTGGCTAACGGGCCTCGAGTTGCCGGTACGGCGGGAAAACCTATTGGAGCCTGTGGCTCGGTTCCCCTGGACCGGTCGCGGTCTGCTACCCTCAGGGTTGACCCAACCTGGACCGTTCTGGACAGGGCGTTTGCGCCACTGCAGTCGGACGTGGTGTCTGCCGGGACTGCTGACAACGGGCAGTGGGTTGGTTAGGTCAACAGCCAGCCCACGCAGGGTTCCCCTGCTGAGTGGCTGTGGACCTAAGGGAACCCCGCGGGAATCCCTGGACCTTCCCAGCTCCTGACAGATGGCACATGCCCTGCAGTAGTGTGCTACATCCCTGTTCATCCGGGGCCAATAAAACTGTTTCCGAATACCGGCGAGTGTCTTGCGGACACCCGAGTGCCCTGTCAGAGGATTACCATGTGCGGATTTCAGCACATGTCCCCTGAACGCACTCGGGACCACAAGCCACTTGGTATCCGCGTGGGATCTACCTGTAGGGGGCTGTACAGACTCACTGTACAGTCTCCCACCTTCCCAGTACACCTTGAAAGCGGCCCCGTCTGCGAGGGGCTCAGCGGCTTGCTGCCTGAGCACCTCCAGGCTTGGGTCACTTTGTAGTGCGGCTGAGAATATGGCGCTGTCAGTTTCAGCCAACTGGCTCATGTCACACGAGGCCAGCGGCTGAAAGGTCTCATCCCTGCGGTCAGAGGAGGGGGAGGAGGCCGGAACCCCCTCCACCTGTTCTGAGCTCGGGTTCTGAGCAGTGCAGCTGCGCGGTACTGCTAGCACAGGTACACTGTCAGAATGGCACAGACGGGCATTACTCAAATCATCATTGCATGCAGTAATGACATTGACAGGTATAGACATTTTTTCATTACAGACAGGTTGTACAAGAAACTCAGGTACAGTTACAGCATCATCACAACAGACAGCCTGTACATCAAACTCAGGTGCCTTTGAAGCAGGCACTATTGAACCTGGTACCCTTGAACTGGGCACATTCAACCCACCTCCCCCTGGTGCTCCCCCAAGTGTATAAAGTACCTGGTGGTGGGTGGAGAGTCCGTCTCCTTCCGTGAGCGACAAGGCGGTCGTGGCAGGTTCATAGTAGGACACAAGCTTGCCCAAATCAGTCCCCAGCAACACAGGGACTGGGAGATCCTTCATAACCCCAACAACCCTTTCGTGGACCCCTCCCACTCCCCAATCCAGCTTCACTCTTGCGTGGGCTATGTGGAAAAGGGTGCCCTCTACTCCAGTAAGGGCAAGGGATCGGCTGGAGCTGATGCTCTCCTTTGGCACAAGATGTGAGTGAACTAACGTGATGTCAGCTCCGGTGTCTCGAAATCCGGTGACAACTTTGCCGTTCACTCTAACAAGTTGCTGCTGGTCGGTTCGGTCGCGGATTTCCTGTCCGCGTGCAAACAGGACAAAATCTGATGATCCAGGCTGTGGTTCGCTGGCGGGTTGCCTCTGCTGTGGGTGAGGTGCAGGTGATGCAGATGATCCAGGTGCTGGTGGTGTCTGTCTCCGCTCCGGACAGTCGAATTTCATGTGTCCGGGCTGGCGGCAGTAGTGACAGGTGACCTCTCCAGGCGCTGCAGGCCTGGGTGCAGCAGCTGCGCTGGGTGGCCTCTGTGGCAGGCGGCTCACAGGGGCAGGAGGGTCTGCCGAGGTATGGGGCTGACCTCCTCTCCAGCTGGATGGGACAGTTCTGCGGGTATCAGCCACCCGGGTAGTTGCAAAAGTCTCAGCAAGGTCTGCAGCGACAGTGGCTGAAGCCGGCCTGCGTTCTAACACAAACTGTCGTACATCAGCAGGGCAAATGTTCAGAAATTGTTCGAGGACTATCAAGTCCTCCAGGACATCATAAGACCCTTTGGTGAGGCCTAGTGTCCACTGGCGGAGTGTGGTGAGCAAGCTGCTGGCCACATCTCGGTACGAATCAGAAGACTTTTTCTGCCAGGCTCTGAACTTTTTCCGATAGGCTTCTGGCGTCAGCTGGTACCTAGTAATGATAGCGTCTTTTATAGCAGCATAATCATTATCCTTCTCCGCAGGCAATTCTGCGAAGGCGTCAAGCGCTTTGTAGCGCAGCAAAGGTGTCAGATGTCTGGCCCACTGGTCTTGGGACAGACGATACTGACGGCATGCTTTTTCAAAAGACCGCAAAAACAAGTCAATGTCTGTGTCTTTTTCAATATTAGCAAATTTAAATTTTGCACTTACGGGTGCTGCAGCTCCTTCAGCAGGGAGACTGGGCGGTGAACTCCGGCTGGCCTGTTGCACTTTTGCCATGTTTAGCTCATGCTGTCGTTGGCGTTCCCGCTCAGCGGCATCCCTCTCCGCGTGGCGTTCAGCAGCAGCAGCAGCAGCAGCTTGCCGCTCCCGTTCCTCCCGCATTTGGCGCTCTTCACGCATGTACTGCAGGTACTTGTCCAGGTCAGTGTCCATCAGCTTTTGTAACGCCTGCTGCATTAGCGGATCAGTACAAACGGACAGTCCAGTACTGGCCGGTTCCAGGCGAGTACTTTCAGAAACTCTGGGATTGGGGTCCACACTGACATTCTCCGGCGTAACTGTTGATGCAGGGCCCTCAGGATGCACAACCTCTGTACGGTCAGGAGTCTCAGTCTCTGGTTCCCCTCGATTGTCAGATGGGCTGGTATCCACTTCAGCGGACACTCCCGGCTCCCGCAGTTGCTGGGTATCCCATTGAAACAATTCCGTTACCAGGTCCTGTTGTTTCTTGCGGCCGACCTCAATGCCTCTCTCTTGGCAAAGATTTTGCAGGTCCGCCAGGCCCCTTTTCTTGTAGTTCCCGGACATTTCCATGCCAAATAAAATAAAACTTTTGGGGAGGGGTACTGGCTACACAGTCTCTCTGTATATATAAAAAATATATTGCCTTCCAGCTACACCAACGAATTAGTTCGTTTCTCGATAGCGCTAGCGCTATCGTAGATACTTTCAGCACAACACAGGTCCCAACCGCTGCCTAACACTGTCACAGGAGCCCTCGTGGCTGACCGCACTTAGCCTTCTAAACGGTGCCAGCGCACAGATCGTGCGAACTCTGGTCGCAGTCAATGCGCAGGAACCGTTAAGAATTAGCCGCAGACAACTCAGAAGGGAGCCTGTGAGACACGGGTAATTACAACGTCACCTACTGGTTCAGAGTAAACTGCCACCACCGCGGTTACTATGGGACCGTGGGGCCCACTAACTGACTGACTAATCCTGCGAATAAAACGGTTAAACACACGATATTCTGTCTAGCCAACAACAGACAAACAGTAGCGTATCTTCAGAGACCCGGGATCATTTCTGTGTGTGCTGATAAGCAGGGTAGCGAAACAGTGAATGACTTGGGGAAAGTCGTTTATTCACGCAATATAAATAATTAATATATACAGACAATTATGAAAATCAACAATTATTAAAACAGTAATAGCCAGTATGAAAAATAAAAGAAGGGAGAAAAATACTTAGTTCCTGGAAAGATGTCCTTATTGTGGGAAGAATCATAAAGTTCTTGGTTTCAAAGTCCAGAGTTCAGACCAGGTGGATGCCAGCATATCCTCAAGCTGGCATCTGATGCGTGCAAGATGGTTCAGTGTGGAGGACACTGAGTTTGGGTCCTCAGCCATTCTTATGCCCCTGCTTCAGTAGGAGGGAGTGAGGGCGGGGAGCCATACACCCCCTTCAAAGATGAGATGAGCCCTCCCCTTGTACTGGGGCTAGAAATCATATCTACCCATATATGGGCTCTATCTCACAGAACCGTACAGGTCAGGGCAGATTTATTAACATTTTCAGGTCTGTCTCGATTTACCCAGCGCCCTGATACCAGACATGAGGGGTGGGACCCCTGTGGTATCATCAGGGCACTTTGAAACTGCCTAGCTGGCAGTCCTTACCTCCGAAGGTTCTGAAACTTCCTCAGAACCAGCACCGGGGCTCATGCTACACTTCCCCCATGTTTGGTGAAGCGGCCATCTCAGGAACCCCAGAAATATTACAGATCTGGGAAGTTATGGATTATGCCATGAGACTGAGGTTGTGTTCTAGCTGCTAACAGCTGACTTTCCTTTGATCTTTAGCAGAGAACAGAGTGTCAAGACCTCCCGTGGATTCGTAGCCTGCTTGGCTGCACCTAGGCATCCTTTGGTTAATTAACATCTCCATGAGATCAGCTAAGTGTCACCTGGTTCCCAGAGCCAAAAGGGAAATTGGGCCTTCCACAGGGAATATGTCCAAGCTAATTAACACCTTCCCCCCAGGCTGTCATTTCAGCTAAGACAGATTTCCCAGCTGTTCCTAAGCAGAGGGATACTGCACATCAGATCTTGGTTTTATTGATCTGAGGCGCAATCGATGCAGGAATCGAGTGCGATCGTTCTTTTCTTCACGGGCGGTTCCAGGACGCGCCTGCGTCCCCGCAATCGTCCGTGACACTGTATAATGGTAAATTGTGTTCAATCATATGCAATTACATTTTTACTTTTGTATTATTTTTGTATTATGTTTTTATGTATTTCATTACATTAATTGGGGGCTCTTTTTGTCCTTTTTTCCCCCCAATTGTTTTATATGCACTCCTCTTTGTGGGTGGGGTTATTTGAGCATGTGTTACCGGGTGTGGCTCTACTCTATATATGGGTCACCCCTCCTCACTATGCTATGATTAAGGGCGTGTAACGCCCGAAATATGTCAGCATGTGGTGTTGGATTGTAGCCTGTTATGTGCATTGATTCAATAAAGCCATCTTGATTCCACCGACATCGTGCAGATTTCACTTTCTACAGTATTGGATCTGAGGTCTTAGCAGCCCGTTTTCCTGCACTGCCGGTGGATGGAGTTTGTGAGCGGGGTTCCACCTACTTTGAGATTTCTAAATAGCTGTATGCCTGAACGCCTCTTTTGGTATTTTCTGTATTTATGCACTTCTTATGCTTACACCGATCTAAAGAAAGTTGGTGATTTTTCCCCTATGCTATTGCATATTTCTTTGTACGGTGTACATAATTTCCAGGATCTCAGCAGAACGCATTAGTGCAAAATGTATGAAAAATATCTCGAGCTGTTCAGCTTTTCTCTTGTGGTTAAAACGTTATTTTTACCAATGGCAATCTCCCTAGCATTAAGGCACTCTCTTTTTCTAAAGTGGTGAAGCATGTAATAGGAAAGCAGAAAACAGAAAAGATCATTAAATAATAAATAATACATTTACCTGATAACCATCTTTACACCAAGTTGGTGGAATGGAGAGAGGTTTGCATTCTGCATCTGTGCATCTAGACAAAAATGAAAATAAGCTTTTTAGATTTTAAATGTCAGCATCATGGCTAATGGTAGTGTGCTGATGTGAAGAAGTTACTCAATTGCAAATATTGCTGTGTATGATCAGTAAAGCATGGCGGCATCCTACTAGGCAAAAAGGTGTAAATACTTTCGACACTTTGAGCGTAATATATACTAATGCATCTCCACAGATCTTCAAGCATCTCCAGTGGAGTCACTTCTAATGATATCAACAGGGGGTATCGGGTGTGATCCAGCACTCGGACAAGTTTGATTGGCCACCCTAATCTAGCTAGCATATCAGTCAGACCGGTTTCAGACTGCCGGCCTGCATTGCTGGTGCGATACAATCAGATGGTCACACTGCAACGCTAAAAAAAAGCCTTCTAGGATTTCCGCGTGAATAAGCAGTAATACCCTTTCTGGCCGTAAGCCAAACAGGAAGTGAGGCTCTCTAGCGCTCACTTCCTATAGCGGAAATATGAATTGTGCGGAAGTGTATTGAAAAAAAATGCTTTCACCCATGCGTTGGCAGTGTGGCGAAAACGTCACTTCTGTCACATGGGGTTGCACCGTCCCGGTATGAAAGGCCCCATAGGCTTTCATTGGTGTTGCGTTACCCTGCGGTAAAAACTGTAACGCAAGGTCCCAGTGTGAAAGGGGCCTAAAGGTTGCTGGGAGGTGTGCACATTAGTGATTGTATTCTTATACAGAATCCACAATGTGTTTTTTTTTTTTCATTTAAGATAAATCTAAGACAGTCTATTTTTAAAAGGATCACACAGTGGGTTCCTTCATGGTAGTTCAGTTGCACACCTTCTAATTTACCAACCTTGCAGTTACTGCTACTATGTTTTCATATGACCCAGGGGAGGGATGACATCTTTCACCACATAATAACAGGCACACTTTAAAAGTTCCAGCTCAGTGTATTCAATCACTTATAATATCCCCACTTGCAATGCTTGGGGATCTCTGGTAATACCTTAGAAAACCAAGCTCAGCATGTGAACATCATGTGTCAAGATATAGCTTTACTTCACCGGTGAGATAGTCTGCATATGCATGGTGCCAACAGTGTAAATTCAAAACACCCCCTGCAATGTCATTCTCAGCTGGTCAGGTGTCTAAAACAGCTTCTTGGTCAGTGCTTTTTGCTACAGAGAGCATGAAGAAAATAAATGCCCCACACATCTGGGTACTAACTAAACACAGCCTGGCAACTCAGCTCTAAAAATGTACTAGGGTCAAAGCTGCAGCAACCAGTAACGACAAGCTTGTGTAGCAGCAGCATACTGTAGTCTCAG
The DNA here is from genome assembly GCF_040937935.1 of Hyperolius riggenbachi. NCBI lineage: Eukaryota > Metazoa > Chordata > Amphibia > Anura > Hyperoliidae > Hyperolius > Hyperolius riggenbachi. The sequence continues at coordinate 288,362,151 of NC_090649.1, forward strand.
CTGTGCCCCTTTGACTGGCAAACCTCTTGTACCTCCAAGTAAAACAATGCTTGCTGAACTCTTCCAAATTTTTTTTTTAATTTTATGTCTATGTAAGGCTAGGTTCAGCAAGGGGTTCAAACAGCGTCTAAAAAAAATTAATCAAGTACTATATCAACATTGCCATGCATTCAACATGTATAGTGCAGGGGAAACAAACATGTTTTCCAAGAAAATCACCAAGAAATGGCTAAATGGTGTCTGATGCAGCATCTGCGAAATGTAACACTAATCGAATGTAGAGCAGGAGCTTTCTGAACGCGGTCATAGAAATTGACTGTAAAGTTTGTACTGAAAGGGAACCTGAAGCAAATAAAATTATTTGAAATAAACACATGACATAGCTGCAAATGAATATTGCATACTAACCTCACCGTCAGTTCCTCTCAGAAGCTCTCCATTTTCCTCTTACAATGATCCCTTCCAGTTCTGACAATATATTGTCTGAACTGAAATATACAAGTTGCTGTCAGTTATATATCAGCAGCTGTCAGTTACAACTGAATGTACCAGGTAATGTCCATGTTTCCCTATGTCTCAAGTGGGAGATATTACAGTTTAACAGTGTGCTGACCAGGAAGTTGTTATGGAGTAACAGCCATTTTTAAAATGGAGGACGGAGAATTTCTATTGATCACAGCGGACCAATGGGACGCAGGAGAGGAGAAAGAGATTGGGGGTAGACTACACAGGAGGTAAGTATGACATGTGTATGGTATTTTTGACTTTTTATTTTCAGTTCAGGTTCTCTTTAATGTTCCCCTGATGAGAGACGTAAAAGGGAAATACTGGCATTTAAGCTTTATCTGTATGCCCAGTGGGTTTACTGACAAAAGACAATAAGGAAGGGCATTACAAAACTGCATTTTTTCCCACAATGCACAAAAATTATACTGCAGTCTTGCCTATTTCACTGCCCCCCCCCCCAACAATATTTGGGGCTTATCCCCAACAGAGAAATAGCGTTCAAATCAGAAGGTATGTTTTAACTTTTTATCCACTCTGCTTAAAATGAAGATTAACCACTTCCTCTCCCCTGGGAGGGGTAACTATGTCACATCCCTGCTTGGATTGCTCCGCTCCGCCTTCAGTCTCCCAGCGGCGATCGCCACTAGGAGACTGTTAGATGGTGAAACCGCCGTCTATAACCATAGTACAGTGCTGCGATCTAAAGTAGCGCTGTACTGGGGACAGCCGTGTGGCACTACATAGGAGAGCGTTCGGTTGTCATAGGCTGAAGCCTATGACAGCTGGTCGACCATGATAAGCTGGCTGGGGGAGGGAGGTTTTTTAAAAAAAGAAATAGTAAAATGTATTATAAAAAATAATAACATAAATATTTATAAAAAAATAAACACTGGGGGGGGGGGGGGGGGATCAGACTCCACCAACATAAAGCTCTGTTGGTGGGGAGAAAAGGGGGAGGGGGGAAATCACTTGTGTGCTGAGTTGTGCGGCCCTGCAGCGAGGCCTTAAAGCTGCAGTGGCCAATTTAACAAAAAATGGCCTGGTCTTTAGGGGGGTTTAACACTGCGGTCCTCAAGTGGTTAAATTAACCCCTCACCTCCAAAACTCGCTAATAGTTACCCCAACAAATTTTTGTAGAAAAAAAATAAATACAAATAATTACAATTAAAAAAAAATACATACATAAAAAGTTACGTTAGGGATTGCACTTTTTAATATGTATGTCAAGAGGGTATATTACTGTTACTTTATAAAATATGGGCTTGTAATTAGGGATGGACACAAAACTGAAAAAATGCAAAAACAAAATATTCGCCATACATTGTGCTAGGGAAACATTTTAAACGACAAATGGGCAAATAAAATGTTTGGGTTTTAATTACGGTAGCATGTATTATTTTAAAACTATAATGGCTGAAAACTGAGAAATAATGATTTTTTCCATTGATTTTTCTTATTTTTCCTGTTAAAACACATTTAGAGTAAAATAATTCTTAGCAAAAAGTACCCCCCAATGAAAGCCTAATTGGTGGCGACAAAAACAAGTTATAGATAATTTGTTGTGAGAAGTAGTAATAAAATTATAGGTGAATTAATGGAAGGAGTGAAAATTTTAAGGGGGAAAAACCCTTTGAGGTAAAGTGGTTAAAGTGGACCTGAACTCTTGCACAGGACAGGAAGAAACCATAGAGAAATGCACATTGTATGTATTTAGCAAGTTTAGCCTGTCTTATTTGCCCCTTTTGTGACTAATCACAAGTTGTAATTTGATCTCAGCGGAGTCAACTGGCTGCCACGGCAGAGCAGATTATTGGTAAACACAGGATGTTAACAATATGTCTCCTTCGATGAAAGCAGGAAGTAGACACACTGCAGATTAATAGCAAGATTTGTATCAGCTGTAACAAAGAAATGTTTGTCTTTACAGATTAGTATGCTGTTGCTTATCTTTAAGAGCAGAGAGGAAATCCTGAATTCGGGTCCGCTTTAATGTTTCGGCTGTTCACTTCCATTACAGTAAGCTCTGAATGTAATAAAGCATTATTGAACTTTCCCTCCTGCTGTTCCTCTACTCCAAGCTTATACAAAGATGATTTTCAAATATCTCTAATGTCCTACTAATTAAAGAAAGAAAGTCAGCAAAACAATGTATTTTAGCATAATATTTGCTGTCAATTATTTTAAGTACCAGCTCAGCAGTGTAAGCAAATTTACTTTTACCAGCTGAATGGCTCGCTTTTTATTTAAATTGATCATTGTTTTAAATTAAATCAGCTCATTTTCTTATTAAGAGTAATGTGATATGTAAAGATCCTTTGTCAGTGGAAAAGAAATGGTCTTTTGCAGACATCACCTTTGCATTCCTCTCTCATTCTTTATTCTAGATGGCTGACATTTCCCCAATGTTCCCTTAAATGTTTGCACACAAATAATTTATTCTCTGTCCCCTCACATTTCCATCAAAAGCAAGACATTACTTTATGTGTCACAAACAATTTTAGATATTTTATAAATAGGAGACACATTTAAGCATGGGTCAATTGTGGTCACAATTTTCTATAGCCTTCAAAAGACAGAAACGGATAAAATGAAGAAGGAAATGAATAACTGACAGATTAAAATCCATGACCAAGGAGTTATATAAAATTAAGGAATCATTTGATGTATTTGTTTATTAACAGACTCCCACAAAGCTATATTATCCAATTCTTGCTCTCAAACTAATATAGCCTTCCCGCTTGCTTTGCAGTAAAATCCAATCCAAGAAATACTGCCCTGCATGTAAAATGTCTTGTTGAAATATAAAAAATGATATGTATCTGCATTGGTGTTAGGGTCTTCTGGGTAGGATGAGATTGGGATTTAAAAGTAAAACCTGATATTCAACAAATGACTCCCCAATGTGCCCTAACAATAAGAGGATGTTTAACCTCCTTACGACCGCCTAATGAAATTTGGCAGTCGCAAGGTGGCAGCCACAGGATCACGCAACGCCAATTGGCGTGAACTGTGGGGGGCGTGTTTAGGTGGGGATCGCGCTTGCCGATGTGTGTGCATCCCTGCTTGAAAAAAAAATATACACATTTATTAAAAATAAAAGAACACAAATAAAAAAAATAAACATCCCAGCAGCGATCAGAACCTACCAACAGAAAGCTCTGTTGGTGGGCAGAAAAGGAGGGGATTCATATGTGTGCTAAGTTGTATGGCTCTGCAGCGAGCTCTTAAAGCTGCAGAGCCCTGAATTGCAAACAATAGGCTGGTAACTGGGGGGGGTGTAAGCCTATGGTCCTGAAGTGGTTAATAACACAAGCAGAATGTAAATCAGAAATGTTTCTTATAGCTATATTTTGCCGTAAATTGGCATGTGATGTTTAGCCTAGGCTATGATGTCATGCACCCTCCTTCCCAAGAGCAGTATTGGAGATCATGTGATGTTCTTGCTCAGCTCACAGAAAGCAAAAAATTAAAAAAAATAATAATTCCACGGTGATACACTCTGCCACTGGTAAAGAGGCTGGCGTCTCTAAATTTAACAATGTAACTTGTGTTAAGGTAAGATTTTACAATGGGCAAACATTAACTAAATCATTTCTAAATTAATATTATAAAAAGTAAGTTATTTTATTCAAGAATTTATATACAGTAACATTCCTCTGTAACCTGCCTCTTTCCGTAAGTTTAACTTCGCCACTCTCCTTGACAAAGTGTACCCCTTTCAGACCCCAACACAATTTTTAGCTTCTGTTTCCACCATGGACACTTTTATAGATTTAAAAGTTCAGAGTTCTGGTGCCTCAGCTATACGCAGATGCCATCACTCTATTATCCTCGAGCCATAACCTCTCACAAATAATTTGCAACATCGTATTCCAACACTGGTGTGTGCTAATACCTGCAATTTATAGCCCACCAGCAGATGTTTGGGAATCAGTTGTGGTAATTCTACCGATGTGGCAACAGAACTGGTCAGATTTCAAACACAGTTTTAGTTATGTATGTACAAATGGGAAGGGGAAATAACACATAAACATGTGATTAATTTAAAAGTCTGTTACTAGTGATCATGATTGCATGTTTATTTTTCTTTCTTTGCAGGAAGTTGCAAGTTGCATGAACCCCGGTGAAAATAAACTGATGGAATATAACGATTGTATTTATGCTCCTACTGCAATTTTTTTGTTTAAGATATCCCTTGGTTTTATTTTATATTTAAACATTTTACAAAGTAGATTCTATTAAATCCCAGAGTTATGAACAATTGACATTTTTCTATCTCCCCCCTGCCCTCAGAAGTTGTATTTTGCCAGGAAAACTTTTATGGTTGGATTTTGTTAATCAGTGAGGTTTACCATATTTCAGACAAGATATCGACAAGACAGAAGCTGTCACTTGCATGCCTGAAAATTAACTCTTCCAGGAAGCAAAATAAAAATAGAAAAACAGCTTGGCTATTAATATGTTTTGCACTATACATACACATGTTTATCTCACCATGTCACATGTCGCCTCGGGCACACTTTAAAATTAGTATGAAGAGGTTAGGATAGCAAACACTTAATGCTTGCCTACCATCTCCCCACTAGCCTACAGACACTGGGGAATACATCTGCCGAAATAGTGTCCAGTTTCATGAGCAAACTTGTAATCATTATTATTTGGTATTTGTATAGCGCTGATATTTTCCACAGTGCATTACAGAGCATTTAGGCATGTTGCTAAGGCCCGGTTCACATTAGCGGGCGCCGTCCGGAATCGCCGTGCCGGAGCCGGACCGCATGCGGGACGGACGGAACAGACGCACGGCATAGCAATGAAAGCCTATGCGTGCGTTCACATGCGTCCGTTTCGTCCGGACCGGATCCGGACCGGATCCGGACTCCGGCATAAGACCCAACATGCGCTATTTTTTGGTCCGGCTCCTCCGGCAGCCGTATCCGGGGCGGAGCCGGACTGCACCATCCGGCCAATACAAAGCAATGAGAACCGGAGAGCGCACAACACACTGGCTAAAAATCCGGATGTTCTACCCCACTTCCTATGCGGATTGTTGCGGCGATTTTGGATGGGGACACATGGGCAAGCATTTTGGAGTGGATCAGCAGTGACTTTAAACGAGCTGGAGATGTTGGCAGCATGTCGGAGGTGGAGGTGGAGGTGAGTGCTAAACAGCGGAGGGCCTGATTCCACAGGTCCCCCTTCTGCTGACCTCCCAGACCCCAACATTTTATTTGGTTTGTACTAACTTTTGCCAAACGGATCCGGATCGCATCCTGATGAACACCTGATGCAACCTGACCGGATCCGGATCGGATCCGGATCAGAACCGTACGGTTCCGATCCGGATCCGGTCCGGATCCGGTCAGGTCATCCGGTCCGTTTGGCAGAGAACCGCAAGTGTGAACCGGGCCTTACTGTTCCTCAGAGGGACTTACAATGTAATTCCTACCACAGTCATATTTCCATCCTTGTCTAGTGGCTATTTAAGGGAAAGCCAGTTAATTTACCTTTATATTTTTGGGATGAGGGAGGAAACCAAAGAGCCCAGAAGGAACCGACACTATGGCCTGGTGCACACCAGAGGAGTTTTTCTGAGCGTTTTGAGTCTTTGAAACCTCCTGCTAATGTTATCCTATGTGTCTGTGCACACTGGAGCAATGAGGTTTTGTAAAAAAAAAAAACCCATAGCATTACATTGGGAAGAGCTTTTGAAACCTCTAGCGTTTGGGCGCTAGAGGTTTCAAAAGCTCTTCCCAATGTAATGCTATGGAGTTTTTTTTTACAAAACCTCATTGCTCCAGTGTGCACAGACACATAGGATAACATTAGCAGCAGATTTAAAAACTCAAAACGCTCAGAAAAACTCCTCTGGTGTGCACCAGGCCAGACAGGGGGAGAATATACAAACTGCAGATAGTGCCTTGGCTGGGATTTGAACCAGGGACCCAGCACTGCAAGGCAAGTGTTCCCCTCCCCGAAATCCACCATTCAAGCCAACCAACATATTATGAACAAGTACAGTCATTTGACATGATTTTGCAGTATCAATCATGTGAGAAACAGAACATCTCAAGGGAACAATAATTAAAATAATATAATGGAAATGGCATTATAGTACACAGTGGGAATCTTCAAAGACAAGTTATAAAGAATATGCTATAAACACATTTAAATAAATATATATATATATATATATATATATATATATATATATATATATTTCAACTACAAGCCTGAATTCCCACAATATAAAAAAAACAACAAAAAACTGAAAAGTGAAAATAGTCCTAATAGCTCAGGTACAAGTAACAAAGGGCTCCTGCTACTCCTCTTCAGTGCTCCTGACTTTACAATGATATTTATTAGGCCATAACAGTTACATTCAGGGGCGTACCTAGGGCATTTGACACCCGGTGCTGGGTATTAAAAGACACCCCCCCCCAAAAAAAAAATGGGCGTGGCTATAAATTGCGGCGCGCTGTGGTGGAAAATGGGCATGGCCATGACCAGATGAGGGCGGAGCTAACTAATTTAAAGTGAACCCGGGATAGGAGTGATATGGAGGCTGTACCCCCAGGAGGGGGAAGCAGGGCTAGATGGAGGAGCTGTAGAGGCAGCGGTGGGGAGGGGGGACATATCCCCCCCTCCCTCACCTGGGACCCCTCCTTCTGCCTCTCTCTTCCCCCTCCAGAATAGCGGCCCCAGTATAGCTAGTATAGTTGCCCCCAAAATACCTAGTATAGTTGCCCTTAGTGTAGGTAATATAGTTGCCCCCAGTATAGCTGCCCCCAGTATAGCTAGTACAGTTGCCCCCAGTGTAGCTAGTTGCCCCCAATGAAGTTAGTATAGTTGTCCCAGTATAGCTAGTATGGTCGCCCCAGCCAGTATAGCTAGTGTAGTTGCCCCCAGACAGTATAGCTAGTATAGTTGCCCCCAGCCAGTACAGCTAGTATAGTTGCCCCCAGCCAGTACAGCTAGTATAGTTGCCCCCAGCCAGTACAGCTAGTATAGTTGCCCCCAGCCAGTATAGCTAGTATAGTTGCCCCCCAGCCAGGATAGCTGCTCCCAGTATAGCTAGTATAGTTGCCCCAGCCAGTATAGCTAGTATAGTTTGGTTGCCCCCAGTATAGCTAGTATAGTTTAGTTGCCCCCAGTATAGCTGGTATAGTTTAGTTGCCCCCAGTATGGCTAGTATAGTTGCCCCCAGTAAGCTAGTATAGTTGCCCCCAGTATGGCTAGTATAGTTGCCCCCAGTATGGCTAGTATAGTTGCCCCCAGTATGGCTAGTATAGTTGCCCCCAGTATGGCTAGTATAGTTGCCCCCAGTATAGCTGGTATAGTTGCCCCCAGTATGGCTAGTATAGTTGCCCCCAGTAAGCTAGTATAGTTGCCCCCTGTGTAGGTGCCCCAGGAGGGGGAAGCAGGGCTAGATGGAGGGGCTGTGGAGGTAGTGGTGGGGAGATCCAAGTGTCATGACGTTACAGGTCTCCGCCTCCAATGCCGCCCACTGTGCTTCCGCTAATCAGGAAGCACAGTGGGCGGCATTGAAGACGGAGACCTGTAACGTCATCATGACGCTGCGCTCCACGCTTGGAACGCGGAAATCAAGTAAGTAATTGTCCATACGCCCAGGGGTGAGAGCCTGGGGTGCCTGGCACCTGGGTGCAAGATTTTCTCTGGCGCCTATGGGAGTGGTTAAATTAACCGCGCCCAACCACATAACCACACCCATGTCCTGCCTCATCACACCCACACCTTCCACCTCTTTACGCATGCATGCGATACTCCATTCCTACCCCTCTTCCATGGGCTTGCTCCTGGCTGGCTTTGGCTGCCTGCGAGTCTCTGGACTGATTCAGGCTGAGAGGCTCTGCGAGTGCGACACAGTCACACACTGCGTATTTATGGCTGCCTGCGGCCACCCTACTCTCGCTCGCTATCGTCGGCTCCTCCCCCCGCCAAGCCCAAGTGTGAGGTGGGCTGCCTGTATCTTTCCCGTTGCGCCACACAGCCTGCCAGTGTTGCCAACCTTTCACGTTATTTTTTACTGACAAATACCTAAAAATTTACGGACAAAAGATTATTTTTACTGACAAAATTTCCCCACTAAATGCACATAAGAGACAGCGTTTCACCAGTAAATGCACGTAATGACAGACAGCCTTTCACCAGTAAATGCGCATAATAAGAAGCCGCTTTTCACCAGTAAATGCACATAATAAGAGACCGCTTTTCACCAGTAAATGCACATAATAGGAGACCGCTTTTCACCAGTAAATGCACATAATAAGAGACCGCTTTTCACCAGTAAATGCACATAATAAGAAACCGCTTTTCACCAGTAAATGCACATAATAAGAGACCACTTTTCACCAGTAAATGCACATAATAAGAAACCGCTTTTCACCAGTAAATGCACATAATAAGAAACCGTTTTTCACCAGTAAATGCACATAATAAGAGACAGCTTTTCACCAGCAAATGCACATAATAAGAGACAGCTTTTCACCAGTAAATGCACATAATGACAAACAGCCAGTGTCCCCAGTATATGTAGCCAGCCTGGACCCCCTTTAGGTAGTGAGTGACAGGGACCCCCTTTAGGTAGTGAGTGACAGGGAGCCCTTTAGGTAGTGAGTGACAGGGAGCCCTTTAGGTAGTGAGTGACAGGTGCCCCCAGGCTAGGTAGGTAGTGAGTGACAGGGACCCCCCAGTGAGTGACAGGTGCCCCCAGGCTAGCTAGGTAGTGAGTGACAGGGACCCCCCAGTGAGTGACAGGTGCCCCCAGGCTAGCTAGGTAGTGAGTGACAGGGACCCCCAGTGAGTGACAGGTGCCCCCAGGCTAGCTAGGTAGTGAGTGACAGGGACCCCCAGTGAGTGACAGGTGCCCCCAGGCTAGGTAGGTAGTGAGTGACAGGGACCCCCCAGTGAGTGACAGGTGCCCCCAGGCTAGCTAGGTAGAGAGTGACAGGGACCCCCAGTGAGTGACAGGTGCCCCCAGGCTAGCTAGGCAGTGAGTGACAGGTGCCCCCAGGCTAGGTAGGTAGTGAGTGACAGGTGCCCCCAGTGAGTGACAGGTGCCCCCAGGCTAGGTAGGTAGTGAGTGGCAGGGACTCCCAGTGAGTGACAGGTGCCCCCAGGCTAGGTAGGTAGTGAGTGACAGGTGCCCCCAGTGAGTTACAGGTGCCCCCAGGCTAGGTAGGTAGTGAGTGACAGGGACCCCCAGTGAGTGACAGGTGCCCCCAGGCTAGGTAGGTAGTGAGTGACAGGTGCCCCCAGGCTAGGTAGGTAGTGAGTGACAGGGACCCCCAGTAAGTGACAGGTGCCCCCAGGCTAGGTAGGTAGTGAGTGACAGGGACCCCCAGTGAGTGACAGGTGCCCCCAGGCTAGGTAGGTAGTGGGTGACAGGGACCCCCAGTAAGTGACAGGTGCCCCCAGGCTAGGTAGGTAGTGAGTGACAGGGACCCCCAGGCTAGGTAGGTAGTGAGTGACAGGGACCCCCAGTGAGTGACAGGTGCCCCCAGGCTAGGTAAGTAGTGAGTGACAGGGACCCCCAGTGAGTGACAGGTGCCCCCATGCTAGGTAGGTAGTGAGTGACAGGGACCCCCAGTGAGTGACAGGTGCCCCCAGGCTAGGTAGGTAGTGGGTGACAGGGACCCCCAGTAAGTGACAGGTGCCCCCAGGCTAGGTAGGTAGTGAGTGACAGGGACCCCCAGTGAGTGACAGGTGCCCCCAGGCTAGGTAGGTAGTGAGTGACAGGGACCCCCAGTGAGTGACAGGTGCCCCCAGGCTAGGTAGGTAGTGAGAGACAGGTGCCCCCAGTGAGTGACAGGTGCCCCCAGGCTAGGTAGGTAGTGGGTGACAGGTGCCCCCAGGCTAGGTAGGTAGTGAGTGACAGGTGCCCCCAGTGAGTGACAGGTGCCCCCAGGCTAGGTAGGTAGTGAGTGACAGGGACCCCCAGTGAGTGACAGGTGCCCCCAGGCTAGGTAGGTAGTGAGTGACAGGTGCCCCCAGTGAGTGACAGGTGCCCCCAGGCTAGGTAGGTAGTGGGTGACAGGGACCCCCAGTGAGTGACAGGTGCCCCCAGGCTAGGTAGGTAGTGAGTGACAGGTGCCCCCAGTGAGTGACAGGTGCCCCCAGGCTAGGTAGGTAGTGAGTGACAGGGACCCCCAGTGAGTGACAGGTGCCCCCAGGCTAGGTAGGTAGTGAGTGACAGGGACCCCAGTGAGTGACAGGTGCCCCCAGGCTAGGTAGAGGGTGAGTGACAGGGACCCCTCACCTTCCAGCAGCAGCAGACCTCTCTATCAGTGGACGACCCGACCTTAGAGCGGGCGGCGGGCGCACCGCTATGCGGAAGTGATGTCACTTCCGCATGAGCGGTGTCCGCTAGGTCCTAGCGCCGGCGCCCGTCTATCTGGTCGCCCGCTGATGAGGTCTGATGCTGCAGGCGGCCAGGGGGAGAGAGCGGCGACCGAGGGGGAGGCAGAGGGCACCGGTGAAGACCAGACTGGGGGCAAGCACAGCCCGGCGCCTGGGTGCAATGCACCCACACCACAGCACTCGCCCAGGCGCGGCCCTGCCTCCGGCCGCCCCGCACTTATCGCCGCTTTCCTGGAGGGGGAGAGAGAGGCAGAAGGAGGGGTCCCAGGTGAGGGAGGGGGGGGATATTTCCCCCCTCCCCACCGCTGCCTCCACAGCCTCTCCTTCTAGCCCTGCTTCCCCCTCCGATTGTGCTGCTGTGGGGGGTCGTGGCGACACCCCCCTGGGTGTCTGACACCCGGTGCGCCCCGCCCCCCTGCGCTCTATTGTAGGGACGCCACTGGTTACATTAGTACAGAAACATGAAGAAAACTGATTCATTTTAATCAGTCTAGCCGTTTTCTGGCACCATTATGCAATGTGATCCTATTTTTTAAAGAAAACTTTAGAAATATGCGGATATAGCCTACGACACATTTTGCAGATTTTGATATACAACAGTATTCAAGACAAAAGCTCTGTCATATCAATCTTCTAAACAACTAAATGCCTGCTTTTCCTGGCCGGCAGGAGGAACTCGTTTCCGAGCTGTCATTTACCGGCAATGTGTGGCTTGTAAAAGAAACAGATAGAATATCAAGATAGGACACCATGGAGAAAATAAGAGCTGTGACATATGACAGAAATTAAATGCTCTGGTAATGTACCGCATATCCCTGTAACTATTCTGTACAGGAATATTTGGATTGGGACATTCCAGCACTTGTATCCGAGGGGCTTGATTCATGAAGCTGCACTGCTATAGCAGCTTCATGACCAGCAGCGCGAGCTCCATGACCAGCAGCGCAACCTAAATCCACCTCACTGTCGCAGCATAGCGTGCCTTCCTTAGTTACACGCGTTGCTTACACAGCAATGCGCGCTCCTTTAAATACCACCCGATGCTGTGAAGTATCGTGACCGCGATACTTCACCAGCACCACCGTTATATGTAATTTAACATAGTTACTATAGTAATTATGTTAACTAACATAGTAGCAGCCGCACTAGTGAAGTATCACTGTCGCAATACTTCATAGCAGCAGGCAGCATTTAAAGGGCCGGGCTTTGCTATGTAAGCAAGGCGCCTAACTAAGGAAGACACGCTATGCTGCGACAGCGAGCATAGCGTGCATCCCTGGATTTAGGTCTCGCTGCTGGTCATGGAGCTTGCGCTGCTATAGCAGAGCAGCTTCATGAATCAAGCCCGATGATAAAAATTTAGCTGTCATATTTCAAAACTTACAATTCAAGAGGAATTTCACTGGCAAAACACAAAACTAGTGTGCACTCAGAAGAAACTAAACACAAGCACAATTTTGTTGGGATGACAATAGAAACTTTAATGTATAATTTTGCATTTATATAGACCGGTGCTCTCCAACTGGTGGCCCGCAGGCCTCACTCGCTTGCCCAGAGTATTTTTTTGTTTCAGTTCCCCTCCTATGGCAGGTCCACGTCTTGTTCACTCTTAGCTCTGCCCCCGAAGCCAAAACATTGATGCTCTGCCCCCTCCAGATGAAAAATCTGGTGCTAGCCACGCCCCCTGCCCATGGTGTTGGACAGCACTAATATAGACATGCACAGTGAGGTAACTCACTACCCTCTTCTGGGCTTCAGAGGCTTAACATCTGAAGATCCTGGATCATCCACTTTTTTACCATTGAAAATACATATCCAAGGACACTTTCTAAGCTATTGTCCAGACAGCCTCTTTTGCTCATGGGGCAGTACTTAATTAATAGCAATGCTTACTTGCCACATCATGGTGGGGTAATTGACCATTGCAGTACTTGATGGTTACTGGCACACCCCGCAGCCTCCTCCTCCTCTGCCTTTGTCCTAGACTACCTATTTGAGTTTCTCTCTTATTCAGCAGCTGGCCTGTATCTATACAGGCTGTTCACTATTTGCCACCTGCCCAGTAGCGGAGGCTCGCCCTAAGCCCTGTGAGCTTTTATTATGAGTTATTAACCCTTGCTGCTATGCTCCTGCACCCAAAGATATATGCCTTCCTTGCCTCTTCATGACCCTGTTCTGATAACAAATAACACAACAAATCTCCAAAATTCAAAAAACTATTTACAGTAGATAAAATGTCTATATTCTGATTGAAAACTTTTCTTTAAAGCGGTCAATTAATGTTTCTAGGATTATTGCAATATGCAATGCTAAAATGTTGCTTGCAGGGGGGAAAAAAATCAAAGACCATTCAAAGCTTAAAATGTAAACTAAAAGCTAATTTAATTACGGTATACTTGAGAATGATGCTAGTCTCTCACTTTCACTCACTATACTCATAAATGATTCAATGAAACTGCAAAGTGCTTATCTGATAAACCTTCTAACAGAAACTCCTACACGTACTGTAGGAACTTCATCTACATCAGAATATGTGTGAGCACAACAAATCTATTTTACTGAAGATAATTTTTCAGACCCAAGAAAAGAGAAACTCAGGGTATCTTAAACTTGACATCCATATCTGTTCAAAGGTTTATTCATTGGAGTCAGGTTAATGTATAGATGAGGAGGCAAGTTGGAGGTTTATTTTAAAGGATGGAGGCTGGGATGCATAGATACACGGTATCAGTCATTGTTAGGTACTAGGCCGGGAAGAGTTTTGGTTTAGATGGTATGATAAATTCATGGCTACCAACAGGAGAGTGTAGCATTGAAGGCGATGCTGCTAATAAAATAAGTTGTGAGTTAATGGGTGAAAGTTACTGTAAGGTTCGGTAGTGAGGTTGGAGTAGGGTTGTGGAGGTAATGCACTGGTGATAAATGTACATAGCCACTGCTACCTTCTTATTTGCTAATCATTTGGCTTCAGTAAAGGGGCAAATTCAGGATTTCTGGGGGGGAGGGAGTTGATATGGCAAGTTCTGGGGACAGGGATTGACTTGTGCGTGAGTTCATTGGCGATCTTCAATCAAGGTCGCAAGGATATTGGTGTGGAATCATTTCTGAGCAAATTGGCATGGGAACATTAATTAAAGGTAAGTATTTGTGGTTTGATAAAACTATTAAAATACTTTTTCGTAGTTATGATTTTTCTTTTTTAAATCTTTGTGGAAATGGGTAAGAGGTGGAGCTTTTGGAGGTCCCCATGCTAAATGTGACCCCCAGATGCCACCATAAACACCCATGGCCTAGACCCTAGACCCTCCTCCTGCACATTGGATCTGGGGAGAGCCCAGCTGGGGAGCAGGTATGGACAAGGGCTGTAGGGGAAAGGGAAAGGCTTTGCTCTCTCTCATAGAATGCCCCATAACATGGACCATGTGGGCTGGTATAGCTCAGGGTGTGCAGCCCCACGTAGTCCGAGCTATGTATTCTGGCTATATCAGCCTACATGGGTCACAAGGGGGTTAAAGAGGCTTGGGAGGGGGGAACCTTACTTATTTTTTTTTTCAGTGGAAATAATCGGTATATGTGTCAGGAATCCTTATAAAGCACTACTGTGGCTGTACATCGATCCCTGGCAAACAAGGTGCCTGTGAGTCAGACACTTTTTCATCTGTATACTTTATATGTTCTTGTTTCTTTAAAAGTGCTCAGATACAAATTAAAAAAAAAACCTTGAAAAAGTAGGAATTCCATCATTGATAAGGTAAAGCAAACAAAGCCTGCACATGTTTGCTGCTCCACAGCATGCTTCAACACTCATTACTGAAATATATAGCATTTCATATTTGTGACACGTTGCATGCTTTATGGAGAGAGAACACTACAGTAATCTAATTTCCCCCAAATTTGCAAGTTTTATTATGTATTCCCATCAGAGCAAACGGCAGATGGATTACTTTGTTATTCTAATGTAGCATACAGTCGGGTTTGAGAATCTGCCAGGTTAAAATAATCACTTTCTATTGTAGAGCATAGACAAAGAAAGGCCTTCTATTGTAACATGTTAGGACTATTATCAAGCTTATTATATATACTCATTAAATGTATTTAATAATGTATTACTAGTTTACAAAAACTGCTCCAGTGAAACTGATCTAATGCATATTCTTAGTAGATCCTGTGCAGGGGCGTAACTAAGAGCCACCGGACCCCCCTGCAGAAATTCTGAGCGTACCCCACCCCCCCCGGGGGCCCGCTCAGGGCCGTTTTGGGGGGCTGGAGGGGTTGCAGGATGAGGGGAAAGCTATGCTTCAGTTCGGCGGGGAGGGGGATGGTCCCCCCCCTCTCTCACCTCGGGCTTCCCCCCCCCAGCTTCAATAGCTATATATGTGCAGCGGAGCAGCGGGCAGCGGCAAATACATACCTTCTGTGCGTCCGGACGCTTCTCGCTCTAGTGACTGACGCGACTTCCTGTTTATACAGGAAGTCCCGTCAGTCACTAGAGCGAGAAGTGTCCGCGCTGGAATGCACGGAAGGTATGTTTGTCTGCCGCTGCCCGCCGCTCCGCTGCACATATATAGCTATTGAAGCTGGAGGGGAGCGCAGAGGGAAAACCCAGAGGTGAGGGAGGGGGGGACCGTCCCTCCTCCCCGCCGAACTGCAGCATAGCTTTCCCCTCAAGCTGCAACCCCTCCAGCCCCCCAAAACGGCCCTGGGCAGGGGCTGCATCCCCTATTGTTACGCCCATGATCCTGTGGTTGATCTACTAATCCAAAGGATTGCAAATTAGAATCCTTTGGCTTAGTAAAAGTTGGCAAACACCATTACTAGGCGAGATAAGATTGCATGCATCCCGCTATGTAGCCATGATATGCAGTAAAGCACAGTGTTCTGCACAGTAGCAGCTGGGATTGGCTTCAATATTTGAAGAAATGGTTCATGCTTCCCTATTTAACCACTTCAGGACCGGCCGCCCAACCCCCCCTTAAGGACCAGGGCAATTTGCATGTAGGAGGGGGGGGGGGGGGGTTTGGGGGGTCGGGCGGCCGGATCCCGTCTGTGGCTGGCTGGGCATGGTGTCCCCCATGGAGGCAGGTGTCCCCCCTGTAGTTGGCAGCCATCACTCACCTTTCAGGCTCCAGCGATGAGCCGCAGTAGCCACCTCTTCTCCAGCCGGCATCTCCGCTCCAAATGACACTCAGGTCCGAGTCGCGGCTTGATGACGTCAAGCCGGGACCCGGTGCTGACGTCAGACGGAGCAGAGATGCCGGCCAGAGCAGAGGGGGGCGCCGATCTTCGCTGGATAGGCACGGAGGTGAGTGGATCCTCTTCTTTTCCCCCCTACCGCCGCAGCTGTCAAAGTGATCACTACAATCCGACGGCAAACGTAGTGATCACGTGATCAGCAGCCATACACGATGGGGGAGATGCCAACTGTCATATGACAGCTTAATCTCCCCTCTCCGGTGCGCACGATCGCGTCGGGACGGTTTGTTAGCGCGGACGTTGAATCAACGTCCAGTCAGAACGGTAGCACCACCTGCTGGACGTTGATTCACCGTCCGTGGTCCGCAAAAGGTTAACCACAAAGAGTTCAAACTCAGAACATAAACACACTGCAGAAAAATATTTTAACCTCTTTGCCGGTTATCCCGAGCTGAGCTCGGGGTAACCTGCGCAGGAGGATTTCTCAGGCCCCGCTGTGCCGATTTGCATAATTTTTTTCCTACACGCAGCTAGCACTTTGCTAGTTGCGTGTAGTACGCGATCGCCGCCGCTACCTGCCGATTTGCCGCTACCCGCCCCCCCCGCCCCAGACCCCTGCGCAGCCTGGCCAATCAGTGCCAGGCAGCGCTGAGGGGCGGATAGGGATTCCCTGTGACGTCCCGACGTCCATGACGTCGGTGACGTCATCCCGCCCCGTCGCCATGGCGACGGGGGAAGCCCTGCAAGAAATCCTGTTCTGAACGGGATTTCCGGCTTACTCTGATCGTCGAAGGCGATCGGAGTGGGTGGGGGGATGCCGCCGCTCAGCGGCTATCATGTAGCGAGCCCTGGGCTCGCTACATGATTTAAAAAAATAAAAAAAAAGTTCTGTGCTGCCTCCTTGCCGGCGTTAATTAGACTGGCAAGGAGGTTAATGACATAATTTTATTTAAATACAGCATCATAATCTGCTTCCAAGACTTTTCATCTTCTGTCTTTTTTAATAATATTCTTTCTTAACTCGGAGATTTCAATATACCCATCGACACTAATTGCCCTACTGCCACAAAACTGCTCTCTCTCACCTCCTCGTTCGACCTCTCCCAATGGTCCTCCACTTCCACCCACAAAGACGGCCACACTCTTGACCTTGTCTTTACCAGTCTCTGTTCTATTTCAAACTTTCACAACACTCTGTTTCCCCTCTCAGACCACAACCTTCTCACCTTTACAATCAATTCTTCTCTACCGTCACCTCCTCCAACACTACACCATACGGACCTGCGCAGGAACTACCGCAACTTGGATCTGAATTCCCTGACTAAGGACTCTGTCTTCATACACTGACCCTGAGGCAACATCTAGTTACTTAGTTAGTGTAGACTCCTCTGCCATGAATTTAGCTGCCTCACTCACCACCGCCCGCCCCCTGCCGAACCAACCGGCAACCCTGGCTCACTGAACCAATCAAACAGCTGAAAAGGCACTCCAGGGTGGCAGAAAGCAGCTGGAGAAAGAGCACTGCTGTAGAGGACTTTCATTATTATAAACAAACTATGCAGGAGTTCAGGGACACCCTCACCTCTGCCAAGCAGTCTTATTTCTCCTAGCTCATTTCCTTACAGTCCCATAACCCAAAACAATTGTTCAACACCTTTAACTCCCTACTTCGTTCTCCACCTCCTCCCCCTACCACATATCTGTCAGCCGACAACTTTGCATCATACTTCACAAGCAAGATTGATGCAATACGTAATGGCTTCAACATGCAACCCTTTTTACCAGCTCAACCATCACCTGTAAATTCCTTCTGTCCGCCTGCACCCTCACTCACTACTAATTGCCTATCCCCCACTCCCAAAACCACTCTCCCACTCTAACATCTTTCACCACACTCACTGCACAGCTTCTTTCCTTGCTAATCTCCAAAGCACATCTCACTACCTGTTGCCTGGACCCCATTCCCTCTCATCGAATCCCCCAGCTTTCCTCCTCCTTTAATCCCGCTCTAACAACTCTATGCAACCTTTCTATCTCCGCTGGCACTTTCCCTTCCTTATGCAAACAAGCCATCATCACACCACTTATCAAGAAACCCTATCTTGATCCAACTTCTCTATCTAATTACCGTCCTGTCTCGCTTCTCCCCTTTGCTTCTAAACTGCTGGAACGTCACATCCATTCAGAATTGTCTGCTTTTCTCTCTACCAATTCCTTACTTGACCCCTTTCAATCTGGATTCCGCACACACCATTCCACTAAAATTGTCCTCACTAAAGTTGCTAATGACCTACTGGTAGCTAGATCCAAAGGCCAGTTCTCCATTCTAATACTCCTCGACCTTTCCTCTGCCTTTGACACGGTTGATCATGCTCTGCTTCTCCAGACTCTGTCATCTTTAGGAATCAAGGCCCAAGCACATTCCTGGATCTACTCTAATCTCTCTGGACACTCTTACACTGTCTCCTTCTCTAACACTAATTCCTCCCCACGCCCACTCTCTGTTGGTGTACCTCAAGGCTCGGTTCTTCGCCCACTTCTTTTCTCAATCTACACTCGTGGCCTGGGACAACTAATAAACTCTTTTGGTTTCCAGTATCACCTCTATGCGGATGACCCAAATCTATCTCTCAGCCCCTGACCTTTCCTCACTACTATCCAGAGTTCCAGACTGTCTATGTGCGGTTTCTGCATTCATGTTCTCCCGCTCCCTCAAACTCAACATGATCCACTAACCTCGACCTCTAAGGCCCGCTGCTTGGGGGTTATACTTGACTCAGAGCTCTCCTTTAAACCTCACATTGCCTTATTAACCACCGCCTGCTATTTCCAGCTCAAAAATATATTCCGTATTCATGCCTTCCTCACACAAGAGGCCACCAAAATGCTTGTACACGCCTTAAGCTCAACACACACCATACAATCTTGGTTGTACAGATTTACCAAATCTATGTAGTATAAGGGCCAACAGATTGAAAATACCTTGAATGATTAAATGGATAAGCTCTTATACTACATGAAAGTGGTAAGATTAAACAATCAAGATTGTATGGTGTGTGTTGAGCCTAAGTCATCTCCCGCCTAGACTACTGCAACACCCTGCTCTGTGGTCTACCAAAAAAACAGGCTAGCACCTCTCAAATCCCTTCTAAATTCAGCTGCCCGCCTCATTCACTTTTCCACATGCTCCTCTGATGCAGCCCCACTGTGCCGTTCCCTCCACTGGCTACCCATTACCCAGAGGATCTAGTTCAAACTCCTGACTCTAACATACAAAGCATTTCTTGAGTTGTCCCCTCCATACATCTCCTCACTAATCTCTAGATATTGTCCCTCCCACAACCTTCACTTCTCCCAAGAAATTCCCCTAGCCTCTAAGCTGATCAACTCCTCTCATGCTCGCATCCAGGACTTTACACGAGCATCACCCCTCATTTGGAACTCTTTTCCACAGCCTGTGTCATGCTCCAAACCTGGACATTTTCAAATGCACTCTTAAAACACACCTTTTCAGACAAGCTTATAACATTTTTTAGCCCCTCCAGAGACTGCAAACGCCCCTTGAACCCAAACAGAGGCTCTGCATATACACCAAAAGCAAAGCTGTTAAGTGGGAGCGGCTGACCAAAAATGAATTAAATTAGTACATAGCAAGGAAATGAACAGCGCTACTTAAAAACAGATGAGTGCCTACCTGCAAAAGAGTGCAAGCCCCACTTGTGGGATAAAATACACACTGAGCATACACATGACCTGTCTACCACTGGAGGATGTTGGTTTCCTGTAACAGCTTGCATGCAACTTGTTAAGTACTCGTCCCTCCCACTGCGAAGAAGTCAATCCTCCATGGGAGGGGACCTAACACTAACTACATCCTACCTATGCATATGCATAGCCTGGGCGCGCTACCAAGTAAAATTGAAAATTGCGCAAAAAGTGGGATCAGCGCATCACCAGGCCGCCTCCGAATGGCCTCCGATCAGAGATGCACTGAGCCCCCCCAGAGACTGCAAACGCACCTTGAACCCAAACAGAGGCTCTGCATATACACCAAAAGCAAAGCTGTTAAGTGGGAGCGGCTGACCAAAAATGAATTAAATTAGTACATAGTCGGTGAATCAAGAAAAGGAAAAAGAAAGCTCCAGCACTCTCTTAACTGCAGTAGGAGATGGGACTTAGACCTGATGAACCATTGAATGTATGAGTGTAGTCTCTTTGAAGGGCGTGCACGGGCTGGGTGAGAAGCAGCAAATCGATGTGGAGAGGGAGGCAAAGTGTAGCCAGCACTGCGATTCAAATGATTGTTTATTGAGACAAAAAGATGCACTTACAATTGATTCAGGTTGATTCAGGTGTGATGCGATGCGGATGTGGTGGGCGCCAGGTCTAGATCCCCCTGCGGACGTCCGTTTCGCGCGTCTAGCGCTTGTTCACCTCAGTGGGGGAAAGGATGGGGCGGGCCGTCTCGGCGCGAGCGGCACTTCTGCCTACGTCGACCAGCCACGCCCCCAGTTTCCATGGCAACCTGCGACGCCCGCCCGCCTCGTATAGAGGACGGAGAGCGTCCCAGTAACTACGCAATGCGTGACGTATCAGCCAGGGGCGGCCAGCCAAGCCAATCAACGCCCAGCTGCCAGACAACATAGACGCAGAACATGCGTCTGGGGAGCCTACTGTATTAGAGGCATAGTCGTGTGGCAGCAAGGGCGATCACGGCGCGGTTAGGCGTCCCAGCGGCTGCACGTCACGGCTGTACATAAGGTTACACATGAAAACATATAAAAAGAGATAAAAGGAGATAAAATGAAGCCGGGGAGGAGGGCGGAGACAGGAGAGGGACAGAGCCAGGTACAGTGGTGTATAAGGACACTGTCAGAGCCAAGATGAACGTGGGGATATAAAGAAGGTGGAAACCGAAGGGGAAGCCTTTGTGAAGTATAGTCCCCAGGGAGAAAGAGAGGGGAGGAAACGCAATGCCGAGAAGCTAGAGATAGCTGCACATGCATGTGCAGCAAAAGTCAAATAGCCGCACAGGCATGTGCAGCTCAGGGTACCACAGAAGGATACACCGGCATCGTCACAAAAAGTGTGTAAAAAGGCACCAGTAAGAGGAGGCATGCTTCGAGGCAGAGGCAAAGGTCAAGAGGTGGAACAGGGAATATTATACAGTTGTCATTTCTCTAGAAAGCAGGCCAGTTCGTTCCTATCGTTAAATCCGAGGGGCCCGAGAGCGTTGGTGCGTATTATCCAACGAGCTTCATGTTGTAATAGGGTGCGCTCTCGGTCTCCACCTCAGTTAGTAAAAGATATAGTTTCAAGGGCACAGAATCTCAGGCAATCAGGGTCTCTTCCGTGATGCTGGGCCATGTGCTCTATCAGTCTCGTGCACTTATCTTTGGACTTCAAAGAGCGGAGATGTTCTTTAATCCTAACCTGCATTTCTCTGGTCGTTTGTCCAATGTAAAATTTCTTGCATGGGCATATTAGGCAATAGACCACGAATTTGGATCTACAAGAAAGAACATCCCTGATCTTCACAGGGATGCTCCCCAAGGTTTGTGGCCCATGCCTAAGGATCTGATCGCAGATCCCGCATGAGCCACAACGGTAGTTGCCCGGTTGTTTGAGGGTATTCAACCAGTTAATGGACTGGGGTTTCGTGTATTCACTGCTGGTGAGCATATCACCCAAAGTAGGGGCCCTTCTGAAGGTGATCAAGGGGGGCATTGATACAACGTCAGCGAGGAGTGGATCGCCCTGTAAGAGATGCCAGTTCTTCTGGATGGTCTCTTTTATGTTCATTGCCACTGGTGAGTACTCGAATGCAAACACCTGTCTGGTGTAGTTATCGGGGTGATTTTTTGGGGTTCCACGCTGGCGTTTCCTTTTAATCAAGTCGCCTCTAGGTCTTAAGAGGGCCCTATCTTTAGCTTCCTCCAGCTGTGTGGGGTCATAGCCTCTGAATTGTAGCCGTGTTTTCAGGTCTTCCGCCTGTTCGATATACTTAGAGTCCTCGCTGTTGTTTCTGTGAAGGCGCAGGAATTGGCCATAAGGGATTGATTTAGTCACCCAAGGGGGGTGAAAGCTTCTTCTGTGTAGGATCGAATTGGTGGCTGTGCTTTTACGATAGCCCCTCGTCACCAACTGATCATTTTGGATTACCATTTCGAGATCCAAGAAGTTTATCCGACATGTATCTATCTCTGCTGTGAACTTCATATTGATCTGGTTTTCGTTAAGGTACCCCATGAAGGAAGAGAAATCTTGTTCGGTACCTGACCAGAACACCAGGACGTCGTCCACGTACCTCGACCACCTCCGCAGAAATCCTCGGAAGGGATTGGTGCTACCATGTATGCAGATCTCCTCCCAGTGAGCCAGGAAGAGATTCGCATACGTGCAAGCCACCGCCGTTCCCATGGCGGTGCCCGACACCTGTTGGTACCACCTTTCTCTGAATAGAAAGGAATTGTGGGTGAGCACAAATCGCAGACATTCGCAAATGTACTCACAATGCTCCACCGTCTGGGTGCCGCGTTTGAGGTACGATTCGACGGCCGCAATGCCGTCTTCATGTGGTATCCGGCTGTACAGGCTGACCACATCAATGGTGGCCAGCCTGTCCCCCGTGCACCAGGTCAATTCGTCGACACCCTCGAGAACATCAATTGTGTCAGCAAGGTGTGACGGTACCAGTGTCAACAATGGCCTCAGGAGGTGGTCGAGGTACTTTGATAGTCTCTCGGTAATTGATCCGATACCGGAGACTATCGGACGTCCCGGTGGTCTGGTCCTGGACTTATGGATTTTAGGTAGCATGTACCATACAGGGAATCTAGGATGATCAGGTAGTAGTTTTTCCCCCATTTTTCTGGATAGGAAGCCAGCTTCTACTCCCCTGCGAAGCAGGGATCGCAGTGCAGATCGATATTTGCACGTTGGATTACTATCCAGTGGTTGATATATTGTGGTATCCAGGAGTTGGCTCATGGCTTCTTCCTCATACTGGGTCCTGGTCATGAGGACAAGGTTTCCTCCCTTGTCTGCCTGCTTCAAGATTAAATTGTCCCTGTTTCTTAACCATTTTAAAGCTGATAATTCTCCTGAAGTGAGGTTGGCCGGTTCCTCCCTATACATCAGGGCTTTTGTGTCTCTAAGGACTATTCTTTGGAAGCTGTCGATACTGGAGCCAGGGGTAGTGGGGAAGGGTACAGTCGATCTACATGGTTTGAATGCTTCCAGAGTCTCTGGTGGGGGTGTAGGGGTACTTCGAGGGCTCTCGTTCTCTTCTAGTAGATCTAGCAGATTTTTGAGGGTATCATCCTCTGAGTTTCGGAGATCCTTTCTTGGGTCAGGTGCGAAGAAGCCCAATGGACCGATGGTCATGTTGGTGTTCTCCTGTAGTTTCTCTTTGCGTGCAAAGAAGTGTTTAATATTAAGCTGTCTGATTCCTTTATAAAAATCGACCTCAAATTGCACAGGGTCGAATTTTTGGGTTAGGGAGTAATTGAGACCTTTCTGTAACAGGCTCTTGCAGTTGTCTGTAATCTCGATTCCTGCAATGTTGATTATCTCCAACTCTAAGGCTTTATCTATTCCTGAGTCCTCTGCCTCAAAAATTCGACCCTGTGCAATTTGAGGTCGATTTTTTTAAAGGAATCAGACAGCTTAATATTAAACACTTCTTTGCACGCAAAGAGAAACTACAGGAGAACACCAACATGACCATCGGTCCATTGGGCTTCTTCGCACCTGACCCAAGAAAGGATCTCCAAAACTCAGAGGATGATACCCTCAAAAATCTGCTAGATCTACTAGAAGAGAACGAGAGCCCTCGAAGTACCCCTACACCCCCACCAGAGACTCTGGAAGCATTCAAACCATGTAGATCGACTGTACCCTTCCCCACTACCCCTGGCTCCAGTATCGACAGCTTCCAAAGAATAGTCCTTAGAGACACAAAAGCCCTGATGTATAGGGAGGAACCGGCCAACCTCACTTCAGGAGAATTATCAGCTTTAAAATGGTTAAGAAACAGGGACGATTTAATCTTGAAGCAGGCAGACAAGGGAGGAAACCTTGTCCTCATGACCAGGACCCAGTATGAGGAAGAAGCCATGAGCCAACTCCTGGATACCACAATATATCAACCACTGGATAGTAATCCAACGTGCAAATATCGATCTGCACTGCGATCCCTGCTTCGCAGGGGAGTAGAAGCTGGCTTCCTATCAAGAAAAACGGGGGAAAAACTACTACCTGATCATCCTAGATCCCCTGTATGGTACATGCTACCTAAAATCCATAAGTCCAGGACCAGACCACCGGGATGTCCGATAGTCTCCGGTATCGGATCGATTACCGAGAGACTATCAAAGTACCTCGACCACCTCCTGAGGCCATTGTTGACACTGGTACCGTCACACCTTGCTGACACAATTGATGTTCTCGAGGGTGTCGACGAATTGACCTGGTGCACGGGGGACAGGTTGGCCACCATTGATGTGGTCAGCCTGTACAGCCGGATACCACATGAAGACGGCATTGCGGCCGTCAAATCGTACCTCAAACGCGGCACCCGGACGGTGGAGCATTGTGAGTACATTTGCGAATGTCTGCAATTTGTGCTCACCCACAATTCCTTTCTATTCAGAGAAAGGTGGTACCAACAGGTGTCGGGCACCGCCATGGGAACGGCGGTGGCTTGCACGTAGGCGAATCTCTTCCTGGCTCGCTGGGAGGAGATCTGCATACATGGTAGCACCAATCCCTTCCGAGGATTTCTGCGGAGGTGGTCGAGGTACGTGGACGACGTCCTGGTGTTCTGGTCAGGTACCGAACAAGATTTCTCTTCCTTCATGGGGTACCTTAACGAAAACCAGATCAATATGAAGTTCACAGCAGAGATAGATACATGTCGGATAAACTTCTTGGATCTCGAAATGGTAATCCAAAATGATCAGTTGGTGACGAGGGGCTATCGTAAAAGCACAGCCACCAATTCGATCCTACACAGAAGAAGCTTTCACCCCCCTTGGGTGACTAAATCAATCCCTTATGGCCAATTCCTGCGCCTTCACAGAAACAACAGCGAGGACTCTAAGTATATCGAACAGGCGGAAGACCTGAAAACACGGCTACAATTCAGAGGCTATGACCCCACACAGCTGGAGGAAGCTAAAGATAGGGCCCTCTTAAGACCTAGAGGCGACTTGATTAAAAGGAAACGCCAGCGTGGAACCCCAAAAAATCACCCCGATAACTGCACCAGACAGGTGTTTGCATTCGAGTACTCACCAATGGCAATGAACATAAAAGAGACCATCCAGAAGAACTGGCATCTCTTACAGGGCGATCCACTCCTCGCTGACGTTGTATCAATGCCCCCCTTGATCACCTTCAGAAGGGCCCCTACTTTGGGTGATATGCTCACCAGCAGTGAATACACGAAACCCCAGTCCATTAACTGGTTGAATACCCTCAAACAACCGGGCAACTACCGTTGTGGCTCATGCGGGATCTGCGATCAGATCCTTAGGCATGGGCCACAAACCTTGGGGAGCATCCCTGTGAAGATCAGGGATGTTCTTTCTTGTAGATCCAAATTCGTGGTCTATTGCCTAATATGCCCATGCAAGAAATTTTACATTGGACAAACGACCAGAGAAATGCAGGTTAGGATTAAAGAACATCTCCGCTCTTTGAAGTCCAAAGATAAGTGCACGAGACTGATAGAGCACATGGCCCAGCATCACGGAAGAGACCCTGATTGCCTGAGATTCTGTGCCCTTGAAACTATATCTTTTACTAACCGAGGTGGAGACCGAGAGCGCACCCTATTACAACATGAAGTTCGTTGGATAATACGCACCAACGCTCTCGGGCCCCTCGGATTTAACGATAAGAACGAACTGGCCTGCTTTCTAGAGAAATGACAACTGTATAATATTCCCTGTTCCACCTCTTGACCTTTGCCTCTGCCTCGAAGCATGCCTCCTCTTACTGGTGCCTTTTTACACACTTTTTGTGACGATGCCGGTGTATCCTTCTGTGGTACCCTGAGCTGCACATGCCTGTGCGGCTATTTGACTTTTGCTGCACATGCATGTGCAGCTATTTCTAGCTTCTCGGCATTGCGTTTCCTCCCCTCTCTTTCTCCCTGGGGACTATACTTCACAAAGGCTTCCCCTTCGGTTTTCACCTTCTTTATATCCCCACGTTCATCTTGGCTCTGACAGTGTCCTTATACACCACTGTACCTGGCTCTGTCCCTCTCCTGTCTCCGCCCTCCTCCCCGGCTTCATTTTATCTCCTTTTATCTCTTTTTATATGTTTTCATGTGTAACCTTATGTACAACCGTGACGTGCAGCCGCTGGGACGCCTGACCGCGCCGTGATCGCCCTTGCTGCCACACGACTATGCCTCTAATACAGTAGGCTCCCCAGACGCATGTTCTGCGTCTATGTTGTCTGGCAGCTGGGCGTTGATTGGCTTGGCTGGCCGCCCCTGGCTGATACGTCACGCATTGCGTAGTTACTGGGACGCTCTCCGTCCTCTATACGAGGCGGGCGGGCGTCGCAGGTTGCCATGGAAACTGGGGGCGTGGCTGGTCGACGTAGGCAGAAGTGCCGCCGGGACGCGAGTATGAAACTCGCGCCGAGACGGCCCCCCCATCCTTTCCCCCACTGCGGTGAACAAGCGCTAGACGCGCGAAACGGACGTCCGCAAGGGGATCTAGACCTGGCGCCCACCACATCCGCATCGCATCACACCTGAATCAACCTGAATCAATTGTAAGTGCATCTTTTTGTCTCAATAAACAATCATTTGAATCGCAGTGCTGGCTACACTTTGCCTCCCTCTCCACATCGATTTGCTGCTTCTCACCCAGCCCGTGCACGCCCTTCAAAGAGACTACACTCATACATTCAATGGTTCATCAGGTCTAAGTCCCATCTCCTACTGCAGTTAAGAGAGTGCTGGAGCTTTCTTTTTCCTTTTCTTGATTCACCGACTATGTACTAATTTAATTCATTTTTGGTCAGCCGCTCGCACTTAACAGCTTTGCTTTTGGTGTATATGCAGAGCCTCTGTTTGGGTTCAAGGTGCGTTTGCAGTCTCTGGGGGGGCTCAGCGCATCTCTGATCGGAGGCCATTCGGAGACGGCCTGGTGATGCGCTGATCCCACTTTTTGCGCAATTTTCAATTTTACTTGGTAGCGCGCCCAGGCTATGCATATGCATAGGTAGGATTTAGTTAGTGTTAGGTCCCCTCCCATGGAGGATTGACTTCTTCACAGTGGGAGGGACGAGTACTTAACAAGTTGCATGCAAGCTGTTACAGGAAACCAACATCCTCCAGTGGTAGACAGGTCATGTGTATGCTCAGTGTGTATTTTATCCCACAAGTGGGGCTTGCACTCTTTTGCAGGTAGGCACTCATCTGTTTTTAAGTTGCGCTGTTCATTTCCTTGCTATGTACTAATTTTTTAGCCCGTTTACTAATCTGTTCACACTGTAATCAGAGGCAAAGGCTCACTGCCTCATCCATTTCCCCCACGTCTCCTTACCTAGTGTGTCGCCCACTACCCTTGCCCGTTCAGACTGCACGCGTTTCCAGTCGCGTTTTGGAAACGCGTGCAGGAGGCCAACACGCACGACATCAGACAGTGCATAGAGTGCACTGTCTGATGTTCACACTGCATGCGTTCCCGACCTGTGTGGTCCGGGAACGCATGCTGCACGCAGATTTTGTAAAAACATGCGGCTGTCCCACTTACTTTTCAGTGATGGGATCAGCCACGCAACGCACACAAAAACGCAGATGGCGTGCGTTCGTACGCGTTGCGTTCCGCATGCGTTCCGCACGCATGGCCATCCGCATTTGTGATCTGAACGGGCCCTTAGATTGTAAGCTCGCAAGGGCAGGGTCATCCTCCTAATGTTTACTGTTTTTGTTGCAATATTTCAGCTGCTTGAGACTCTGCTGTATATTTTTTTGGTTGTACCTATGTTTCCCGTGTTGTCTTACTGTGCTTTGTAAAGCGCTGCGGAATATGTTGGCGCTATATAAATAAATAAATAATAATAATGATTAACTCTCTTGAGAAAAACTGTGCTGTAGTTGTCTGATATGTAGACAACTAAAATACAGCTTAAAGAGAACCCGAGGTGGGATTTAATTATGTTACTGGGGCACAGAGGCTGGTTGTGCACACTAAGACCAGCCTCTGTTGCCCCATGGTGTGCCTCCAGGACCCCCTGCGCGCCGCTATACCCTCCGCAGTGCTGGCGACACGCAGCGTGTCGCCAGCACAATGTTTACCTATGCGCTGTCAGTCAGCGCCGCTCCCTCGCCTCCTCCGCATCGGCGCTACCCGCCCGCGTCACTTCCCTCCTATCTGCGAGATGGAAGGGACACGGGCGGGTAGCGCCGATGCGGAGGAGGCAGGGGAGCGGCGCTGACAGACAGCGCATAGGTAAACATTGTGCTGGCGACACGCTGCGTGTCGCCAGCACTGCGGGGGTATAGCGGCGCGCAGGGGGGTCCTGAAGGCACACCATGGGGCAACAGGGGCTGGTCTTAGTGTGCACAACCAGCCTCTGTGCCCCAGTAACATAATTAAATCCCACCTCGGGTTCTCTTTAACAGGTATTAGCCCATATAACAAAAACATTTTTAGAGATATACTTCACTAATATTTTGTTTGACATATGATCTTATGTCAATGAAGCTATATTTTAGATGTCTACGTATCTGAACACCACAGCTCAACTGTTCTTTTTGAGGCTTCTGAGATTTCAGTAGAAAGTCTGTCCTTTTTCTGCAGCAGTGGTTTTCTGACATTTATATCCTAATTGGTGATGTATATATAACATTTCTTTCAGCTACCACTTGTTTAGAAACTACTTTCCATACTTGTCGCTTACACAGTTCAACTGACCTGTCAAGCCTTACCACTGGTTCAGACATATGCACCAATGGGAAGCCTTGGCATTACATTTAAATTAACACCTAGATAAATCTTGAGAGTCATTGCTACTTAAATAAGCAATAGTAAATCAGGCTTCCAGTGTGAACATTTTTCCCTGGCTTTATTTTGTAGTTTTTATAGTTTAAAGGAAACATGAGGTGAAAATATACGGATGAGATAAACAATTGTATCTATTCTCCTTCTCCTAAAAAGTACTTTTTTTTTAGATAACCAACAGTTTTATTCTATATTTGAATTTACTTTTTAAGTTTTTACTGTTTCATTGTCCCTGCAATGACACACTCACTAAAATAAGCTAGAGCTAACATTTATGAACTATTGACCCTTTTTATCTCTATCCGTCTCTCAGAAGACATTTACTGCCAGGAAAGGGTTTTAGGGCTGTAATGCATTAACTGTGAGGGTTACCCTATAGTCTGACCAGGTCCCAAATGAGCAGAAAGTGTCAATTGCATACCTTTAACTCCTTTAGGCATAAAAAAATACAGCATAGTGATTTGTGTGCTTGGTACTGTACATACACATGTCTATTTCATCATGTCACCTCAGTATTCCTTTATGTCAAGGACAATTTTTTTAAACTTAACTACAAATATATATTAAATGAACACTATTGATTACAACAACTTTTTTAATGCTGTATGTTAGGGTTCACAAGTACTCGGAGCAGTTTCTTTCTTCACACAGCTCTGCCTCTCTGCTGTAAAATTATCCTGTCAGTTTTAGATACAAAAAGTATCGGGCTCTGCAGGACTAGACCATGTTCCTGCACAGGAGGGTTGCTATCAACTCCTCAGTATATAGTTTATTAATCACCTTGCTGAAAGAACCTTTTTCAGATTGAGGTAAGGGGTTAAGATAGCAGCAATGTGTGTTTATAATCTTCACTTCTCTGATTGTTTACAAAGGTATTATCAGGATCTTTATCCATGTCTCTCCCTCCTAGCATGGGCAGCACACAGCAGCATAGGAAGTAGATGCAGCCAGGAGTGATACATCACTAGCAGCCAGTCCGTCAGCAGTAGTGTATATACATCTCCCTGACTGCTTGTTATATTACAGCAACAGGCTACCTGTTACCACTTTAGACCAGCCTCCTTCTCAGACTCTCCTACATGCTTTGACACGGGGAAGTATATTTGTGGGATGTTGTAGGAATGCAGGATGATTTTAAAGCATGGAGAAAGGCAGAGAGAACTGGGTGAATAAATAAAGTGCCCCTAGCACTAGTGGTAATGTGTACCCTAATATAGAGTATTACAAAATATGTTGTTTTAATTGATTGTGTTCCTTTGAGACACTTGTTTATTTAATGTACTGATGAAGAAATAAAGACTAGAAGTGTGGGGGCCAGATAAGCAATATAGGCAGTAATAAGACGCAACACAAGAACAGAAATTATTTTGAATGGTAGTAACATCCATAGCTGATGGTACTATTTGTGGTTCTGGGTCACCATGTGCCAGATAGGGTACAGCTAATAGTGGTAAAAAGAGAGGAAGGTGTTTGTTTACCTTACCATTTAAAGCGAGGTGGGTTTGTGAAATCATATTAGGACACAGAGGCACGTTCTGTATACAATCACCTGCCTCTGTGTCCTTACAGTGTGCCTCCAGCCCCCCCCCCCCCCCCCCGGGCTCTGCTGTCCCCCATTATAAAAAGTGCCAGGCTAGCGCCAAGCAGATTGTAGCTAGCCTGTTATAAACCTGAGGCTACCACTCACCGCCGCCTGTATAGCGCGGCTCCTCACCTGTGTCCCTTCCCTCCCCGCCTCTTTAAGCTTCCTCCAATCGGCTTACGGAGGCCGGGAGGGAAGGGACACAGGCCGGGAGCCGCGCTATACAGGAGGCGGGGGAGCAGCGATGAGTGGCAGCCTCAGGTATATAACAGGCTAGCGACAATCTGCGTGTCGCTAGCCTGGCGGTTTTATAAAAGGGGACAGCAGAGCCCGAGGGGGGAGGGGGGGGGGGCTGGAGGCACACTGAAAGGACACAGAGGCAGGTGACTGTATACAGAACGTGCCTCTGTGTCCTACTATGATTTCACAAACCCACTGCGGATTCTCTTTAAGCTTCTCATGTTCTCACACATTCCGCCAGCTATGTGCTGCATTGGATGAGCCATTATTTCTCCTCCTTGCTGACATGGTGGGTGCAGCAACACATAAAGGTTCCTCTGGTTCCCTCCCTCCCCAAAATTTTAGCTGTATCTCTTTAGGTGCAGGGCAATCTTCCAGAAGATCATTACATATGTGAACTGCATTAATTAGCACTGAACAATGTTTTGGGCATTGCACACCGATACTTTTTGCAATAAACCTATGTAAAATACCTGGCTGCTGTCTTTTATAGTTCAATTTAGCCAGCAGAATGGTAATTGCTTCCAGCACAGAGCAGAACATGTGACTACAGACTACACAAGAAAATAACTTTTTGTGTGCAGCACTGCAGCTATAGCTTTTCCCAGGGTTTAATAAAGCATTCAATCTTTACCACAGACTCCCCAGTGTGTTTATAAAAGCCATGAGCACTTCTCATCACCCTGACTCGCTGGCAAAAAGAAACTATTTATCACTGCACTTTTTTATATAACATTTTTACAAAGACACTGAGTAGAGTGTGGGAATTGTAAAAAAAAAATTTTTACACCCCGAGCAAGGACAGTGACATAAAACTCTACTCAGCTGCAGTGCTGCCATTCTGGCCACAAAGATTGAAACTCTCAAAAATGGAAGGGTGTCACTGGGGCCAGGTGATCAGTACATCTGTGCACATAGGGAAAGTTTTCCTTCTGCCCTCTCCCAGCTCCCTTCTTCTCTATCTCATGGCATGTGGATGATGGCTTCACTCCAAAATTGTCTCTTCAATAAAACTGCACTGTCATTAGAACTCCTGTTATTACATTAACAGCCAGCCACGTATTTTAAATAGGTTTATTGTAAACAGTACAAAACTGCAATCACCAAAACTTTATACATTTACAGTTATATGCATTTAAAATGAGAGACAAGACTGAGACTTTAAAGAGAAACCGTAACCAAGAATTGAACTTCATCCCAATCAGTAGCTAATATCCCCTTTCCCATGAGAAATATTTTCCTTTTCACAAACGGATCATCAGGGGGCTCTGTATGGCTGATATTGTGGTGAAACCCCTCCCACAGTGTGATGTCAGGACCATAGTTCTGACATCACACTATGGCAGCTTTGTTGCATTATGGGAAATAACAGCTGTTTACAACTGACAAAAAAGCAAGCAGCATCTACTTCCAGTTACATCACCTGCCAGTAGTAAAAATGTCACCATGTGATAAATGTCAGAACGTAAATCAGGGACAGGAAAGATTTTACAATGAGCTAACACTGACTAAATCATTTATACATAATTATTGTAAAAATGAAGTACTTTTTTTATTACATTATTTTCACTGGAGTTCCTCTTTATGTTTCCTATGTAAACAGATAAGTGTCTCACAGTCTGGCTTATTCCTTGTGTACTATGCATTTGGATCCACCATAGATAGAGTACAGACCCTAGAATGAGATTGGCCTTCTGACTCATTCTCATTCTGGATATGTGGAATCAACAATGTTTGCCTCTTCTCAGAAAATCTACACAGTATACAAATACACAAGGTATAGAAATAATGACTCCAGTGCACAATGGCATTGCTAACTAATGCAGCACCAGTTTTACAGGACATGCATTAGACATTGAATGTAGTGATGTAATCGTCACTCAGCAACACAAGTGTATTTCCAGTCAGTGCTATTCATGTTCTGAACTATGTAGTCAAGCATTCCCTGGTGTTAAGCCCCATTATGTCTATACGAATAGTCACATAATATAGACCTGGATGCATTCCCCTGTCTCTGTCCTTCTCTGCACACTGCAATCCCGATTTTCCCTGGATTCCATCAAAATAATATAAATCGCAAATCGGAATCACATGTAGTGTGCAAGAGCCCTGACTCCCGCTCATCTTCCCCTCGCTGTGTGAATGGACAAGCAGGGGTGAACAGAAAGTGACACTAAAATGTCAAGCTTCAGCAATTGTCCTTTTAGTTTACTTTGCAAGGAGCTTGCCACCAAAAATACTTAAAGTGGTTTAAAACTCTGACAAAATATTCAACAAAAATGTGTTTTCCTACTTTTTATAACCCATACAATTATCATATTTGCTTTTGTGCACAAGTATTATTATTCATTTATAAATTATAACTTCCCAAAGTTAAATTTATTTACTTTGAAAGCTGCTGGTGAATTGTATTCATAACTGTTGTAATTCTGTTGTAAATGCAGCCATCCGTGATTTCTGACCTGTGTTTCACTCCAGGACTCATTAGCATACGTTTCTGCACAGCCAGAGAATGTTTACTTAATTGTATCAAGTAAAGAATGTATACAGAAGATAAGCTAATCACCAGTTCGGATGCGGCAGCCCCTGCAGGAGAAAAGTCAGTCCTGTGATGTAACCCTTTAAATGCAGTTTTACTAAAAAAAAAAAATTGTGTTAGTATATTATATGCTGTAAATAATCTTTTAGAGCAAAGAAGAAATACTGGGTTATATTCCACTTTAACTATTCAAAGATGAATTAGAACACTAACAGCACTGACTGGAAGTACAGTCATATTGTTGAATGGGCTTACATCAGTAACTTCATTACAAGGTCACTTTAAGCTTCTCAGTTGAATCCAAATTCCTGTTTTAACCATCTGTAAAGCGGATTTTCCTGCAGAGTAGGTCATTATTAATGCTCACTTCTAGGTTAGTGATTGATTGGCTCTTTGCAGGATCATAGTGAAATCACTGTGTAGGCTATAATAAAGTATTTGGGGAGCAGATTGTACGTTATGAGACATGAAATGTTGGAGTTTACTACAAGCAATGTGATCACACATTTCACAGGCTGCCCAGAGTTCCATTTTTAACTTTACAATTCAGAAAGGATTTTACAGAGATAATTTTCAGAATAAAAGTAGAGTTTGTACTTGTATGAAAATCCCCCACTGCAGTTCAGAACATACAGCCCAATTAATCTTTGTGAAAGCAGTACTGCGCCTCCATCCTTCTGCCAGTCTTACCAACTTTTTTTTCTGCTAAAAATGAAGTTGTATCTTACCTTTACATTCTGACTGATCAAAAACGCAGTTCCCAGGGATTTTAAAAAGGTGAGATACATATTTCTCTAAAAGATTACCATACACTGCAAGAAAGAAAAAAAATCAACCATCAATAAAGAACCAAAAAGATACTGAGGGTTATGACACATAGGCCACATGTGGTAGAGACTTACAGAAGATACAGGTACTAGTAATGATATCTAATAAACTATGACAGGCTACTTGTTGCTATACAGATATGCACTCTGGCAAGTCCACAGGGGCAAGACTGGGCAATTGGAACAGGACCCAAGACCCTGCAAAGCCCCCCCCCCCCCTTCCCCACAAGTCTCCCCCTTATAGGGCATCACTATCGGGTTCAGTGCACACCAAGTGTCACCATAAGAGCAGTGAAAACTGGGGATTAATATTTCCTGCAAGGGATGCCTCCGCAGGGGGGCCCAGAAGCCACAGGGGGCCCATGGGGTAAAAAGTTTGAGAGACTGACAACTAATGGCATGAGAGAAAACATATCCTGCTCTCATACCATTGTTATATTGACTGCATGTGTCCACCACACAGATAAGGAATCATACACACTTTGGAATTTGTACACTGTCCCTGCTCCCTAGGGTTCGTAAAAAACATCCGTCTCACACTGCAGCAAAGTTCTGATGACTTGACTTCATGTACAGCGTTACAAACAAAAGAGTCACAGGTTGAAATAAAGTTGTAGACTGACCCTTATTCAGCAATCCCTCAGAAGAGATTCCTAGATTCTTATCACACACAGGCTAGTGACCTTGTGGTGTCTGATTACGGACACAGTGGAGTGGGTAAGATTGATGTCTGACTATCGCTGTCTCATTGAGGGCTTGTTGTCTCATACTGAGTCTAAGATCTTGTAATAACAGTATCAATTCTGATTTTTTTGCCAAAGTTACAGTGAATACTATAGCTTATGTTCAGCATGTCATTGTTGTCCCTCCATATAGCATGTGCTCTCATGTAGTAAAATAATACAGCTGTGTGTGTGTGTATGTATGTATGTACTGGGAGCAGAGCTGCGACAAGGGACTTGTTGACTGCAAGGGACTGGAGAAAGCCCCAGGTATGTAGATCTGGGGGTAGCATAGATTGCCTGACATTTCCTTTAAGTCTAAGTGTTCTTATCTGCGTGGGGAAAACACATTGGTCCTCAGTTTTCCTGAGCAGAAAGCGAGGGGGGGGGGGGCATCCAAAGTTTTGCAGGGTGGCCCAGTAATGTCTAGTTACTCCTCTGATTGCATGCACAGCATAGTGTTATATCCCCGTCCAGGGTGTTCCTCCTTCTTCAGGGCATTCTCCCATCTCCATGACTCCCTGCAGTGATGTCCCCCCTCATGGGGCTAATTAACCTTGTTGCAGATAGTATACATTAAGTTCTGAGCTTCAAAAATGAAATCATGGAAACCTATGTAAGTAAGTATGTTTAGTTTGTTAAAATACATTATGATTCCGGTTGGAATGCTGTGTTCCGAACCGCTGGAAGACAATCTGAAATCTCTTCTATAAAATCACATAGAATGCCTCTTCTAGCTTCACATTCAATTAATAAACTATTGGCTTGTTGAACAACTATGTAGTTCGAGAATATTGCAAAATGAAAAAACTTTTATGCAACACTAGGCATACAAATTTTTGGACCAAAAAAAAGACACATGGTTTGTATTCAGCACACTGGTATATGATGTGCATCAGACAGAACACTCACCAGAACCCCATAAAATTTCTGGCCTTGTTCTCATGGTCTTGCAGTACAATTTCCTACAGGTCTCTAGCCAGTTTGTTTTTGTTTCAGTGCTTCCAGAAGACAGGAATTTCAAGAGCTCGTATTCTGTAACACAAGACAAAATCACCAAGATCTTTTATTCAGTGACACCTACACATACAGTATCTAACATTTAATGTATATATAATATTTTTGTAAATATTTTATTACATCTTTTCTTGGGACAACACTGAAGATATGACACTTTGATACAATATAAAGTAGTCAATGTACAGATTGTAACTGTAACTTTCTATTGATTACTTCTTCTATAGCCCTACCTAGTGTGTCCACCTCTCCTTCACTTATGCTAGATACACACGATGAGATGTTCTGGCAGATTTCGTGTTAGCGCTCAGACCAATTATTTCCAACATGTCCAATCTGATTTCCGATTGATTTTCCGTTCACTGCTATGGGAAATCGATCAGAAATCAGATCGGACATGTAGGAAATAATCGATCTGGCAGGAAATCTGCCAGAAAATCTCATCGTGTGTATTAGGCATTAGATTGTAATCCTTTGGCAGGGTCCTTCCTTCCCTAGTGTATTCTACATGATCGTGTGCTCCCTTCCTATGAACGCCTTGTATTTGTATTACTGGGCCTACCTAACCAGCCCAAAATCGCATGATCACGTATTTTGTACCCTGCTTACCTTCTACAGTTTTAACTTATGTTGTATAATCTTGTTACGTCTGTCATACTTTGTATCATTGTATGTATTTATTGTCCAGCGCTGCGCAATAAAAAATAATAATGATTATAACTGCACATTTGCTATTCCATCCAAATAACTAAACATGCAGCCATTAATGACTAAGCCACTGGTAACAAAGTGAATTGTGAAGTGAAGTGAATTCTCTTGGTCATCTGGAGCATATGCACAGCTTGACAGAAGGAAAAAACAGGTAAAGGGTGAGGAGAATAGAGGTGGATGATTTGAGTAGCCGAGTTCAGTATAAATTGAGGGATGCAAGTTGCTTCATCAGACGGCCACAGAGTTGGGTGTTACAGTGGTAGAGAGATACTATTAAGGCAAGAAATACTATTTAGGCATTTTAGTAGTGTTTCAAGTGAGGAGGGGTCAGATGGGGGAAGTTTTTGAGCTAGAGATGACAGGAGGTGGTTACAGAGTAAATGTGTGGATTAAATTAGAGAGCGGAGTCAAATATTGCCCTTAAAGGGGCACTATAGTAAACAAAGCTGATTTAGTTAATGAAATAAATAATGTGCACAAAAGGTCCAAGTTTAAAAAAAAAAGTAAATTACAGGTGAAACCTTGTAAGAGACGAGGCAGCTGCGGCGAACAGCACCACCGCCGCAGCTGCCTCCATGCGGCCATCCGTCCGTTTGGCGTCCAGGACGCCGAGGACGGAACATCCTTCCGTGCAGGGGGTTGCCTTAGCGCGCGCACAGACGGGACCTTTATGCGGGGAGGAAGCCCGTCAGCTGACCTGCTGGTCGGCTGACGTCAGAGGGGACCCACGGCGCCCAGGATTGGTTGATGAGAGGGGGGCGTGCCAGTGAGGTCTCCTCTGCTTCAAAAGCCTCCGGGCTTTATTATCTCATTGTCTGTTGTCGTGAATACTTGCCTGTTAGCGCTCAGACCTTAGGCTAGTTCCCTGGTGTTGATGCTAAGGATTTCACACCAAGACTAGGATATTGCTACCTTGAGATTGTTATTTGTTTAGACTAGTTCCCTGGTGTTGATGCTAAGGATTTCACACCCAGACTAGGTTATTGCTACTGTATTGATCTCCTGTGTATGACTCTTAGCGATTTCTCAGAATCTGATCCTGCTTTCCGATCCTGTACTTTCGCTTATCTGCCTACCTGTTGCTGAACCTCTGCCTGATTACCGATTACTCTCTTGTCTCACGTTTCTGTACCGATACGTACCTTCCTGTTGCTGAACCTCTGCCTGATTACCGATTACTCTCTTGTCTCACGATCCTGTACTGATACTTACCTCTCTGTTGCCGAACCTTGCCTGCCTGACTATTCTACTCACCAGTGGGCCCTCGCCACTGGTGAGATGTTAACTACGCAAGCTCCGCTGGTGAAGCAGTTCTGCTAGGCCAAAGTTCAGCCTTAATTACCTGCTCCTTAGGTAACCTGTCATTGTAGTATTACTGTGTCTCGCAGGCTGCAGTACAGTCTGACTAACCCGCCCCTCGGGTGTTCATTTGCCTGCAGCATATTCTGAATCACCCGCTCCTCGGGAGATTAAGCCTCTTCAGTATTGTTCCTCCAGCTTGCTGGAGGTTGTACGTTAGTGCACGGTCAGTGTACTGTTTATACCTCACCAGCCCCTCTGGTGAGGTCTCATTGTACCATTAAAGTTACGGTTGCACCAAATCACTACACACTCTGCTATACTAGTGTTATTGGTGATTCTGTAGATCACACATAATCGGGTATAGCATCTGCATTATTGGTGATTCTGCAGATCACCACATAATCAGACATCTGAGCTACAACACCCAACCGTTACAGAACAACAGACCAATAAAAGTATAATGGAGGCACTCTGCCAACGGGTCGACGTGTTAACCACCACCGTTAATGAACTCATTAACACGGTGAACGCTCAAAAGACTCAGATTGACCAACTAGCTGAGTCAGTTAACCGTTTATTGGACCCTAATACTCGAGTGTCTCCCCCTTCTGTGATCGAGCCGAGGGTGCCCCCACCTGAAAAATTCTCGGGGCATTGCTCGGATTTTAGTAACTTTAAGCATAGATGCTTGTCATATTTTGAATTACGACCCGTTTCTTCTGGTACAGAAGCCCAACGGGTCACATTCATTAAAACGTTGTTGTCTGGAGATTCCCAGTCCTGGGCATATAGTCTCCCTATAGGGGATGCGGCCTTGGTCTCAGTGGAGGAATTCTTTAAAGCCATGGCCGTAATTTACGATGATCCTGATTTGGCAGTGACTTCAGAGAGGAAGTTAAAAACTCTCAGGCAGGGTAATAGTTCCATTGAGGTTTATGCCGCCGAGTTCAGGAGATGGGCAGTGTCAGCCAGGTGGGGGCAGTACGCACTTTTAGACTGTTTCTTGTCAGGATTGTCTGACGCTGTGTCCAATCTTATGTTGGGTCACCCAGAATCCAAGACTCTAGATGAGGCCACTTCCTTGGCCATTAAAATTGATAGATGAGTTCGCTATCAAAAGCAAACTCGAGCTAAGCCTTCAAGAAAGTTTTTCTCCTGTACTTTCTCTGCTCCTACGCCTTCCTCTCCACCCACTGACGAGCCAATGCAAATTGGGCAGGCCAAGCTCTCTGAGGTGGAGAAAAATAGAAGACGAGCAGAGAAGCTCTGTTTATACTGCACCGATAAAGGGCACATGGTTTCTGCCTGCCCTAAGAAGGCGGAAAACTCTATCGCCTAGGAGTAGCTGGAGGTACTACCCTAGGCGATCTTGATATACCTCTAAACAATAAGCGGGTGTTGCTTCCTTGCGCTGTCACCTGGGAGGACCAGGTTCATACTACTCAGGCATTTGTAGATTCTGGGTCAGCTGTCAATGTCATGTCGGTTAGATTCGCTAATCAATTCAGATTTCCGTTGCTTCCTCTGGGGGAGCAAATTACGATTACGGCTGTGGACGACTCCCCATTGCCCCTCACCATCACTCAGACTCCTGTATTGTTATGCCAGATTGGGGCCCTGCACAGGGAACAAATGCAGTTTCTGATGTTAGAAATGTCCACGTCCACGGTCATCCTGGGCATGCCGTGGTTAAAAAAGCACTCACCAGACATTGATTGGAGTACCAGACAGTTGATAAGTTGGTCTCCATACTGTCATGATCACTGTTTAAAGCAGGTCCCTATTGCAGTTAATGAAGTCCAAGTAGTTGGAACCATTGAACAGGATCCAGAACCCTCTGGGGTTCAGGTTGAGTTGGATTGGGTGTCAGAGCTGGGTCCTTTTCAACAAGAGGTCCCTGAAGGCAAACCAGGGGGGGTTGTTCCCCTTTAGTTGAGATTCAAAGTCTTGGAGGCATTTCATGCCCATAAAAATGTATGGTGGCCCTCAATCACTACTGATTTTAAGGAATTCGTGGCTAGCTGTGCCATTTGTGCCAGGAGCAAGGCTTCTAGGCCTGCTGGTACCTTACAACCTCTGCCAGTACCCGAGGAACCTTGGACTCACATGTCCAGGAATTTTGTGGGCGAACTGCCTTCCTCTGAGGGTAAAACGGTCATTTGGGTGGTAGTCGACAGGTTTAGTAAGATGGCCCACTTCATCCCCTTGAACGGACTCCCCTCGGCACAGGAATTGGCAGAACTGTTCGTTCTCCACATCTTCAGGCTGCATGGGATTCCCCAGGATGTGGTGTCAGATAGGGGAGTCCAGTTCACTTCTCGCTTCTGGAAAGCGTTTTGTCAGCATATGGGGATGACGTTATCGTTTTCCTCCGGCGACCACCCACAGACCAATGGTCAGACCGAAAGGGTAAACCAAGCTCTTGAGCAGTTCCTCAGGTGCTATGTGGCCGATGCCCAGGCGGATTGGGTCAGATTTTTACCGTATGCCGAGTTTGCCCACAATAATTTGAGGTCTGCTTCATCAGGATTCTCCCCGTTCCAGGTTGTTACGGGGAGATCACCCAAGTTTTCACCCCTGCCAGTGGTAGCTTCACCTTTTCCTGCTTTAGAAAACTGGTCAGAGAGAATGAGAGGCATCTGGGATAAGGTGAAGCAAAATTTGTGAAGAGCCTTTTCGACTCAAAAAAGGCACGCCGATAAGAGTCGGTCGGTGGAATGGAAATTTGCCACGGGAGATTTGGTGTGGATTTCCACACGACACTTATCTCTAAGGCAGCCCTCTGTAAAATTGGGTCCCAAGTTTATAGGGGCTTACCCTATTTCTAAAAAGGTGAATAATGTTACCAATGTGGTGTCGCTTCCCTCCAATTTCAGAGGGGGTAGGACGTTCCACGTTTCGCTTTTGAAGCCTGCCGTGTGTGTGGATGCCACTCCTCCCCCCCCTGTGGTGATTGATGGAGAACCACAATATGAAATAGAGAAGATTTTGGATTCTCGGCGGGTACGCAAATCTTTGCAGTATCTGGTCCACTGGCAAGGGTATGGTCCTGAAGAGAGATCCTGGGTACCACTCTCTCGCATGCATGCAGAAGAACTCAGGATGGAGTAACATAGATCGCATCCTGATAGGCCAGGTGGTGCGTGTCCGGAGTCCACGCCTAGGGGGGGGTACTGTAAGAAACGAGCCAGGACACAGAGGATGGAACATCCTTCCATGCAGGGGGTTGCCTTAGCACGCGCACAGACGGGACCTTTATGCGGGGAGGAAGCCCGTCAGCTGACCTGCCAGTCGGCTGACGTCAGAGGGGACCCACGGCGCCCAGGATTGGTTGATGAGAGGGATGGCGTGCCAGTGAGGTCTCCTCTGCTTCATAAGCAGAGGATTAGATTGTGAGCTCCTTTGAGGGACAGTTAGTGACAAGATATATATACACTGTACAGCGCTGCGTAATATGTCGGCGCTATATAAATACTAAATAATAATAATAATAATAATAAGCCTCTGGGCTTCATTATCTCATTGTCTGTTGTCGTGAATACTTGCGTGTTAGCGCTCAGACCTTAGGCTAGTTCCCTGGTGTTGATGCTAAGGATTTCACACCAAGACTAGGATATTGCTACCTTGAGATTGTTATTTGTTTAGACTAGTTCCCTGGTGTTGATGCTAAGGATTTCACACCCAGACTAGGTTATTGCTACTGTATTGTACTGTCTCACGATCCTGTACTGATACTTACCTCTCTATTGCCGAACCTTGCCTGCCTGACCATTCGCCACTGGTGAGGTGTTAACTACGCCAGCTCCGCTGGTGAAGCAGTTCTGCTAGGCCATAGTTCAGCCTTAATTACCTGCTCGTTAGGTAACCTGTCATTGTAGTATTACTGTGTCTCGCAGGCTGCAGTACAGTCTGACTCACCCGCCCCTCGGGTGTTCATTTGCCTGCAACATATTCTGAATCACCCGCTCCTCGGGAGATTAAGCCTCTTCAGTATTGTTTCTCCAGCTTGCTGGAGGTTGTACGTTAGTGCACGGTCAGTGTACTGTTTATACCTCACCAGCCCCCCTGGTGAGGTCTCATTGTACCATTAAAATTACGGTTGCTCCAAATCACTACACACTCTGCTCCTTGTCTGCTATACTAGTGTTATTGGTGATTCTGCAGATCACACATAATCGGGTATAGCGTCTGCATTATTGGTGATTCGCAGATCACCACATAATCAGACATCTGAGCTACGACACCCAACCGTTACAAACCTAAAGCGGTGTGCGACAGTACATATTGCTGCAGCTGGGGGGATAGGAAGTACACAACTAAGCGATGGAGTTCAGAAGAGTTCACTAAACATGTTGGGGGAGGACCAGAAAGCCGTTCTAATTAGAAAGATCCTCTTCCTGTCATAAGGAGTTACATGCTGCTGG
This sequence comes from Hyperolius riggenbachi, assembly GCF_040937935.1. NCBI lineage: Eukaryota > Metazoa > Chordata > Amphibia > Anura > Hyperoliidae > Hyperolius > Hyperolius riggenbachi. The sequence continues at coordinate 288,404,626 of NC_090649.1, forward strand.
CGATGTTTATTCTCTGACTGGAAGTCCCTGACTTTTCCAAGGACACATGCACAGTAGTCTGTAGTCTGTGTGAGATATTGTGTGAGAGATTATGTGTGAGAGATGGTTTGGGAAAAACAGTGGATGGAAATCTCCTATCCAATCAGATGAATGAAATTGATACAATTTTCAGATCAATCCCTTTTATTTGGATTGGATTGGTTAGGAGATTTTCATCCGTTGCTGTTCCCGAACGATTGTTTTTGATTGTTCATACGAATGATTGGAAATGAACGGTCGTTTGCAGAATTGTATCGTTAGTGGTCACCTTTATATACATCTTTATTCTTACCCTACAATTAGTGTATCAGGCAAACTGTTCAGTTGCGTACTACCTGAATTTCATACATACAATTGTTGTGACATACAGATGATTTTTCCACCTCTATTAACAATTTCTAGATAGGATTTTCAAGTGAGTATTATCTGTATATCTCTGTTTGTTAAACTGTATGTATGTACTTCATATTGTAAGGCACAGTTCACACTGCAAAACAATAAGGCCCATTTTGCTGGATCGCCAAAACAGACAGTAAATGGATCCTATGTTATTGTAAGGATCTGTTCACACTAATGGCCTTGAATGGATCCATTTGATCTGTTCTGGTAAACACAATGCATCTGCTCCAGACTCCACCACTGGAGCGGATACTGCACTCTCCACTTTGAGCATGTGACCCAGATCAATGTGAGTTGAGTCTAAGGAGAAATGAAGATTTGGGTACTATATATGGTATACGGTATTTATAATAATAATAATGTAAAAGCTGAAAAGATATAACCAATTAAAGAATAAAAGAGCTTTTTTGTTATCGGGAAGACAAAATTGATGAATTTAGGAATACTAGACTGGACTTAAAAAAAGCCAATAGAAAATGTTTTAATTCTCTTTGAGTAATGTTCACCATTATTACCAATTAATCAGTCTCTAGACCAGTATATTTTGCTAAATGTTCGGCATAAATTGATACAAAGATGATATTAAGGCTGGTGATGCTCTGCCAAATCATTTAAGTGCTTAAGGAGGACATGCAGACTATTATGTCTGCAAATGATATGCTCTATAGCACTGTGCCTGTGGCATCATTTTGACTGAGTATGAAATAATAGATGGGATTCACCTTTTAATTTAGCAAAAAGGCAGATTGTGCAGTGGTGCTTTCTAACTGCTCTAGTAGTTTTGGAATTAACAATTAAGATGAAATCAGATGAGGCAGAGTCTATGGCCTTGGGCCTACATGGACGTAACCTTCCAATCACAAGCTGTTCAAAGAAAAAATAAGGGTGTTAAAGTAGGACATACAGTATATACTAAGATGTGATATTACAAAAACGACTATTTTAAAACTCAGCATTTCAACGGTGTATTCAACTGCCTATGTGTTTGACCTAGTTGTATTTCTGACAAGGGAGCTGTAGCTTTTAGTATTTGGAGCAGTTCTTGACTTAGACCTCACCCAAGGTCAGTCCCTCTGCAGGGCAGGTTATTTCTAGATTTTCAGAAAGCGAAATTATAGCCCACATGAAGATTCTTCAGCTCTGGGATGACACTTTGCATTAGTAAAACAATGTTTAAGTGTGTAGAGCATGGGAGGGATGGATTCAAATAAAGGAAAATTTAAATTCAAGATTGCTAATTTGCTGTACTGTTGCTGTACTGTACTGCCAGCCTCGTGTTTCACTCACTTGTCTAATATAAATGGGCAGTTCAAAAGGAACCATAATGATATATAGTAGAATGTAATAAATTATTCTCAATAACCATTTCTTTACGTCAACTATCCTGGTTTTGCTGTGTATTGAAGTGTAACGCTCGCAGTGATGTTTAGAACAAGCTATGGTGTTACACAGCCTTATCCCTATGGGGTATCTGGGTGATTATGTGATGTTTTTGATCTCTTCAGAGGGGAAAAAGTAAAAAAAAACAAAAAAACATTCCACAGTCATTCACCTTGCCAGCAGTAAAAATGCTGGCACCTGTTATACAATTTAGAATGTAAAGCAGGGTAAGGTAAAATTGTACAATCGGCAAACACTGACTAAATAACCTATACATGAATATTGTAAAAGTAAGCAATTTTATTAATCAAGTTATATAGAATAACAATCCTCTTTAAAGTGGACCTATACCTAAATTCCAAGTTTGTATGTATAAACCACTTTCATATCACAATAACAATATTCTAATTTTAATTTTTTTTTTGTAAAAACCAACCAAAAACCATGAAGTTTCTTCCAAGGGCCTTTGCGAAATCAGAAATCCCAAGGTCTGCCTTCTAAGAGCATTATGGGAGAGTGATGTAATCTATGACATGTAACATCATATCATGGAAGATGCTATCTCAAGCTCTAGGACCAAAACCAGTAAGGTTACCTACCTCATAAAAATAATACAAAGGCAAGCTGATTATCATGGACAGATAGGTTTTTGTAGCCAGGTCATTTTAGTCATCCCTACACCTTCTTTAGATAAGAACATCATTCCCCGATCAAGTTTTAATTGATAAAATGATCGCAAATAGTTGAAAAGGGTGCTTTTTTATAATAGATTTTCGATGTATTTGATGTCTTTATCAAATGTAATGTCTAATCTACCAGCAAGCATTGTATGCGAGATTTCAGTTTACCCATTGCTATACTTGTTCCCTGCAGTAGTAGGAATTACTACATTAATTTCCATGCAATGTCTGATTTTGAACACAAGATACTGTACATAGTGAGAACAGGCTGAGTCAACTGAAGATTATTGAGTAGTCTTGACATTTGGCTCTGCAGCTTTATAATTATTTGAAAATACATGTTTTAAAGTATAACCTGAGGTGGATTGAAATAATAAAAAAAAAAAGTTAGCCACTTCCCTAAAAAGCAGGATGCTTCTGTATCCTCCAGTGGCTTACCACGCACTTCTGGAGACCACCACCATTGCCACGCCTGGACTCCCGGAATATATCCAACAAGAGTTTGTTGGACATGTTCTTATGGCCACGCTTCTCCCCATGTACAAGCGTAATCATACCGCACCCGTGCAAGTACAGCTGTGCCTTCACACTAAGCAGAAGCCGTTCATATCGTATACGACCTTCCAGAGGGTCCCAGGGAGCAGTGGTGGTCTCTAGGAGGACATGGGAAGTCTATGGAGAAACCAAAGACTTTACATTTCATACATTAGTAGTTTTTTTTATTTTTAATCCATCTTGGGTTTTCTTTAAGCTTTTATTGAAAGCTGACATGGTGTGTGTACTGTAAACCAGGAATACATTTTATTTAGTAAGCCCTTAAAGACCACACTAAGGCCCTGTTCACACTGCACGCGTTTGTGTCCGTTTTTAAGGTACGCGTTTTGTGTGCGTTTTGCGAGGGCCAGAAAAATCAATGCAAAGGTATGGCCCTCGTTCACATATACGCGTGGCAAACGTATGCGTGGCAGAAACGCATAGTTGGATGCATTTCTGTGCGTCGCGCACAGAAACGCATTATAATGAAAGTCAATGGGCGCGCACTAAAAACGCATGGCATGCGTTTTTGTATGCGTATTCGGAGGTGTGTTTCTCGTCGGAAGTGTAGCTGACTCTTCCAGGTATGATCAAAAACGCATAAGGAAAAAACGCATACAAACGCATTACAAAAACGCGTACAAACGCGTACAAACGCATGCGTTTTCCCAGTGCGTTTACTACATGCGTTCTGCACGTTTTCCACACGCACATAATATGAACAGGGCCTAACACCAGCATGCATCTGCTTGGAAGCCGAGATATGCTGTGATGCTTTGAAAGTGGCTGACAGTTATGAAAACACCAGCTTTGTTAATGCTGAAAACACAACAACTAGCATAATTTCATTCAGTACAACAATAATTATCTCTGTTAGGAAACATGAATTTGACAATAATTGTATAACTATTAAAAGCCATGGAAAGGTGAGCGAGGCTGCGCATCCTAAGTGCATCCTGGCACTAAACACCAAATCCTAGCATACTGCACATTACATGAAGCTCTATAAAGTGTTATTGATTCTCACCTTGATGAGGTTCATCAGGCACAGGAGTCTCTGGTATATAGTACTTTGGCACAGGATAGGATGACAACATTGGCCAAGGATATGGATCATTACTCTAGGTAAAGGAATGACATGCATGAAACACATTCAGCAGATTAATGGCTTTCCAACACTTCTATTCTACAAACTGAATATATTAATTCCCGCAGCATGTGCCTCAGAATGACTGCTGTCAAATTAAAACCCCATTAAGTCACATAGCTTAATGCTACACTTTGCAGTAATTAAAAAAAGAAAAAAAAAACGACAAAAGCGTTAAATAGTATAGGTGTGACAGATTTAATTAATTTATAACAAGTAACTTGTGAAACTAGTGTTTATCACATCCTCCCTTTTTTCCATTAAAATGAAGGTAACAGCTTTCTAAAGACACCGTACTTGCAATTTTTTTCATCTATCTTGCATTCTCTTTTTGAGTTGAGAGCAATTTCCATCTAATCAACTGGAGACTGACAGCAAGCCGAGGAGTGTGGCTCCTAACAAAAGAACTTGTCTAATGAACAGTGCAGCTGGTGAATTCAGAATGAGCTCAATGAACATTTCATACTGTATAGTCCTGAGCTACAAACGAATCAGGGAAGTGTCATTGCTATAGGGGAAAGTGCCAAAGCTATAATATCCAGTGTTCCGCATGATTAAATAGTGTGTGCGTGCGTGTGTATTCATATAATAAAAATGTCTAGCTACTTGCATATCACATATGCAGACCATCCATTACATACATGTGAGTTTGTCTTTTGTCAACCCAGTGCCAACAGTTTCTCCAAAACTATAAACCCCCAACTAGAGATGGTCAATGGGAAGTAAATCGTTCTAAGCTGTTGCAAATCTTATGATGATTGTATGCAAATATACTTACAGCTGCTGCATTTGATTGGCCATTTTTCAAGCTTAGTACATTTGCATAAAATTACCATCAAATTGCCATCAAATGGAAATTACTTGCATCTCAGGACCATCTCTAACCTCAACATAAACCAGTATTTTAACCTCCAGTCTTGGAAATCCCCTCCCCTAACATAACCATCTAACATAAACTATTCACCTCCATAGCTTAGCAAAAACTCCTCCCCCAAAAGAACCAACTTCCTAATGTAAAAAAAAAATGATTTAATTGATACTTCATGTCCTAGCAAAGCTCCTTACAATGACTCCCCTAACATAACCACACAATGTAAATACATTTTCTCCTGTCCTAGTAATTCTCCCAGCATTAAAGTGGCTTTGAAGCCACATTTATTATTGTAGTAAAATTATACTTCAAAAAAAAAGTAATAAGATTTTACAGCTGCAGAGGAAAAAAAGGTGGGGCCAAAGGTGTAAATTAGATTTGATTAGAGGTAAAAAGATATTTTTTTCATTTGTAAATATTACTTAACTACAAGAAGTTTTAAATCAGGATTATACCACAGGTTGTATTCCCCTTATAGACCAGAGCAATTTTCCCATTTCATTGTTCCTCTCAGTAACTTTAACACTAATTAGCACACGTAAATGATCTATACTTCGCTTTTTCACCACAAATTGGGCTTACTTTGGGTGGTAATTTTTAGTAAGAATTTTATTTTATATGCATTTGAATGGGAATAATAAGGAAAAAAAGAATACATTGATTATTTCTCCGTTTCAGCTATTATTATTGCAATTTTTGCACTTTCTCTGAGCATTGCATGGTTTGACCTGGGTGCAAATTTTCTGAGACGTGGGAAGATAAGCTACTAACTTTAATGTTTTACGCTTATAAATAAGCTTTCTCATTCATAGAATGACGTAATGTTAAAACTGATAGGCAGCAAAAATTGCTTTTGTGAGATTATTTCTGATTCCTTTCCTCAATATCATTGTGTTAACACACATCTGAATGCTCCAGACCAGCAAACTCACAAAACTTCTGCTTTTATAAAAGTGGTCACACTTGCTAATAAACAATTAACCAAGTGTATTTGATTGGCAGTGGCTTAATGCTACTTACCTTCTTAATGCCTATGGATGTACATTTGTAAAAGTCCTATTTGTGTATCTTTACTGCAAATAGGAAGTTTAAAAAAATCCTGTGTTTCTACTAAGATGCATGTGCACACCGGCGGCGGGAGCACTGGTGCGCACATTTCAACCCTGCAGCCCATGGCATGAAGTGGTTAAATCCTGCTAAGGACCAAATTTTTTGTGGAAAACAATGAGCCGTACAATCTTAGAATTGAAAGAGGGTGTACTTTTTTCAGGACTTTTAATATTATTTATAAATAAATGAAGTATTAAAAAAAATAAATATATAATGTAAGTAAATATACACACAAACAGGCTAATACACACTCTCAAGGGAAAGAAAGACAGCAAGATGAAACTGTAGCCCAGAATTTCAACTGTGGAAAGTCGTTGTTCTTGTTTCCCTTAAGAACACATTCTTTGTTTAATTTTTCCTTTTTAACCACTTCCCGACCGGCGCATGTACAAATGGCGGCCGGGAAGTGGACCCCGCAAGGACCGCCGCATGAACAAATGGCGGCTGGCCTTGTACGGGCATGGGCGGAGCGATCGCGTCATTTGTGACGCGATCCTCCGCCAAGGACTGGCTCCGCCCCCCTCGCGCTGTAACCCGCCGGCCGCTCGGAAGCGCCGGCGGGTTACTAGCACCCAGATCGCCGCATACAAAGTGTATAATACACTTTGTAATGTATACAAAGTGTATTATACAGGCTGCCTCCTGCCCTGGTGGTCCCAGTGTCCGAGGGACCACCAGGGCAGGCTGCAGCCACCCTAGTCTGCACCCAAGCACACTGATTCCCCCCCCCTGCCCCCTGATCGCCCACAGCAACCCTCAGCCCCTCCCCTGCCCACCCCCCAGACCACTGCTTGCACCCAATCACCCCCCTAATCACCCATCAATCACTCCCTGTCACTATCTGTCAACGCTATTTTTTTATGCCCTAAACTGCCCCCTGCTCCCTCCTGATCCCCCCCCCCACCCCTCAGATTCTCCCCAGACCCCCCCCCCCCTGTGTACTGTATGCATCTATCCCCCTGATCACCTGTCAATAAAGCCATCAATCACCCCCTGTCACTGCCACCCATCAATCAGCCCCTAACCTGCCCCTTGCGGGCAATCTGATCACCCACCCACAACAAATAGATCGCCCACAGATCCGACGTCAGATCACCTCCCAAGTGCAGTGTTTACATCTGTTCTCTACCCTAAACACCCACTAATTACCCATCAATCACCCCCTATCACCACCTGTCACTGTTACCCATCAGATCAGACCCCTATCTGCCCCTTGCGGGCACCCAATCACCCGCCTACACGCTCAGATTGCCCTCAGAAATCCCCCCCCCCTTATCAATTCGCCAGTGCAATATTTACATCTTTTCTTCCCTGTAATAACCCACTGATCACCTGTCAATCACCCATCAATCACCCCCTGTCACTGCCACCCATCAATCACCCCCTGTCACTGCCACCCATCAATCAGCTCCTAACCAGCCCCTTGCGGGCAATCTGATCACCCACTAACACCAATAGATCGCCCACAGATCCGACGTCAGATCACCTCCCAAGTGCATTGTTTACATCTGTTCTCTACCCTAAACACCCACTAATTACCCATCAATCACCCCCTGTCACTGTTACCTATCAGATTAGACCCCTATCTGCCCCTAGGGCACTCAATCACCCGCCCACAACCTCAGAACGCCCTCACACCCCAGCCCTGATCACCTCGCCAGTGCATTGCTTGCATCTAATACCCCCTCTAATCACACCTTGAGACACCCATCAATCACCTCCTGTCACCCCCTAGCACACCTACCCATCAGATCAGGCCCTAATTTGCCCCGTGTGGGCTCCTGATCACTCGGCCAAACCCTCAGATCCCCCTCAGACCCCCTTCCGATCACCTCCCCAGTGCATTGATTGCATCTATTTTCCCCTCTAACCACCCCCTGAGACACCCATCAATCACCTCCTGTCACCCCCCTAGCACTCCTATCCATCAGATCAGGCCCAATACAACCTGTCATCTAAAAGGCCACCCTGCTTATGACGGGTTCCACAAAATTTGCCCCCCCCATACACCACCTGTCATCAAAATTTGCAGATGCTTATACCCCTGAACAGTCATTTTGAGACATTTGGTTTCCAGACTACTCACGGTTTTGGGCCTGTAAAATGCCAGTGCGGTATAGGAACCTCACAAGTGACCCCATTTTAGAAAAAAGACACCCCAAGGTATTCTGTTAGGTGTATGACGAGTTCATAGAAGATTTTATTTTTTGTCAAAAGTTAGCGGAAATTGATTTTTATTGTTTTTTTTTCACAAAGTGTCATTTTTCACTAACTTGTGACAAAGAATAAAATCTTCTATGAACTCGCCATACACCTAACGGAATACCTTGGGGTGTCTTCTTTCTAAAATGGGGTCACTTGTGGGGTTCCTATACTGCCCTGGCATTTTAGGGGCCCTAAACCGTGAGGAGTAGTCTAGAAAACAAATGCTTTAAAATGACCTGTGAATAGGACGTTGGGCCCCTTAGCGCACCTAGGCTGCAAAAAAGTGTCACACATGTGGTACCGCCGTACTCAGGAAAAGTAGTATAATGTGTTTTGGGGTGTATTTTTACACATACCCATGCTGGGTGGGAGAAATCTCTCTGTAAATGGACAATTGTGTGTAAAAAAAAATCAAACAATTGTCATTTACAGAGATATTTCTCCCACCCAGCATGGGTATGTGTAAAAATACACCCCAAAACACATTATACTACTTCTCCTGAGTACGGCGGTACCACATGTGTGGCACTTTTTTACACCCTAAGTACGCTAAGGGGCCCAAAGTCCAATGAGTACCTTTAGGATTTCACAGGTCATTTTGCGACATTTGGTTTCAAGACTACTCCTCACGGTTTAGGGCCCCTAAAATGCCAGGGCAGTATAGGAACCCCACTAATGACCCCATTTTAGAAAGAAGACACCCCAAGGTATTCCGTTAGGAGTATGGTGAGTTCATAGAAGATTTTATTTTTTGTCACAAGTTAGCGGAAAATGACATTTTGTGAAAAAAACTATTAAATCAATTTCCGCTAACTTGTGATCAGGGGTGCTTACAATTAGGCACCCCCCAAAATGCCAGGAAGGTAAACACACCCCACAAATGACCCCATTTTGGAAAGTAGACACTTCAAGGTATTCAGAGAGGAGCATAGTGAGTCTGTTGGAGATTTCATTTTTTTTTCGTCGCAAGTTAGCAGAAATGGAAACTTTTTTTTTTCTTTTTTGTCACAAAGTGTCATTTTCTGCTAACTTGTGACAAAAAAATAAAATCTTCTATGAACTCACCATGCCTCTCAGTGAATACTTTGGGATGTCTTCTTTCCAAAATGGGGTAATTTGGGGGGTATTTATACTATCCTGGAATTCTAGCCCCTCATGAAATAGGACAGGTGGTCAGAAAAGTCATAGATGCTTCAAAATGGGAAAAATCACTATTTGCACCATAGTTTGTAAACGCTATAACTTTTACCCAAACCAATCAATATAGGCTGAATGGGTTTTTTTTTTTTTATTAAAAACATGTTTATTTCCACATTTTTCGTGCTGCATGTATACAGAAATTTTACTTTATTTGAAAAATGTCAGCACAGAAAGTTAAAAAAAATCATTTTTTTGACAAAATTCATGTCTTTTTTGATGACTATAATAAAAAGTAAAAATCGCAGCAGCAATCAAATAGCACCAAAAGAAAGCTATATTAGTGACAAGAAAAGGAGCCACAATTCATTTAGGTGGTAGGTTGTATGAGCGAGCAATAAACCGTGAAAGCTGCAGTGGTCTGAATGGTAAAAAAGGGTATGGTCCTTAAAGAGAAACTCCAACCAAGAATTGAACTTTATCCCAATCAGTAGCTGATACCCGATTTTACATGAGAAATACAATGATTTTCACAAACAGACCATCAGGGGGCGCTGTGTGACTGATTTTGTGCTGAAACCCCTCCCACAAGAACCTCTGAATACCGCGGTACTGCTGGCAAACTGCCACAATGTAACAATGTTCACAGACAGGAAATAGCTGTTATTAGCTGTCTGTAACAGACAGAACAGCTAGAAACAGCTAAATAACCTGCCCACAGTAACAATGTCTCCATGTAATAAATCTACTTCCAGTTACATCACCTGCCAGTAGTAAAAATGCCACCATGTGATAAATGTCAGAACGTAAATCAGGGACAGGAAAGATTTTACAATGAGCAAACACTGACTAAATCATTTATACATAATTATTGTAAAAATGAAGCACTTTTTCTATTACATTATTTTCACTGGAGTTCCTCTTTAAGGGGGGTAAAGCCCACGGTCCTCAAGTGGTTAAACTAGCACTGTAAAAATGACAGTTGGAAGCAGGACATGCCAGCTTTAATTTCTGGCAGCAGCTTATACAAGCGGCAGTGGAGGATATTCTGCACTAGATACCAGGGTGCTGCTTATTAGGCGGATCAGGTTAGACTTGGTTTATACAGTACTAGTGACCTTGGCCTGTTTAAAAACGGGCTAGGTCTGTCTACTCGCGCCTGCCAAGCACCTGCACGCACCCACCCGTTGCGCACGCGTGCACCCGCTCCACACCCGGCCGCCCACTCACACGCACGCCTGGCTCCGTCCCTTTCGTCCTGCCTGTGTGAGGCTGGGTCCGTGCTGCGCACATGCGCAATAGCAAGTAGTACGGACCCAGCTACACAGAGACAACTGTCCCTGCTATACGCAGGGACAGTTGCCTATTATTATATATGATATTTATTTAAAGATGGATTGACTAATCTGGATATACCTTTGCAAAATAAGGAACACATACCGATACTCATTGTTTTTCCTAAACTCATGGAACTTATTTGCTCACCTTATTTTTCCATCAATTTTCCATTGATGCTTCGTTCCCTGCCGGTCTAATCCGCCGTCTAATTAGACTGCGGCTGCGCGGCCATGGCAGTACAAAAAAACTTCGTACTGCACCTGCGCAGTAAGCTCCAGATGATGCATGCGTGAGTGAGCACTATTCGTCTTCTTAGACGAATATCAGACCGGGACTGGCGGCGGCAAACAGAGCATCATCGGAGGATGACGTGGGACATTACAGATGCAGGGGGCCGACAGAAGCACCAGGTAAGTGTCCGTTTTTATTTTCACCCCCCCCCCCCACACACACACACAGAACCCCTTTAACCACTTCACCGCTTTAACCACTTCACCCCCAATGGTTTTTACCCTAACGGACTAGAGCAAATTTCATCTATCAGCGCTCCTCCCTTTCATTCGCCAGTAACTTTCTTACTACTTATCACAACAAAATGATCTGTATCTTGTTTTTGTTTTGTTTTTTTGCCACCAATTAGGCCTTTTTAGGGTGGTACGGTTTGCAATGAATTATTTTATTCTAAATGCATATTAACAGGAATAATACGAAAAAAATAGAGAAAGTTCATTATTTCTCAGTTTTTGGCTATTATAGCTTTAAAATAAAACGTATTTGTTTGTCCCAATTATTATAACGTTTAAATGATGTCCCTATTACAATGTATGGCGACAATGTTTTATTTGGAAATAAAGGTGAAAGGTGTAAATAGATCACAGCAGCTCGCTCCACGGCGGCTGCTGTGTGATGACAGGATTGGAAGCTGTAGGCAGAGCGGTTTCCATAGTAACGGCGATACACATCGCCGTTACAGGAAGCCGCTCTCCCTACAGCTTCCTGTCATCACACAGCAGCCGCCGTAGAGCGAGCTGCTGTGATCTATTTACATGCCCGGGAGACGGAGAGGGGACTATTGGAAGCCGGCAGCCGCAGGGTAAGCTAATAGCAGCGGCGGCCGCGGGGGGACGGGGGTTGCTTGAGGCGGGGGGCACTATATTAGCTATGGGGGGCACTATACTAGCTATACTGGGCACTATACTAGCTATGGGGGGCACTAAACTAGCTATAATGGGGCACTATACTAGCTATGGGGGGCACTAAACTAGCTATAATGGGGCACTATACTAGCTATGGGGGGCACTATACTAGCTATACTGGGCACTATACTAGCTATGGGGGGCACTATACTAGCTATGGGGGGCACTATACTAGCTATGGGGGGCACTAAACTAGCTATAATGGGGCACTATACTAGCTATGGGGGGCACTATACTAGCTATACTTTGCACTATACTAGCTATGGGGGGCACTATACTAGCTATACTGGGCAATATACTAGCTATACTGGGGCACTATACTAGCTATACTGAGCACTATACTAGCTATACTGGGCAATATACTAGCTATACTGGGGCACTATAATAGCTATACAGGGCACTATACTAGCTATACTGAGCACTATACTAGCTATACTGGGCAATATACTAGCTATACTGGGGCACTATACTAGCTATACTGAGCACTATACTAGCTATACTGGGGCACTATACTAGCTATACTGGGGCACTCTACTAGCTATACAGGGGCACTATACTAGCTATACTGGGGCACTATACTAGCTATACTGGGGCACTATACTAGCTATACTGGGCACTATACTAGCTATACTGGGGCACTATACTGGCTATACTGAGCACTATACTGGCTATACTGAGCACTATACTGGCTATACTGGGGCACTATACTAGCTATACTGGGCACTATATTAGCTATACTGGGCACTACCTACCCATACTGGGCACTATACTAACTATACTGGGACACACGGGGGGGGGGGGGATCACACGGCCAGCATTTCCTACCCCCGGCTTATATGAGGGTCAATCATTTTTTCCTGGTTTTTCAGGAAAAAGTTGGGGGGTCGGCTTATATGCGGGTCGGCTTGCTTGCTTGCGAGTATATACGGTATGTATTTTTTTTAATGCTGTCATTCTTTTTTTACAAGTGTTTTTATTTTGGTAACTATTGGGAGGCGGGGGGGGGGTTCAGGGAAGGGAGAGGGAGGTATTTATTTAATTTTTATTTAAAGTGTAATGTGTAAAACGTAGTGTATAGTGTGTATTCTTAATTTTTGTATGTATTTTTTTTTCACCACTATATTTCTCACACTCATTGTCTCTGAGAGACTGAGAGGGTGCTGTTAAAGCAAATCTCATTGGCTTCTTGTTGAAGCCATGATCTTTGCTTACAGGCACTTTGATGGGCTCATGGAAGACTTGTTCCCATTCCTCAATCGTGGCTCTGCAGGTTCCGATGGTAAGCACGGCGGTAGGGGCCGTGTTCGTTCATGGTAGCGGCAGCGAGGGAGGACATTTTAAAATGTCCTGTGGTCCATTACTAGGAAATTTTAAAACAGCTCACGGTCGCCTAGTGGTTAAACATTCTTAACGTTTTAGTGGATATACTCTCTATGTGCACATTGAATTTATTGATGATACCTTAATAAAGCTAATTTGACCGAGGGCAGACATTTTGTTAGATTAATTATCATCTTTAAGCTTTCAGCTAGAAGAAATGGAAGCACTAATTGTTGTCCACTTTAGTCCGATACCTGCAATCAATTTTTAAATTGCTCCGAAAAATGGTTGGAAAATGGTTAGAACAATCTGAATGGCTGCAACGTTGAGGCTAACACATTTCATTTACATTTATCATTAATAAAGTAAAATTCTGTTAACATACTCATATTTCACATTATTCTTTGTAAAATCATTGAAGTTAATACCTCAAGCAAAATTCTTGGAGGCAAAATACGCTCATGTGGTCCTCCAATTACATTCATCCGTATCAGAATGTGGTTTCTCTCCACAGAAAGGGCATCAATGATTACACCACTGCAAAAAAAAACAACATATGTTTTCATATAAATTTACAAAACAACCTAAGCAAGCAAAAAAGTAAAAATTATTTAGTCAATTATAGTTACACAAGAACCAATGGCATTGTGGTTATTATTAGCACATTAATTTATCAATCATGTGATAAAGTTACAGCAACTTCAATAAAAAGAAAAGTGTTACATTTGTGCCACATCACACAGGCCCAGGAATGTGTTAAGGATGAAACAAGAATCACAGCTTTAGAAAGACCAAGGATATGTGGCCAAAGGTATAACAACCTTGGTTTGCAGTATATGAAAATTACATAAACAGGTGATTACATACCGTGTGATGGTGCAGCAGCGGTGCTTCTGGGTTCAAACTCCAGCCATATCTCCACCTTCCTCCTCAGGTCCGGTTCTAGACTTTTTGCAACTTGTGAGGATGCGCCCACCCCCTCCCCCCCCCCCAATTTGGAATGATCACACAGCACCCAACAATTTACTCTGCTTCATTTAATGTTCTCACATGACATGCTGCATCTCAACACAATAGCACACTGGCTGGCTGTGAGTCTGTGACAAACAAACTGTTCACCCTCAGCCACTCTATTCCTCCTCAGTCAGGACAGCAGTGCCACCTTGTCCCTTCTGCTGTGCAAGTCAAACGAAATACGCTGCTCTCCTGCCTCCCCCCTCCTCACTCACTGTCGACTCCTCACATGGCACAACAAGCTGCTTTTCCCCATTGATAGCCTCTTCACCTTGCTCGCTTTCCTCTTGCTTCTCCTCCTACTCTGACGGCATGCTGTTAGTGTAAACACAGTACAAACATACTGCCCCTGTGATGTCTGCATCTAATACCAATGTTTCACCTTGCTTCATTAGAAAAGCAGCCCTGTTCCTCCAATATAAGGAGACACATCCCTTTAGCAGCTACAGCTGGAAGGGTGTGTCATGCTTAATTGGCTGCTGGCTCTGGCTGTTTAGCCTCGTAAATAATCAGTCAATTTGCACTAAAACATAGTACTGCCACACACTTATCCAGAAAGGATAAGATTAGTTTAAGTGATGAAATTAAGTGCAAGTGCCAGGTGTGAATTAAAGATCGATGAACTAGGAAAGAGTGAAGAACAAGAATGTTACAAAGCCTTGCTGTGAGCAAAATATCTTCAGAACAGTGCATACTCCTTCAGAACCACCAGGGCTCCGAGCTAGTGATGCAGAGCAGAGATAGCTGACGCTGAAAGAAAAAACGACTTGCGAGAATGAGGAAAAGGGGGAGGAGGCCAAAGTCTGGTGCTATGAAGAATCATGCAGCTCATAATTTGCTACTTACAAATAAAAAAAATAAAGGACTTCCTTTTAAAACATTGGAATACTGCATCTTTAACCTACATTGTTATGGGCCTGCTGAATGCTTCCTTACATTATATGTCCATTATTCAGTGATGATAGAAATGCTAGCACCGCATGTCTGAGTCAGAAAATGTACATGTTTATTAGGACCATATGTAAACTATTAGACAATAGACAGATACACATCTTCTGGATTCAGGCTACCATCTCAAGCAGTAATTAGCATCCTGTCTGCCTTGCAAGACATGCTGTATCTACATTTTCATGTAGTTTTACAATACCTGGATATTTCTTGATTTATCATTACTGATCTTATGTCTATAACATGTCAGAACAGGTTATCTGCATCACTAAATATAAAAAAGGCCTTCTAAAAAAAACTTAATGCCTTGTGGTCTGGTACTTATATGAGGTAACACGAGAATGAACTCTGGGAATTTGGAAATCTAAATTTAATATGCCTGCCACCTGTTCTCTCATCATTCAATAGTGTGCCAACCTTGCCTACAAGGCTACTTTCACCTTGAAAATTCCCAGATCACATCTGAGGGACACTAGCCTCACAATAGGCACAAGAAATAGACCGATAGCATCAGCATCCTCATGAAGATTTCTAACCTGGGAAACTAGGACAAGCATGCTGATGACAATTGCCTATATTATATAGAAGCAACCAAATGCCTAAACAACATTCCTCTGAATAAAAAAAAATTCTATTTAATGCGCAATAAGATATTCAAGTTCTAAACTTGCAGCCAAAGGCAGCAGGAGTATATGTAGTGCTGGGGACATATTTATAAGAAGCATATTCCATGCAATTAATGCTAAAAACTTGCAGATAAGTTCATTGGTTTCCTCCTTAAATTGTCCCTAGATTTTCACGGATATATGACAATGGTAGGGATTAGATTGCGAGATCCCCTTAGAGACACATAGTGCCAAGACTACAGTATATACTTTGTAAAGTGCTGCAGAAGATGTCAGTGCAATATGAATACTAAATAATAGGTGCAAATACTCTTCAATTACAAAGGTGCATACTCTTAACATATCTGTTTAATTACCACAATTCAGAATGGATTTTAAATTCATTTGAAGGCATTGCAAATTAATTTGAATTCAAAATAGCGGTTATTTTGATGTCAGTGTAGGTCAGTTATTCTGCCATTTACAAGAGTCAAATTAGTGTTAGTTCTATACATGTAATTTGTCATCTTCTAGTTAGCAAACTACATACATTGACTACAAGGAATGGATGCAAGTGGGAAATGCTCTCTAGAGACCTTATGCTGTAATGCAGCTGTATATTCATTAACATCCATGAAATTCCTATTCACAATAAAAGCATTCCTACTGTTTAACACATTAAGGTCAAATCCAGTACTTGCATTGCAAATTACAGGCTTTATAAACATGATAAATTATTGTCATCGGACTATGACAAACAATTTCACATTTAATACATAAGTCAATGAATATACATTTGAACTGTGATACTGTATGGGCTAACAAAAAGAAAAAAAAATACTAGTGATAATACAGCAATTAGAACATGTGGCACCTTATAGCCTGAGTCTCTGGAAGAGGGCCACTGCATTACTGACCTGGCCTGGTCATCTTAATTGCTGTCTGGGAAAAGTGATGCGATGAATGACCACTTACCCTATCCTCTAGCTTTGCTTAACAAGGGAGTGGAATTTGCCAGTTTGCAACCTTTCTATAACCTTTTTATGGCACAGAGAGGGTGAGTTGGGATGTGGAACATGGAGCTACAGGATGCATCATTGAGGGCTGTTGAAAGTGTTGCTGCCGGCCTGCTACTCAATTATTAATAGTCTATGGAAAAAATTGTGGCATAGGGGTGGGGTAAAAGTATTATTTCCAGGCATACAGCCTGGATCTAACAAATGAAGGGGAGAGGGGTTGAGAGTGGGGTAGCATCTGCGGGGCAAAGAATGTGAGGCTTAAAAGGGGATTAAGCAAGCCCCCCAAATAATATGTTACAGGACTTGTGTATTAATGCTCTTCAATGTTAATGAATATTAAACTAAATATATTCTTAAAGTTGTAAAGAAAAAAACTGCCAATGCTAGTGAAAACAGTTCATCCACAGCAATTAAAACTTTTGAGATGGTCATGCTGGATTTATTAAAAAAGGAAAATAAAAACTCACTGTGGCTGCTGCATGTGACTACAAACTGACAACTACTGCTATTTTTTTAACAATTCCCACTGTATTGCAAACCTCTGTCCCCTAATAAACAATTCTTAAAACTCCAGCTACGGTTTGCTGGATCACTTATGTTTTCTACTGTTCTCCATGTTCAGCATGATAGTAGTTGCATGTTTATCTGCTTAAGTCCGAGGAGGGAGCCGCCGCAGAGAGGGTTCATTAAATTGTTTCACTCCGGACTGGCGCACGTGAGCAAGCGCCAGTCCGGCGTGAAACGGCTGTAGTGCCAACCTTCTCTCCCTGGTCACCCGAACCCAGCACACCCCCGCATCACTGCATGGACTGGTTTGATGTATCGCTGTTTGATGAGATGTCTGTTATATCTATGGCATGAATAGGATTAAAGCATTTAAAGTCACAGTGCCCGGTCTATCTTGTTGTGAAGCAAAGGTAAAATAACTGCTCCCTAGTGACACAGCACAGTGCTTTGGGCTACTGGCTGGGAGTACTTAAAAGATACCAGAGCCCAAATGAATATGAGAAACGTGTGGTGGTGGGGGCGGGTAGGGGAGCAGGCATGTATGGTGAACTGTTCTGACGCTCACCACTCCCCTCCCCCCGTTCTCCGAACTGCCCCTCAGATACTCCTAAATGTCCCCGGCACCCTTTTCCTGGAGAGCCGGGTTGGGCATCACTGCACCTGCGCTGGCCTGGCTGCACGCATTGCACATGACATCAAAATGACATCATGCACCTGCGCAGATCGCTCCCAACCAGGGTCATGCACAGTAGGACGCACGCTGCCGGGCCAGCGCAGAAGCAGTGAGGTACAATCCGGCCGTCCAGGAAGAGGGTGCCGGGGAGGCAAGTAGGAGGATCTGAAGGGCAGTTTGAAGAACAGGGGAGGGGTGAGCATCAGAATAGCTCACCATACATGCCTGCTCCCGTTTCTCATAGTCATTTGGGCTCTGGTATCCTTTAAACGTGTCATACAGGGTCTTAAACTTTGAATCAAAACTTTGTTCTGCTAAATGTTGTACTTTAGTACAGAATTAAGTATGAGCGTTTGTTTATATTTATAATTGGCTAGAGCTCTGCATTAAATGCTTGCATGGAGAAAAAAAAAACCTTTGCATATCACAGCCAATTTCACTTTATATACGTTTCAGTGGTCTCAGTCTTTTAAATGACAGCAATTTATTATCAAAGAATATTTATAACAGTTCAGTAGATTAGCCATAATCAGGCACAGAAAACTGTAATGTTTTTGTGCTAATGCACTCAAAATTGCAATAAGTGATGCTTGAAGTAAAAAGTAAAGTAAAAAATATGCAAAATTAAGTATAAAGAAACAAATCTGACTAAACTGTAAAACCAAAACGTGAAAGAGAAATGCAATTTCAGAATAGAGTCGTACCAAAAGTCTAACACCTCAGTAAGTTTTTTTAAATAAGCGGCTTGGCAGGTGATGCAATACTAACAAGCTCCTGATTGGTATTATCTGTGAATGATGTGTTAAGAGCATCTGAGAATGTAATGGGTATTATCTCTGTTCATCTAAATCTCAGAAGCCGAAAAAAATGAAACTAAATAAACCTGGATTTACAGATTAAGCTCTGGTCAGCTTTTCCATTTTTACACATAAAGCAAGTAACGAAAAGGTATAAATTGAAGAAAAAAATTACAAGTTTAAACCTGCCTGATGAAAAAAGACTGACACTTGCTGATAAACAGTGAGAAAACATTTTGTTTGTAGAACTGTATTTTCAAGTGAAAGGGAAGAATTGATTTTGGATTACTTACTGTAATCTGTGTTTTCTGCTGAGAGGTCAGTTCGACATTATCACTTAAATGAAGCAATAGAAGCAGCATATTGAAAGGTTTGAGAGCTGCATGGGCTTGGTCACTGGATAAAATTAACTAGTGGTTCCATGCATGCACTATTAAAGAGAATCTGTATTGTTAAAATTGCACAAAAGTAAAAATACCAGTGCGTTAGGGGACATCTCCTATTCCTCTCTGTCACAATTTCGCAGCTCCCGCCGCATTAAAAGTAGTCAAAAACTGTTTTAAAAAGTTTGTTTATAAACAAACAAAATGGCCACCAAAACAGGAAGTAGGTTGATGTACAGTATGTCCACACATAGAAAATACATCCATACACAAGCAGGCTGTATACGGCCTTCCTTTTGAATCTCAAAAGATCATTTGTGTGTTTACCTTCTGTCCCCTGCAGCTCTCATGCACTGAATAGTGACAGGCTGATTGTTTCTTCCTGCAGACAGCTCTGCCCGTGTCTGTAATTCCTCAGTATGTGTCAGCCAGCTCCTTTCACAGTCTAACAGAGGAGGATTTTTATCCAGCTCTCTTCTCACTGATATCAGAGAGCAGAGACGCTGCTGGCTTATGTAAATAACACACACACACGGGAGTGTGCATAGAGGGGCCTGGAGGGGGGCGTGCATAGCAGATCACACTGAAGAGTTGGCAGCCTTCCAGACACTGGGTGACAAGTCTGACAGGGGAAAGATGCATTGATTTATTACAGAGACGGTGATAGTAGAAAGTGCTGCAGTAAGCCAGAGCACATTAGAATAGGTTTAGGAACTTGTAGGATGGTAGAAAACGGGATGGAATTTTTGTTACAGAGTCTCTTTAACAGCAAAGCCAGTGTTCAGATTCATAGTAGGTTAATGAAACATATGCAAACAGATAGGGCTTAACCTAAGTCAAGAAGCAAAAAGTTCAAACTACAAGATAGCTAAGGTTACATATTTGCATGTCTCTTCATCATTTCATCATTAGTTAGTCTATTCAAGATAATACATTTCAAATGCTTTGCTATTTATAACCACTGAATACAATGGGAATGGAGCAACATATATTCCTAAAGGTGCTAACATATGCGCAATCAATGTCTGCCCTGATGGTCATGCTTGATCATTACGGCAGCAGTGCCAGAAAAAAACACTAAACATACTTGTGCCTCAGCTACATGGAACAGCATTCTAGTGAGCAGGATGAGGTGTTCTAAATCTCCAAGTGATATCCTGGGACCCAGAACACAAGCTAAATTCTAGGGGTTCATTGAGGGACCTCTTGGCTGAGTTTAGCATGTGTGGAAAGGATTTGGTCTGCATCACGTCATGTACAATATCCGCAATGAGGCAATTCATTGTTCTCCCATAGAGAACATTCGCTAAATCTGCCCCAAACATACATTGAGCTCGAGATTGGTAACTTGTACTGTACAACTAAAAAGATCTTTTACAGAGTAATGCCTGCACCATGTCCGTAAAATAAAGTTCCTTTATTATGAATGTATCCAAAAGTCATCACACATCAACAACTGACATGTTTTGGACCGATTGGTCCTTAATCATAGCTGTTGTAAAATGACACAGGGTTAGCCTATATACCCTCCTCATATGGAGTGGGTGGTCTCTAAGAGCATGGACACACCCATATCTCCACAAACAGGAAGGAATATTCACAATCCAAAGATTACCAGTGTAAAATAGAAATAATTATTATATATATGTGTGTATTACAATATAAGGAAACACTCTTAAACACACATAACAATAGAAAATCTGACACATCCAAAAAGTCTAATAAAAAAATACAGACAAAACATAAAAAAATGAGAGTAGCAACAAAACAAAACATAAACAAAAACACAACCAAAATCAGAACAAATAAAGAAAAAAACCCAGACTGTTGCTAGAGCCAGATCCCAGCAGGAGTTTAAACCTTGGTGAAGTCTCGTACCTAATCTAAAAATCCAAAGAGCCTCACAACTTAAAATCCGTTTTGCTAAATCGCCTCCCATTTGTGCTGGAAGGACCCTTTCCAGTCCATGAAAAGAGAAAGAGGACATGTCACCTTGGTGTACCTGGTGAAAATGCTTCACTCCATTAGAGATATTCGTGCTAAGCCACCCTGGGCCTCTATAGTGTTCCCCTATTCTAGCACGTAGAGGTAGATCTTTTGTTTTGTTTTAAAATATTTTCTAAAAAAGGCAAAGTCTGCATGTACTTTCACAGAAAGTTAGTTGTGCTTGGAAAACCCTGTGGTAACTTGCTTCAAATGCCATTGATTTTGAGTCGATTTAAATACCTATGTGTGTGTATATCTATATATATATATATATATATACATGCATACACATACAGTGCATATATATATATATATATATATATATATATATATATATATATATATATATACACCAGTATATTTATTATTAATATTATAGTGTAGTTTTCTATTATATTATAGTGGCTGGATAGTGTACTGGTTAAGGGCTCTACCTTTGACATGGGAGACCAGGGTTTCACTGTCTACTGGCGTCGGACCCTTCAACAACCCCAGCTTAACGAGGAGATCAAACTACTGAAACGCCACTCCCAGATAGCTGAACGGCGCTGGCGAAAAAAATAACTTGCCTGAGCATTTTCACAGTTACAATTACAAAAAGGCTTTGCACACACGCAGACAGGCCCTCACAGCAGCCAAACCTCACTAATCTCCTCACACTCTCACAACCCTAAACTACTCTTTGCTACATTCAACTCCCTCCTCCGGCCCCAACCCTTCACCTCCCACTTCCTATACTGTAGACTGAACAGAGGCGCCAAAAGAGTAAAAACAATTTTTAAAATATTTAAAATTGCTTAGGAGGCAGTGGTGGACTTACCTCCCTCAAGCAGACACAATAAGCTGTGTAGTTAAACAACAGTAGATTTATTGGTATACTCCAGGAATTTTATACAACGCGTTTCGCAGGTCTATACCCGCTTCATCAGGCAATGGAGATAGGAGTACACAGCAGAATGTCAGAGTCACACCTGCCTCCTAAGCAATTTTAAATATTTTAAAAATAGTTTTTACTCTTTTGGCGCCTCTGTTCAGTCTACAGTATAGCATATATCCACCCTTGGTGGAGGGGGATACCCCTTTCTTCTCACGTCTACAGAGAGCGACTTCTTAATCCTGAGTGGGGACAGGCAAATCTCCTCACCTGCTTATACAGTGGTTGCCTGGAGGTAACCCTGGTTTGTGAGTATAAATCTTACTCTCTTTCATTATACCAATTGCCTTGACTTACTACACCATATTGGGCTCTCGGTTCTTTCTCTTTACATACCTCCCACTTCCTGCATCTCAGCCGAGGACATTGCTCCTTCTTTAGTGATAAAATCACCAACATCTGAAAACACTTTAACCAGCAGCCTCCTCTTTCCATACATACCCCAAACCTTACATCCTCCCAGACAACCTTCTCACCACTAACTGAACTCACTGTCTTCTCTCTCATTTCTAAATCACGTCCCACTACATGTCACCTTGATCCCATGCCCTCTCACCTCATTACTCACTTATTCCTCTACCATCTCACCTGCCTTAGCCTCCCTCTTCAACCTTTCTCTCACCAGAGCCATTGTTCCATCCTCCTTCAAACAAGTCCTTATATCACCTATACTGAAAAAACATTCTCTTGACCCCCCTTCCCTGCCCAACTACCAACCTATTTCTCTCCAAAACTACTTGAGTGCTACGTCTATACTGACTTAGTCCATCACCTCACTGACAATTCTCTGCTTGATGACCTCCAATTTGGATTCCGCCCCAGCCATGCAACCGAAACTGCCCTACTTAAAGTAACCAATGACCTGGCGACTGCTAAATCTAAAGGCCTCTACTCTATTCTTATCCTCCTAGAGCTCTCTTACGCTTTTGACACAGTGGACCACCCCCTACTTCTCCAAATCCTCTCATCCATGGGCGTTCAGGGTCTTGCTCTCGCCTGGCTTTCCTTCTACCTCTCAGATAGGACCTTCAGAGTTGTCTATTCCCACACTACCTCCTCTCCACATCCCTTCACCGTTGGAGTTCCCCAAGGTTCAGTCCTCGGACCTTTCCTTTTTACTATCTACACATATGGTCTTGGTCAGCTCATCAGCTCCTTTGGTTTCCAATATCATCTATACGCTGACGATAACCAGCTCTACATTTCAGCACCTGACTTGGACACCTAACCAGCTTGTGTCCCGGACTGTCTCAATGCAATCACCTCCTTCATGTCCTCCCTTTTCTAAAACTCAATATGGACAAAACTGAAATAGTAGTCTTCCCACCTCACAACTCAATGCCCCTGCCAGACATCACTATTTCTGTTGATGGCATTTCCATAACACCTGTCCCCCAGGCTCGCTGTCTAGGTGAAATTTTGGACTCAAGTCTCTCATTCAAACCACACATTGACAAACTATCCTCCTCTTGTTGCCTTACCTAAAAAACAACTCCTGCATTAGCCCTTTTCTAACACAGGACACTACCAAACTTCTGGTGCATGCCCTAATTATTTCCCGACTAGACTATTGCAACTCTCTGCTCTGCAGCCTCCCTGCCAACCATTTAGCCCTGCTACAGTCTATCATGAATTCTGCTGCACCACTCATCCACCTCTCCTCCCGCTTCTCCAGCCAAATCCCCCTCTGTCAGTCCCTTACACTGGCGTATCCAGACCGGGGTTCTGGGTGTATGGAACACCCCCCTGAGACTCCTGTCCCTTTAAAAAAAATTCCCTGAAATCGCTGAAGCGGGCGAGCTGGTAAAGGCTTGCCTCCTGCAGGGATTGTGGGAAAAACTCAGCTCTTTCACTATTGTAAAGACTGCATGTAGACAGCGACAAAAGGTATTTCACAGGTTGAAAAGTTTTGATAGTCCCTAAACTCCAGGAGGGCTGCCTGCAGCTTGTGTGAGAGGCTTTTTTGGATTTGGCTGGCAGGGACAGGAGACACATGCAAGTAGCCTATGTGATGGGGGACTGCAATACAGATAAGGTGGCCATACACTGGCCGATTTGCCATCAGATTCGACCAACAGATAGATCCCTCTCTGATCGAATCTGATCAGAGAGGGATCGTATGGCTACCTTTACTGCAAACAGATTGTGAACCGATTTCAGCCTGAAACCGATCACAATCTGTTGTGGTGGTGCTGCCGCCGCTCCCCCCACCCGCATGCCCGCATACATTACCTGCTCCGCCGGCGAGACTCCAGTCCCCAGGTCTCCGCTGCTCCGTCTCCGCTCTGGTCTCCAGGTCCAGCATGCTTTACTTCTTCCTGCCCGGCAGGAAGTTTAAACAGTAGAGCGCCCTCTACTGTTTAAACTTCCTGCCGGGCAGGAGGAACTGAAGCATGCCGGAAACCAGCGCGGACACGGAGCAGCGGTGACCGGGCGTAGACGTGCCGGCGGAGCAGGTAATGTATGCGGCTCTATTGCGTCGGTCGTCGGGCACTCGAACGCCGCTAGCGACGCGCTCCCTACCCGCGGGCGATCTGACAGTAATTTTCCGCACGGAGCGATCGACGGGATCGGACGAAATGGATCGAAAGTCGGCGTGTAGCGCGAACGATTGGCAGCAGATTCGATCCCAGTGATCGAATCTGCTGTCGAAACGGCGGCAAATCGGGGCAGTGTATGGCCAGCTTTACTCTCTCTGCATTCTCTCTGCATTCACTATTGTTTTCCTCCTTCCCCTAGTGCTGGCTGGAAGGGGGGCAATCTCCGCCCAGGCAGCCTTTCATTCAGAGATTTGTGTCTGGTGTATTCAGGTGAAACACTAGGCTAGCTGATAAAAGTGCAATTAGAGGGCAGGCAAGCTGGTAAATATACACAGCATGATGCAGATCTTGCCTGGAGGGTCTGTGGGCAAACATCTGTCTGGTCTCTCCTCATTGTTATAATGACTGCATGTGTGGATAAGGTGTTAACCCTCCTGGCTGGCGGTATGAAAAATTCCGCCAGGAGGCAGCGCGGAAGGTTTTTTTTTTTTTTTAAATCATGTAGCGAGCCCAGCGGCATCCCCCCCCCCCCCCCCCGCTTCGATCAGGAAATCCCGTTCAAAGAACGGGATTTCCTGGAGGGCTTCCCCCATCGCCATGGCGACGGGGCGGGATGACGTCAGCGACGTCATTGGGAGTCCCGATCCACCCCTCGGCGCTGCCTGGCTCTGATTGGCCAGGCAGCGCACGGGGTCTGGGGGGGGGGGGGGGCGCGCGGCAACAACGGATAGCGGCGATCGGGCGCGGGGCGGCGGCGATCAGTGTGCTGGCGCAGCTAGCAAAGTGCTAGCTGCGTCCAGCAAAAAAAAAATGAAGAAAATCGGCCGAGCAGGGCCAGGGAAAACCTCCTGCGCGGCTGGGTTACCGCCAGGAAGGTTAAACAAGGTGAAAAGTTTTTGACAGTCCCGAGACTCCAGGAGGGCTGCTTTCTGCAATACGGATAAGCTCTCTGCTCCATCTCAGGCTATTCTCAGTCTCTCTCCACTCCTCCTCTTACTGGGCTAATGCACGCCAAAATCACAATAGCAATTGCTAGCAATTAGTGAGTGCAATTTTGTGAAGCGATTTTCAGAGCGATTTCTGAATGAATTGCTCAAAAAAATGCTACATGCAATATACCTGCGATTTTGAAAAAATCACAACGCTGCTGTGAGAACACCCTCATAGGGTAACATTAGCCAAGCGCTTTTCAAATCACTGTCGATTTGAAAAACGCTCAGAAGCCCTCTTGGTGTGCACCAGCCCTCCCTCATTCACCTTTGTTTCCCTCTTTCCCTAGTGCTGGCTGGCTGTGTCTTCTTGTCATACAGGAAAGCTAAATAAAAGTGCAATCCTGGTGAGGCAAATTATTATTATTTAGTATTTATATAGCGCCGCCATCTTCCGCAGATGCATATAACCCTGCATCATATGGCTATCGCTTGCGCTATGTGACACTATGTGGCATATTCCACTGAATTGTCCAAACTAAGTCTATCTGCCGTTTCTCTCTCGGGGAGTTGCTCCATCGCTGTCCCCCGTTCAAATTTGCTGCTACCAGAAGCCCTCAGAAACATTTGTGTCCTTGAGTACTTCCAAAGATAGGCAGCTCCGTAATACGCCAGCGCACTTTTGTGCATGGGCAGTATGGAGCCACCTGTCTTTGGAAGCACTCGGGGACATAAGTGCTTCCGGACCTTTCAGGAATCCCCCCCTTAAAAATCCTGCGTTTGCCCCTGCCTTACCTGGCTGCCAGCTACACAAAGGATACAATTTAAAATCCTTATGGTGGCCATACATGGTACAATTTTTCATTTTTTTTCGATTAGACAATTTAGATCGATTATTCCGTTAGATCGAATATAAAGATTTTTCCAGCATGTCCGATCAGAT
This sequence comes from Hyperolius riggenbachi, assembly GCF_040937935.1. Taxonomy (NCBI): domain Eukaryota; kingdom Metazoa; phylum Chordata; class Amphibia; order Anura; family Hyperoliidae; genus Hyperolius; species Hyperolius riggenbachi. The sequence continues at coordinate 288,431,260 of NC_090649.1, forward strand.
TTTTCTCAAAAAAACTGGATAATCGTTCGAATTTCTTGATCGGAAAAAAAAAAATATTTTCAGCTTTCATTCGATTTGATCATTTAGATCGAATAAACAGGAAAATCGAACGTTATTATTATATCGTGTATGGGCACCATAACTTTCGTCTACAGAGCTCTCCACAACATAGCTCCTTCCTATCTTAATCAACTTATTTCCAGATACCATCCTACACACAATCTCAGCTCTGCTAACGACATGCTTCTGTCTTCTTCCCTGATCACCTCTTCCCACTCCCGCTTACAAGACTTCTCTCGATCCTCTCTCCTCCTCTGGAACACTCTCCCTCAACACATCCGCCATTCAACAATACTTACTATTTTTAGGCACAATCTGAAAACTTACAGGCAAGCATACTCTCCTACCTAGTACACTGCCCACTAACCACCATTTCTACCACTCCACACACAGCTTCCCTTTACCTGCTCTGTAATGGGTGTACATAACTCCCACCACTGTGTAAAATATGTAGTTAATTTGTTCATTGCTTTAGCTGTTATACCCTCTTGTCTTTTTTTTTCCCCCTAACAAAACGATCTTGCTTGGAAACATGAAGGGCTTGTCCAGAGCTTTTCTTTAAGTCTAGACTATTTTTTTTATTCTGACCACTAAAAAAAATGGTTTGCTACATTGACTGACTGAGTCTACTGCCAAAATTAGCACAGATAAAGGTAATAAAGGGTGAGACCAACCTTCAGATGCTTTGTACTAGTAAATGAAGGGCTCTGAAATATTATTTATGTTTGCTGAGAAAAAAATACCTTATAATCTGCATACCATGGGCAGCAACTCCTGATAACTCAGATGCTGAAAAAAAAAACAATGATAGTCTGACTCCGTGATGTATGCAGGCAGAAGCCGATACACTAGGGTTGCCGCCGTATACTGGTATAATGGTATACCGCGGTTTGATTGTGCACGGTAATCATACCATGCACAATCACATTTTACCGGTTTTCGGGGGGCGGGGCGACATAGCGGCAGGGATGCGATGCAGCAGCGCGTGCACAAACAAAAGCGGAAAGAAAAATACTCTCTTGCCGCCAGGTCCTGCACGCATGTACTGGCTTCTTCCTCCTTCGTGTTCTTGCATCTCATTTCCCTGAAACAGCGTCCCCTGGGAGCTGATACAAGGAGAGGGAACGTAAGAACAGGAAGAAGAGTGAAGCCAGTACACGCGTGCAGGACTGCCGACAAGTATCCCTGGCTACCTATGCTGCGGCCACCTATTACTGGCTACAACTATCTCTAATGCCACCAGGACTTTTGCAAGAGCAGGGTGAGCCTTTTTATAGTTTTACCCGGCGCCCCAAATCTCCTTGGCTTAATCATATATATGCCAAGGGAGTGGGGCACCCCACACTGTGGTGGGGGGATGCACATTATTTAATGTAAGAGGGAGGGGGGCCCAGGTCAAAATAATTGTATAATACCGTAATACCGTCATACCGTGGTATTTTTTTTAGACAGTTATCATACCGTGGAATTTCATACCGTTGCAACCCTATGACACATACACAAGTCAAGTATGTCAGGATGTGCATGAAGAACTGTCTAAAGTATTTTGTGAATGTAACGTTAGTTTGTACTTTATGTGCAAAAATGGTATCATGTTATGCAAGGGTTTAGCTTCACTGGAGGTGGCTGTAGACAGTTCTTCTGGAACAGAGACGGTTATATGCATACATTGAAAAAGGACGCTAGTATTTACCAATATTTTACACTTCCCCTAATCTCCTGTTCTTACATAAGCCCTCTCACACCAGAAACAAGCATGCAGCTAATCTTGTCAGATCTGACAATGATGTCATACCTGACCTGCATATGCTTGTTCAGGATGTGTGGCTAAAAGTATTAGATGCATAGGTTCAGCAGGATAGCAGGGTAACTGGTATTGCTTAAAAGGATATAAATATGTCGGAAGCCCAGGAAGTACTCCCAGGTAATGCATGTCCATAAGAGAGCAGAGACACAGCAATGAGCAGAGACAGGCAGTAAGGAGGCGTACCCAACTCTGAAGTAGGCATTATGCGTGAGTGCTATTACTGCAAGGGATGCCCCTTCCTGTTTCATAATACTGGTAAGCTGATTGTTGGTATTGTGTGTGTGTGTGTGTGTATGTGGAGGGGAGGGGGGGGTTCTGCTGACACCAGGGGGAGGGGCAGAGAGCAGTGCAGAGAGGGCATGTGATTATGAAGGGAATATGTGATTATGAAGGGAACATGCCTCTGTGTCCCATATAATAAGTAAAATCTGCTTCTGGTACACTTTAAGTAATATTGTAAAAAATAGGCAATTTTGATTCATTAAATTACATTCATTATAGTTTCTCTTTGACTCTCTGGTAATTAAAGGTTGAAGTGGTGGCACTTGTTATATTATTGGTTTAAAACCGCACTCATTATAGGGTAGATATATTAAAGGTAGCTCAAAGCTTGCTGTAAACATCTTGCGGTAAGTGAGGTGAACGGAGCTGGTGACAATTTAATGAACTGACTAAAGAAGCCATTTACTTTATCCTAGAGGTGATTTGCCAACTAAAATACTAAAAGTGGTGTTTCCACAGTAACACCTCTACTGAATGAACAAAGCCAGAAACAATATAACTTAGGTTTAACCACTTCACCACTGAGGGGTTTTACCCCTTGAGCACCAGAGCAATCCACCTTTCAGCGTTCCTTCCATTCATTCGTCTATAACTTTATCATTACTTATTACAATTAAATGAACTATATCTTGTTTTTTCCGCCACCAATTAGGCTTTCTTTAGGTGGGACATTATGACAAGAATTATTTTATTCTAAATATGTTTTAATGGGAAAATAGGAAAAAATGTGGGGAAAAAATCATTATATTTCAGTTTTTGGCCATTATAGTTTTTAAATAATGCATGCTACTGTAATTAAAACCCATGAAATGTATTTGCCCATTTGTCGCGGTTATAAAACCGTTTAAATTATGTCCCTATCACAATGTTTGGCGCCAATATTTTATTTGGAAATAAAGGTGCATTTTTGTCAGTTTTGCGTCCATCCCTAATTACAAGCCCATAGTTTATAAAGTAACAGTATTGTACCCTCCTGACATAAAAATTTAAAAAGTTCAGTCCCTAAGGTAACTATTTATGTATTTTTTTTAATTGTAAATTTTTTTATTTTTTTTAATTACAAAAAAAAAAATGGGGAGTGTGGGAGGTAATGAGTTAATTTTTTGTGTATAAGTAATGAATTTGTATGTGAAAAATGCTTTAGGGTGTAGTATTACTATTTGGCCACAAGATAGCAACAGTGACTTTTTGTTTAATGCGACCTCCAAGCGCCCTTCCGGACGCTTGGAGAAAGTACTTGGAGGCTGGGCAAGTTTTTTTTTTCACAATGATCGCGCTGCTTATTGGCAAAGCAGCGGACCATAGCGGGGCTTAGATCAACAAATGGGAATGGATTTTCCCGTTTATTGATCTCTGGGCAAGCGGCGGGCGGCATGTTTACCCGTGGGAGTGCGCGCTAGAGCGAGCGGGAGCACGGGCAGCGGCAGATTTCTCCGTCCCTGGGGGTGAGAAGGATGGAAAAAGGGACGGAGAAATTCGTATGAGCGGGGGTAAAGTGGTTAATTACAACAAAAAAACAGTAGTGCAGTATAATGAATGCTGCCTATAGTGGTAGCCTAAAGAAATAGCAACCGGATATACTGTATACAACCGGATATTCTATACCAAAATCTCAGTTCAGGCTTCATTGCATATACATGTTTTAGCTAGACACCTCTTCCTGCTGTAAATGTCTATTTGTCTATTTTAAAGCAATCTATATTGCTACTACATTTAGGGTTGGTTTAGATGAATGGCTGCTGGCAATTGTCCCCAGAGTTTAATGGTAGGAATCCACTACATCATAATTGAGATCTTACAACATTTACAGTCGTTTAATCAAGCGCTATGGTTGATCAAGTCCTTCCGGACGAAACATGCATCTTCTGGAACCAGATATGATCGCTGTTACAAGGTACACCACTATGGGCTCTAAAAAAAATGAGTGACCAATGACAAACAATGTAAAAAAGGCAGGAAAGCATTTGAACGTGACAAAATGAGCCACTGGAAACTGCCCATCTAAACTGGCCCATACAAAGCTAGTTCTGCAACAAGCTTAGATACTACTTACCCTAGAGTTGTTGAAGATTCTGGAACATTTTCCTTCTGAGCATTTAGGAGTGTTTCACTAACTTTGTACTGTGACTCTAGGAGTAACAATGTGTCTAGATTACAGCATAACACATTCAGCAATCTGTAAAGCAGAGAAAAGAAAAAATGGTTAACACCTGCAAAATGTGCAGTCTATATTCTGTTTCGCTAAACACTCATTTGCATGGGAAGTTTAACCCAATCATTTTAACTCCTTAAAGTGCATCTGAGCTCCTCTCTGCTCTAAAACATTAGGGACAGTATGAAAACAATAAGAAAAAAATTGTTAGTTACTCTCCGAAGAAATTCCCAAAAAAGCCCTGTAAAATAACTTGATGAATTTTCAGGGAGCAAAGAAATGGTTATAGCATCGGTCTTTCCTGGGCAGCCAGCTCTGACCAGCGCCTTGGTGCTGTGAGTCATACCTACTGATTACACACTTGTTACACTCAACTGTATCTAAATAAACAAACACAGCTCCATGCAGCTGATTTCTACAGCATTTTTATGTGGAATAAACAATTTCCAGTTTGTTCTTTGCAAGAGCTTGGGTGCACTTCTGACAGTATTATCTAGTCAAAAAGGATTCTGGTGGAGGCAGGGGCATAGCAACAGGGGGTGCAGAGGTTGCGACCGCATCGGGGCCCTTGGGCCAGAGGGGCCCCGTAGGGCCCTCCCTGAACTGCAGTATTAGCTCTCTATTGGTCCTGTGCTCATAACAATCACTTCTATAGATAGCTTTGAATAGTGGTAATCATTAACAAACTGTTCCCCATCCCCTTCTTGCACCTCTGACACTGTAGTTGCCATTGGCAGGTTTTGTTGCGCCGCATCATTTGTTATGAATAGAGTGCTTGGGGGGGCCCCATGTAAAACTTGCATCGGGGCCCACAGCTCCTAAGCTACGCCACTGGGTGGAGGCCTGCTTTTCAGTATATTGCCCGACAGCATATAAACCTTACTGAAGCAGTTCTCATATTGCATAAAATCATTCAGCAAATTCAGAAGCACATGGTCAAGATGTAGACTAGTCAAGCTCCCCTTCCAGCTGACCCACCTCTGATCTGCCCAGTTCGTCACTCCAACCTCATTGTTCTCGCTTTCTCAGCCCTGTGTTTAACTTTGAGAAATGTAAGAGACTGTTCCAAATTCCAGGCATTTCTCCACAGGTGCTACGAGTTCTTTGAGCTTCAAACTTATACTTATCCAGTGATCCACATTTGAGTTAAGGTAGTCATCCGTATCCATCTAGACAGCCCTCAGGTTTGGGACCACTGGATCAGCAAAGTCGGGTCCTAACTACGCGTGTCATGTTTTTTGCAACTACGAAGGGTACAGTATGATAATTTTGGCAATGAATGAACAAAAAGAAAAGAAAATAGAAACAAGAACAAATAGCACTGCGGTAATCAAAACACCACTTTGAATCCAGTAAGTACAAACAAGTGTATATTCTTGTAGTCAACAAACTGCTTTTTTTATTGTGATAGCACAATACACACTTTTGGTACCAGTAATTCTTTTATGGACTCGGGTTAAGCCAGGGTTCACACTATTACCGCCATTGTGAAGTTCTTTTGTTCATAAAAGGCTCCCTTACATTAGAAACAAATGCCTTACTAGGCATTACCTTGGACATCATCATTTTGAGTTCCTGCTATGCAATGTTTACTCCTCTCTCATGTTTCCTTTTTATCATGGCTTAAGCCCATAATCTTGCAACACACTGGAATTCAGGAGCTGTGGACTTCCACTTCTCATACTGCAATAAGAGTTCCTTGCAGGGCCGAGGCTGTACAGATGCATCACTAGCCTGCAGGTCTACCCTGGATGGATAAGTGGGGAGAACAATGCTCTTGGTCGTCGTTTGCTTGGTGGATCCCTGGCTGAGTGACAGAAAGGGTTAAGGGGGCGCTGTACACATGCTGGCAGAGGCATTCCGGTTAGTATCGGTCAGTAAACCATTTTTTAATCAGGCCACATTCCTCTTGAATGCGGCACACTGCATTGATCTGTTTCTCCCTCCTTTCCTCCCTCCGAACTTCGGCGGCCAGGAATGAGTGGGTGTAACTCACTCAATCGCTCGTTCCAGCGGCGATCTCCATGGCGACGGCAGCAGCATTTGACACAGTGGTACGTAATGACAGAAGGTTACATGATGCCACCGTTACAATGGAGATTGCCACTGGAACAAGCGATTGTGAGAGTTACTTCTTGCACATACGCTGCATGTACTTTTTCAAAAACTGTGGGAGGGAGAAGGGAGACCATCTTCAAAGCACCGCAGGCCAAACCCAGCCCATGGGCCGTACTTAGCCCAGGCCTGATCAAGCAGGTGTACAGAACTTTAGGTTCTGAACTGAAAGTCCTCTAGGAGCACACTGATGAAAACCTGGACAAGAGATATATCTGTGTTTTAACCTTTCTTAATGGTGCATGAGCCTTCTTTGCAGAGAAGGGAACTACCCATCATCATTACTGCCTAATCAGACTCTACATTGTAAAAAGATTTTCTAGTTTGGATAAACATAAGACTTACAACCAGATACATAGTATGAAAGAAGATGAGTAATAAATAACCTTTGAATCCCAACCATGTAAAATTGAATAACTGGTGATGCTGTTTGGCTAATGTCCCTGCAACATGTAAAAATGTCATCAGTGTATTCTGTAGTCTTCTCTTGAGCTCTATGAAGCAGATGTGTAAGGCTCTCCAACACATACATGATCACAGTCCTTACATTATGCTAAACAAATTAATATAACACATTCCTGGCTCAACCTACATTTGCTGGTGAATTGCTGTAAAACTGGACACCGCCCTTTTCTCAGGAGAAGAAAAAAACGGTGCATATATTATGAACATAAGCTCTCCACATGTAATTGTTGCTAACGGTTACTGTTATAGTTTCATCCAAACAGTTAAGTGACTCTACACTATAGAATTAGACTAAACATCAAGTTATCTGAACTGTTTGAATTCTGGGACCAAAAGTGTTCTGATTCCATTTTTAAACCTAGTTATTTTTGATTCTGTGCACAATCTGTTTACTTGATAAGCCATTTTTTCTATTCTTTAATGCAAATATGCACATTATCTTTTAACCCTCCTGGCGGTTTGCTAAAAATCCGCCAGGGGGCAGCAAATCCGTTTTTTAAATTTTTTTTGTTCTTTTTCATGTAGCGAGGCTTTACATGATAGCCGCTGCTCAGTGGCATCCCCCCAGCCCCTCCGATCGCCGGAGGGGCTGAGGGGATCTCTTGGAGGGCTTCCCCCGTCGCCATGGCGACGGGCGGGATGACGTCATCGACGTCGTGACGTCAAAGGGGACTCCGATCATCCCCACAGTGCTGCCTGGCACTGATTGGCCAGGCAGCGCACGAGGTCTGGGGGGGGGGGGGGCGGCCGCGACGCGACGAATAGCGGCGGATCGGCGGGTAGTGGCGGCGATTGCATTGCACACGCAGCTAGCAAAGTGCTAGCTGCGTGTAGCAAAAAAAAATTATGCAAATCGGCCCCGCGGGGCCTGAGCGGTGCCTTCCGGGGGCATAGCCCGTGCTCGGCACGGGCTTACCGCCAGGGAGGTTGATAAATAATTAAAAGGTATTTAGTCAATGCTCTAGTGCTCTGAGCAGGAAAAGTATTAAATCTGAAAGTGTTTCTGAAGTTGTGCAAACTCTTTCTCAAAAAGCAAGTGGTTGCCACAGACATTACTTTAAGGGAGTAAAAACTCCAAATATTGTTGGTATGATCATTGTGTTTAGCTGATAAACATACAGTGACATATTTTTCTGTGTTAATTGGTTGATGCTGACTGTGATGTCTCATTTAGGTGGTTGACACTTAAGGATACCCGAAGTGACATGTGACATGATGAGATAGACATGGGTATGTACAGTGCCTAGCACACACATAACTATGCTGTGTTCCAATTTTTTTCTTTCTCTGTCTGAAAGAGTTAAATATCAGGTATGTAATTGGCTGACTCAGTCCTGACTCAGACAGGAAGTGACTACAGTGTGACCCTCACTGATAAGAAATTCCAACTATAAAACACTTCCCTAGCAGAAAATGGCTTCTGAAAGCAGGAAAGAGATAAAAAGGGGTCAATAGTTCTTAAATTTTATCTCTGGCATACTTCAATATATGTGTCATTGAGCAAAACCAATAAAACAGTTAAAACTTAAAAAGTAGATTCAAACATAAAATAAAACCGTGGAATATCTTAAAAAGTCATTTTCAAGAGAAGGAGGATAGATACAATTGTTTATTTCCTTAGTTTATTTTCACTTTGGGTGTCCTTTAACCAGTTCAGCCTTCAGTCGTTTTCACTTTATGCATCCGAGCAATGTTCACCTCCCATTCATTAGCCTATAACTTTATCACTACTTATCACAATGAACTGATCTATATCTTGTTTTTTCCACCACCAATTAGGCTTTCTTTGGGGGGTACATTTTGCTAAGAGCTACCTTACTGTAAATGCATTTTAACAGTAAGAATAAGAAAAAAAATGAAAAAATTCATTATTTGTCAGTTTTCGGCCATTATCGTTTTAAAATAAAACATGCCTCCATAATTAAAACCCACGTATTGTATTTGCCCATATGTCACGGTTATTTCACCGTTTAAATTATGTCCCTATCACAATGTATCGCGACAATATTTTATTTGGAAATAAAAGAGCATTTTTTTCCGTTTTGCATCAATCACTATTTACAAGCTTATAAAAAAAAAAGAGAGAGAAATATTTCATCTTTACAAAGACATTTAAAAAGTTTAGACCCTTAGGTAAATATTTATGTGTTTTTTTTATAGTAATGTTTTGGGTTTTTTTTATTTGGGAGGGTGGGATATAAATAGTGTTTTATTTGGGGAAATATTTGTGTATTGTAATGTTTTTTTACTTTTACTTGTAGTTTTACTTTTTGGCCACAAGATGGCAATCTTGAGTTTGTTTACATGATGTCACTCTAAGCGTACAATGTACGCTTGGAGGGACAGAGCTTCAGAAAAAGCGTAGCTTTCGAGAGAAGCTGTCGCTTTTTCAGCGGGGGAGAGGAATCAGTGATCGGGCACCATAGCCCGATACATTGATTCCTGGGCTACCGAATCCGTGGCTGGGAGTGCGCGTGCACGCGCGCGATCGGCCGCGGGAGCGCGCGGACGCGCACGTGGCCTCCTGGGCGTAGGTACTACGTCCTGGAGGCATAAATGGTTAAGCCTTATACACTGTACAATTTTCCATCAGATCGACCGATGATCTGATAAACAAATCACATCGTGTGTAGATGTCCAAATTGTTTTCGATAGATTTTGAATTGATAAGTACTCAAAACCGATCACAAAATCGATCAGAATCAGATCGGAAATTATCTAGTAGATCCGTTGATCTGACGAAAAATTGTACCGTGTGTATCCAGTTTAAGTTTACTGTTCTGACCACTGGAAAATCTATGTGTAAGGTGAGTCCCAGGGGTTGTCCATCACAGAAGCTGTCACTATATGTTAAGTTGACACCTTCAGATAAGCTAACTGCATACTTTCTCAGAAGCATCACACAATTTAAATACAATAGAAAAAAAACAACTATTTCACTAATAAAGTAATATGTAGCTTCCTTCACTAAAAAAACCCCACAGAGATTGCAAACTTCTGTAAAAAGTTAAAGGCAATAGCAATGTTGGAAACAATGCAGAAACTTCAAATGACACTGAAATAATGCAGCAGTGCAGCTCCACACTTAAAGAACACAACATTACTATGACAGTTGTTTTATTACAGCACGCAGTCATAGAGGAAATGATCCAGAAACAAAATTGCTCATATTTCAGTCTTGACTTCTGCCTCTGTGCCATTTATCTTAAGACTCGAGTGTACTAACAACTGCATTGGCTGTGCAGAATTATGAACATGTCGCAAAGAAGCCCTTTATTAGTGACCTTGAACGTTATATCTAACCAAGAGGTCTCCGGGCTCACATAAACCAGAGCATATAAAGAAACTCTGCACTGCAGTCTATAACCTGCACAGCCAATTTCATAACAATATTTTTGTACTAGATATCGTGAGAATTCAGGACTCCTTAGCACTTTCGTTTTCCATTTCCTGTAAATGTATTTATATGTATTCATTAACTATTAAAGAAATACCACACATTGCTCCTTTTGAGGCTTCAATCAAAAAGCTTTTCTGCTATGCAGCATTAGACAGGATTAACGGGAAGAAGAGTGTCTACTTTAAACATCTATCAGCCATATCTGCATACAGTGCACTAAACAATATTTTCAAAGCAGCTTCAGGAGAGTCTTAAAATGTGAGGAATGTACAATGTGACTTAGCCGACTTGCATTTAGAATAATGCTACTTAATTGGCTGTTGTGTTGATCCACTGCTTTTAATGAATGCTGAATAGAGATGCACAAACAGAGGTCCCCCCCCCCCCCCCCCCTTTATATTATTTTGTGGACTACTGGAGAAAATAGATAACATTTAACTTTTAATACATATACTCATTAAAAAGCTAAACTCTTCCAAAGAATCTACATTCAGTGGTGGTTCCAGCTTCATTTTTTTTTACTTTTTTTTGGGGGGGGCACAAAGGGGGCATGATGGCGCGCTAGTGGGACCCATTTGGGTGATCAATCACGATGTTTGTATGGCAAGCTTTAGATATTTTTTGCCTGACTCGTTTGATAAAATTAAGGTTTTTGAGCAGAGCAGATTGCCCATTTGATGGTGCTATCATTGAAGAAAAGTTACCTACAGATGTATTTGGCTAGTTTGCTGGCATGCTTTAATCCTTACTTGCTAGCAAGCTGCTCTTGTGTGGACAGATAACAGACAAATAATTTAAGCCACAGCCTGTATCTCACAAATCTTCAAGCAAGGGGAGGGGGAAGACGCAGGAGGGAGATAAGCACTGTGTGTACAAAGATACGAAAAAAAGCGCTCTCAGCTATAGTGTAAATATGGCGTAGGGCCCTATCCAGGACAGGTCTCACCTCCTTAAAGGATACATCCAGGCAGTAAAAAAAAATCCACTTACCTGGGGCTTACTCCAGCCCCTGGCAGCCATCTTGTGCCCTCGCTGCAGCTCCGGTGGCTCCCGGTCTTCTGCGCTGCAGAAGCCGTCCTCGCCAGGTTGGCCTTTGGGTTGGCTTCTTGCGCGTTCCAACGCGCGTGTCACGTGGTCTGGCCGACATCATTAGGACAGAACTGCGAAGGCGCAGACCTTCTGCACCTGCGCAGTATAGACCAGATGACGTCGGTCTCCTGGCCGCAATAGCAGCATAGGGGGCGCTATACAGGCTGGGAACGCTAACAATCGCTCGCGTTCCCATGCCTGTCGGCCGGTGACGGCCAAACCGGAAGTGTTCGCCGGCGGGTCCTGGGCCATCGGAGCGGGGCTGCGAGGGCACTGATCGTCTGCAGGGGGCTGAGGGAAGCCCCAGGTGAGTTCATCTCATGTTTTTTGGGTGACTTTAGGTTCTCTTTAAACAGTGCAACAGCTTGCAGCATCATCTGATGAAGGCGTAAGTGCGCCGAAACACGTCATGATGCTGCAAGCACTGTGAGAGAGGACCCCACCCCAAAGGTCTGAGATCCACCTCGACATTCCTGCTACTGGCCACAGCATTGGGAACTGGAGAGAGGAGAGGGAGAAAGGGAATCCTCACAGCGGTGAGGCGATATGCTTTTATAGCATTTACTACATCCTGTAAGTGCAATTTTTACTCTTTTTAACAGCAATAAAACATTAATGTACCATAGAGCGCTCATGTTTTATCTTGTTTTTCAGTTTCACCTATCCCATGAGTATTGGAGCATGCTAATTGGTGTCATCGTTTGGAGTATTATCTCTGAGATCCTACGCTCAGTTGTAGAGCTGTTCTAGTTGTGGAAGTTGTACATTGATCATTGCCCTACACAGCCTGATTCCACTCCTGGGGGAATTCTGCTATCTATGGACCATACAACTGGATGGATGAGTATTGCCATATGAACTTTATGCAATATCATGTACAAGCAGAGAGAAATAGTTTCATTTACTGTTGACTTCTACAATTTGTGCTGTTACTTATGATTGATTTCCATCATGTGAGTTCAACTTTATGGTTGGCTGCATAAGGGTTTATTTCCTGGCGGACTTGACACTTGTTGATCTACCCAGACTTAACAGGAGCTGGGACACTGCATAAGGGTTTATACCTGGCGGGTGACGTTTTGTATATTCTATCATTTTAACAATCTGATGTTTTCCACTAGCTGCAAGCCACGTAAACACTATGTTTGATGGATGTCTAACCTTTGAAGCTTTCAAGTGGACTGTGGAGTCCTATTTGAATATTAACAATCTGCTTATATTGTACTATCTAACTGCAAATCACGTAAACAGTATATCTGGTGGATGTCTCACTTTTGAAATTTCCAAGTGAACTGTGGAACTTATTTGTACATCAACAATCTGCTTATATTGCACTACCTAATTACAGGAACTGTTCCTTTGTTGCTCTACTCAGGATCAATACTCCCTTCCTTATAATCATTGAAGGAAAAACTACTTGTTGTATTTGCTGTGAGCATATGACCCTATAGTGGACTGCTTGTGTGAAAGCTAGTTATAGCCTCCCCTCGCTTATTTGCCCAGGGTGTACAATCATGGCTCTGAATTTTCATGGCTTTTTATGAAATAGTATTTTATATTTGTGATCAATAAATAACAGAGTTGTTTTAACTTGAAATGTATATATTTGTATATGGTATTTTTTACTCTTCCTTTCTCTCAGTGCACAGTGTACAGAATTATCCAAATTATAAAAATATAAATGGCCTCATCAAACCTTTAGATGTCAGTGGCAAAGTAATATGGGGAGACAAAAATGTCATCTGCTGCAGGCAGAAGTAGATTTCTACTTAAACTCCTTTAGACGTCTGTGGCATATAGAAGTAAGAACTCAGAAACACCTATAGATGTCCATGGCAAGTGTTAAAGGACCACTATTGCGAAACACTTCATTTTTAAGTGCCTTTAGAGTAGTCACTTCACACATACAGCAGGATCATTGTGTATTTTACTTTAATTGTTAGTGTTTTTTTTTTTTTTTAACATTCCTGTTTCCTTCCCTGCAGGCAATTACCAAGGCAGCTTCCTGCTGCTGGAGCTGAATGGAGTCCAATCGACACTATTTGGAAGGCTGCAATGACGTACATCCGCATTGTAGCTGAAGGAGATCAGCTCACTGTGAGCGAATGAACAGAGGTCATTCAGAACAGAGCAGTAGCAACCAGACTCAGCTTGGCTCGAGCAGCAGAAAGCTGTCTCGGTAATTGCCTGCTGGGTGAAAAGTGCAGGGGAGGGGGGGGCCTTTGATGTGTGTGCACGTGCCAGAGAAGGAGCACCAGGAGTGTTCCCAGTGATTTATATGACAGTTAAGGTGCCTATTAACGGTACAATTTCTTCACCAAATGCGATCTTACATTGCAATTTTTACAATCACATTGTATAGAAAATTTGCTGTATATGAAGGCAATCGACAGTGAACAATTCTTTGGTCAATTGCATTATAGGATAAAATCGATCCGGAAGTTGGAAAATATGAACGCACTTCAAGAAAGAATCGTTCAGTAAAAGTGAACATTCGATAATTGCCTTCCGATTACTTACGATTATTTAAATCACATTGAAAGATCGCATTTAGTAAAAAATTGTACCGTTAATGGGCACCTTTAGGGAGGGCGATGAAAAAAAAAAAAAAAGACTTGGTTTATTTAGAGAGCTTCCAGAGTCCATCAGCATCACTGCAGTGAGCCTTGTATCATAGGATACAGGGCTCACATGGATGTTAAAAGAACCCACTAACAATTCAAAAAAATACACAGTGATTCTGCTGTGTGTATGCAGTTACTCCTGTGGGGGTACTTAAAAATAAGTGTTTCGTTATAGTGGTCCTTTAAACATTTACAGACCAAGAAAAAAAACAGAAAATAGTGTAGTTATACAATTATTGCAGCTTTTTTTTTGTATTAAAATGTTTTGCCTTCTTCTTAGAGATATGTGAATAAATAGCTCCTTTTGGCTATTCTATAAAATCTGCTTTCCCTTTTTATAGCACCACAAAATGGATACGTAAATTAGTACATAGTAAAGTGCTGAGTAAGTAAATAATGAAATGAAAGATTTTGCCTGAGGTATTCCATGTAAATGACTCTACGTTAGGTTCTCCTATTTAATAATTCCCTCTCTCTCTCATATATATATATATATATATATATATATATATACATACACACACACATATCATATATATATATATATATATATATATATATATATATATATATATATATATATATATATATATATATATATATATATATATACATACAGTGGCTTGCAAAAGTATTCGGCCCCCTTGAAGTTTTCCACATTTTGTCATATTTCTGCCACAAACATGAATCAATTTTATTGGAATTCCACATGAAAGACCAACACAAAGTGCAGTACACGTGAGCAGGGCCGGTCCTGGACTTTCTGCTGCCTGAGGCAAAGATCGTGAAGGCGCCCCCCCTCCCCGATACCCCCACCCCCTATATCCCTGTCTGTCTCCATCTGCTTGTTCTCCCTCCTGTCTTTCTTAGCGGAATTAAGCCTAATACACACTTTCAATTACGATTGGCCAATCATTGACCAATTTTACCACCTTCCTTCCTGTAGTATAAGGGATACCTACAAAATCTGCTCATAGTGTGCAATATCCGCTGCCCAGCCTCATACTACATGACGCAGGTGGTAAAATTGATCAGTGATTGGCCAATCATAATTGAACGTGTGTACCAGGCTTTAGCCCTCATCTTAAAAGTGGATGTGTTAGAGGATTTAAATGAATCATGTATAATCCAGGGAGTGGGACCGAGTTGGTTTGCTAAGACAGTGTGTTGGTTGGGTGTGGAGAGGAATCGTGATGATTCCACCCAACACGGTGCACCTGACCCAACCAACACACTGTCTCAGCAAACCAACTCGGTCCCACTCCACTAGGTAGGCTAGCTAGGTAGGTAGGTAGGTGCCCCCAATACAAGTTAGATAGGTAGGTGCCCCAGTATAGATTACATAGGTAGCTGCCCTTAGTATAGGTTAGATTGGTAGATACCTCCAGTGTAAGTTAGATAGGTAGGTGCCCCCCAGTATAGGTTAGATTAGGTAAGTGCCCCCCATTATAAGTTAGATAGGTAGCTGCCCCCCAGTATAGGTTAGATAGGTAGCTGCCCCGCAGTATAGGTTAAATAGGTAGCTGCCCCCCAGTATAGGTTAGATTAGGTAGGTACCCCCCAGTATAGGTTAGATTAGGTAGGTACCCACCAGTATAGGTTAGATAGGTAGCTGCCCCCCGTATAGGTTAGATAGGTAGCAGCTGCCCAGTATAGGTTAGATTAGGTAGGTGCCCCCATTATAGGTTACATAGTTAGCTGCCCCCCAGTATAGGTTAGATAGGTAGTTGCCCCCAGTATAGGTTAGATAAGTAGCTGCCCCCCCCAGTATAGGTTAGATTAGGTAGGTACCCCCCAGTATAGGTTAGATTAGGTAGGTACCCACCAGTATAGGTTAGATTAGGTAGGTGCCCCCCAGTATAGGTTAGATTAGGTAGGTGCCCCACATTATAGGTTAGATTAGGTAGGTTCCCCCAGTATAGGTTAGATTAGGTAGGTGCCCCCCAGTATAGGTTAGATTAGGTAGGTGCCCCACATTATAGGTTAGATTAGGTAGGTTCCCCCAGTATAGGTTAGATTAGGTAGGTGCCCCCCAGTATAGGTTAGATTAGGTAGGTGCCCCACATTATAGGTTAGATTAGGTAGGTGCCCCCCAGTATAGGTTAGATAGGTAGGTGCCCCCAGTATAGGTTAGATAGGTAGCTGCCCCCCAGTATAGATTAGAGAAGTAGCTGCCCCCCTAATGGAGGGGAGAGCCGCGGGGAGGGCAGCCCGACCTCTCCCTCCCTCTCCCAGGGCTGGTCTCCGTGCTCCCCCCTCCAGACTTGACATAGAGCAATGCGCAGGGGAGCCTGTACTAAACGACTCATCTCCCTGCGTTCCCATCGCCGCTCAGTCACCGCTGGTCCTCTGCTCTCCGCATACGCTGATACACACACTGCTTCCTGTAGCCGGAAGCAGTGTGTGTATCAGCGTATGCGGAGAACAGAAGACCAGCGGCGACTGAGCGGCGATGGGAACGCAGGGAGGTGAGTCGTTTAGTACAGGCTCCCCTGCGCATTGCTCTATGTCAAGTCTGGAGGGGGGAGCACAGAGGGCAGCCCTGGGAGAGGGAGGGAGAGAGAGGTCGGGCTGCCCTCCCCGCGGCTGCGGCTCTCCCCTCCATACAGCGCACCCCCTCTAGGGCGGCTGGCCCGGCGGCATCACGGTGGTTGGCACGTGGCAGCAGAACTGACGTGCGGTGCACTGCACAGCCTAGTTGGGGGCGGGTCCCAGGCAGAACACAGTACGGGCGGCCGGGTCAATGACTCACGGTGTGTGCAGGCACGGAGGCGTCACAGCCAGGACTTCACTGCAGAGTCTGCACTGCAGCCTGCAGGCAAATTGAGGAAGCAGCCAATCAACCAGCACTCGCTCTCTTAGGCCTCTTGCACACTGCAAGTGATTCCGATTCAGATTCCGCTTTTTAATCAGTTTTTACATCCGATTCAGATTCCGATTTGCAGTGTGCAGGGAGCAAACTGCAAATCAAAATCTGAATCGGATGTAAAAACTGATTAAAAAGCGGAATCTGAATCGGAATCACTTGCAGTGTGCAAGAGGCCTTATACCTCCCAACTTTTAGAGACGAGAAAGAGGGACACTTAAGCCACGCCCCTGTCACACCCCCGATCCCGCCCGACACACCCCAAGTCACGTATACTATAAAGATTGGTCCTTTCTATCCTGGTTCATTTTCCTTCATATTAACATTTTAAAATCAGCAATATATCAATTTAAAGGATGGGAATAAAGTTTAGTCAATTGAACACTTTTTTTTAGTGGAGAAATATATATATTTACATAGAAAGAGTGACAAAGTCCTGAAAGAGGGACAAATGAGGAGGAAAGAGGGAATGAGGGACAGGGCTCCCAAAGAGGGACTGTCCCTCCGAAAGAGGCTATTGGGAGCTATGTATAAGAGAAAGGAAGATTAGAAAAAGAGCAAGAGAGGGGACAATTGTTGCAAACAAGAGGGGGGGGGGGGGGAGAGTAAGAGAAGGAAAGAATGAGGACACCGAGCAGAGGAAAGAAGAGAGATTGGTAGAGAAGAAGAGGGGGACAGAGAGTGAGATATCAGTGCAGTTTATCAGGTTTCCTTCTCCTCAAAACTGAGAGGAAAGGGTAGTGAGAGGAGCAAAGGATAGAGATGGGGAGGAAGGGAAAGACGAAGAGAAAGAACAAGATAGGATAAGGAAACAGGGAGAGAGTGAAGGAAAGTGAAAAGACTGAAGGAGGAAATAGGACGTTTTTATTGAGGCAATAAATCAGGCAGGCTGAGAGTGGGACAAAGCACACAGCTGCCTCTGCAAAGTGATCTTATCTGCAGACAGTATATATGCATCTGTTTGCTTACTTGTCCCAGCCCGGTCATCTGAAGGGTCATCAGAAGCAAAACCTGCGTGTGAAACCTCCGTTCTGCTTCATCCCCTCCCCAGAGACACTGCTTGATGCACACAGGTTAGTCCAGCAATAAGCCGGGAGAGAACGGCAAGCAGCATTTCCATGTAGAGAGAGGAGTAAGTATTGATGTTCCCGCACTGTGCGAGGGGGCGGAGTGTGAATTGTACACACGCACACACAGTAGGGGGAGGAATGAAGCTCCTGCTTGCCGTAATGGAGCTGCTGGCTCCGTGGTCATTTTTTGCGCCCCCAACTCTGCCAAGCCACTGGGACAGAAGGGGGGGTTCCCGGGATTGCGGGAGAGCCCCCCCAAATAGGGACAGCCCCGCAGAATGCTCCTCTCCAGTCAGACTAGAAGGCGGCAAGGACCAGGCGCAGTCACTTCCTGTTATGCCTGGTGCCGCCCCTCCACTTCTTGCCGCCTGAGGAACCCGCCTCACCCCGCCTCATGGGCGGGCCGGCCCTGCACGTGAGGAGTGGAACGAAAATCATACATCATTCCAAACATTTATTACCAATAAATAACTGCAAAGTGGTGTGTGCATAATTATTCGGCCCCCTTTGATCTGAGTGCAGTCAGTTGCCTATAGACATTGCCTGATGAGTCTAATGACTAAATAGAGTGCACCTGTGTGTAATCTAATGTCAGTACAAATACAACTGCTCTGTGAGGGCCTCAGAGGTTGTCTAAGAGAATATTGGGAGCAACAACACCGTGAAGTCCAAAGAACACACAAGACAGGTCAGGGATCAAGTTATTGAGAAATTTAAAGCAGGCTTAGGCTACAAAAAGATTTCCAAGGCCTTGAACATCCGGAGCACGGAGCACTGTTCAAGCGATAATTGGAAATGGAAGGAGTATGGAACAACTGTAAACCTACCAAGACAAGGCCATCCACCTAAACTCACAGGCCGAACAAGGAGAGCGCGGATCAGAAATGCAGTCAAGAGGCCCATGGTGACTCTGGACGAGCTGCAGAGATCTACAGCTCAGGTGGGAGACTCTGTCCATAGGACAACTATTAGTCATGCACTGTACAAAGTTGGCCTTTATGGAAGAGTGGCAAGAAGAAAGGCATTGTTAACAGAAAGCATAAGAAGTCCCGTTTGCAGTTTGCCACATGCCATGTGGGGGACACAGCAACCATGTGGAAGAAGGTGCTCTGGTCAGATGAGACCAAAATGGAACTTTTTGGCCAAAATGCAAAACGCTATGTGTGGCGGAAAACTAACACTGCACATCACTAAGAACACACCATCTCCACTGTCAAATATGGTGGTTTCAGCATCATGCTCGGGGGGTGCATCTCTTAAGCAGGGACAGGGAAGCTGGTCAGAGTTGATGGGAAGATGGATGGAGCCAAATACAGGACAAACTTGGAAGAAAACCTCTTGGAGACTGCAAAAGACTTGAGACTGGGGCAGAGGTTCACCTTCCAGCAGGACAATGATCCTAAACATAAAGCCAGGGCAACAATGGAATGGTTTAAAACAAAACATATCCATGTGTTAGAATGGCCCAGTCAAAGTCCAGATCTAAATCCAATCGAGAATCTGTGGCAAGATCTGAAAACTGCTGTTCACAAACGCTGTCCATCTAATCTGACTGAGCTGGAGCTGTTTTGCAAAGAAGAATGGGCAAGGATTTTAGTCTCTAGGTGTGCAAAGCTGGTAGAGACATACCCTAAAAGACTGGCAGCTGTAATTGCAGCAAAAGGTGGTTCTACAAAGTATTGACTCAGGGGGCCGAATAATTACGCACACCTCACTTTGCAGTTATTTATTTGTAAAAAATGTTTGGAATGATGTATGATTTTCGATCCACTTCTCACATGTACACCACTTTGTATTGGTCTTTCACGTGGAATTCCAATAAAATTAGTGCATGTTTGTGGCAGTAATGTGACAAAATGTGGAAAACTTCAAGGGGGCCGAATAATTTTGCAACCCACTGTATATATGTACGGTATCTATCTATCTATCTATCTATCTATCTATCTATCTATCTATCTATCTATCTATCTATCTATCATATGCAGCACTGATACTGTAAACCTATGTTTTGTTTTGTTCTGTAATGACACTACATTGCTTTCCTTCCACAAGCTCATGTTCTTATTTTACAACCAGAATCAGAATCATTTATTTCGCCAAGTACAACGGGGGTTGTACCCGGAATTATTTTTGGCACATATTTTAAAAATATTGGTTGACAGCATGTTGCAATAACCACATATCAAGTCTATGCCTTGGCCTAGTGATGCATGAGAGCTAATGATCTGCTAAACTAATCTTGTAATCCTTCCAGTGGAAAGAGTATACGTTGTCTTTTATTATGCTGTCCATCTTGCTATATTAAAGTGAACCAGCACGGTGTACAATGAAACCTAAAAAGACCCAGATAACAAAAAAGCCATAAAGTCCATAAAATAACCCCTCTTGACGCCTGCAAAGAATACATCCAAAAAGGGCATTGGGTGAAGCAGAAAAATGGCTCATCCTGCTATTGCAAATGTCCCAGTGACATGAATTACTATTCCCCTCCAGGACGCCAAGGACTCAGGGAAAAGATGCAATTCAGCTGCCAGCTTATTGCTGGTGGCTGAATTGCACAGTTTTTTTCATAATCTGGGTTCCGTCTTTTGTTGGCACTCAAATCACTTTCCGAGCGCCGCTATAGCCGTCTTCCACATTACAGCCTATGGCAGCACCCAAATGTCCAGTGCCCTTTTTGCCTGCCTCGGCCTAAAAATAACAAGATAAACTGCTTACTTTTGTGGCACATCCACGGTGTGATAACTTTATCACTGCTTATCACACCATAATGATCTATGCCTTGTATTTAGCCAGAAAATTTGGCTTTTTGTGGTTCATACTTGTTTTTTAGTAAACAACTTAATTTTCTATGCATCGTAAAGGGAAAAATAAGGAAAAAATACACTATTTCTCCAATTCCATCTCCTACAGTTTTGAAATAAGCAATGCTGTTGTAGATAAAACCCACATATTTTATTTGCCCATTTGTCCTGACTATCATACGTTTTTTTGTTTTCTCACTGTACCCTAACAAGACTTTGTAATTTGCTAACATAGCAATAATATATCCTCATGACAGACATGTTTTTCCAAAGATGTCACTTTCTCTTTTTATAAATGTTTTCTTTTGGTAAATATTGTATTTTTAAAGAATATTTTTATTGCTTTTTGGCCACCAGATAGCACTATACATTTGATCCTGTGTTCACAGGAAGTGTGTAATTTTTTTAACTCTAATTTTTACTATTGGCTTAGAGAGCGCATGTTCCCACTCATCAATCAGCCACAAGTAAGTTCCACTGTGAACAAATGGTGGTTGTGTGTGCATCCACCACTGATTGATTGGACATGCCTGTATGTTGTATTTACGCAAGAAAGGTACAAACTAGACGCATATACATGCATCCAATTTATTTACATAAAAAATAATAATAATTGATGTGGGATTCCCTCTTTAACCCCTTGTAAACCCGTGCAGACTGGTATAGACTGAATTTGAAGCCAAGACTGCATGGGGTTCTGGTCCTGAGCTATACCATTCTGCATAGTCCATAATATGGGGGGAGAGGAAAGCCTCTCCCTCTTACTCAAAGCCCTTGACCATGCCATGGACAGATGGTTGTTCCCCACTCCAGTGCTCAGGAGAATGTGGGGGTAACTACTCCTTAACATACCTAGCAAATTTGGTGATTATAGCTTGTATTAGGGCTCTGCTATTAAAGAGGAACTGTCTGGAACATCTTAACATTTCAAACACATACAAATAAGAAGTACATTTCTTCCAGAGTAAAATGAGCCATACGTTACTTTTCTCCTTTTTTGCTGTCACTTACAGTAGGTAGTAGAAATCTGACATTACCGACAGGTTTTGGGTTAGTCCATCTCTTCATGGGGGATTCTCAGCATGGCCTTTATTCTTTATAAAGACAGTCCCTAAAAAATATTTATACAAAGATGCTGGCCTATCTCCCTGCTCGCTGCACACTTTTTTGTCAGTTGGATGGAGCAACTGCCCTTCACTAAGTGCTTTTAAAAATAAAGAAAACCTTGAGAACCCCCCATGAGAGGATGAGCTAGTCCAAAATCTGTTGGTAATGTCAGATTTATACTACTTACTGTAAGTGACAGCAACATAGGAGAAAGTAATGTATGGCTCATACTTCTTATTTGTATATGTTTACATGTATTTTAAATTTTAAGATTTTCGCGACAGAGGTCCTTTAACTACCTGCTGACTGGTCTGCGCAGACTGGCGTCAACGCGGCGGCGGCCCCAGAACCACTCCCCGATGATTGGCGTGAATGGCTTCCTATGGGGATTGCAGGACGCTGATGCACGCGCATCTCTGCTCTGATGATGGAGCTCCCATCTGGGATAGTATCCCAGATCGCTGCTCGGAGACTGTTAGACGGCTAATAACTATGTACAGTGCTGCGATCTAAGGCAGCGCTGTACTGGGGACAGCCGTGTGACATTGGAAGTTTGAAGAAATTCTTACAAGACTGCCAGAGATGTTTTTGTCACCACCTGAAATCAGCATCACTTGTCCCCTACCTGTGAATCCTTTCCATAGTCTGTCCTGTCAGTCCTCCCTCCTAGTCCTGTCTACAGTCAGTCCTTTAAGTCCGTCAGCTTCATGCCTCCATCAGTCTAGTCCGCAGTCTGTCATCAGTGCACTGTCACCTTGTTTCAATTCTGCCTTCACTACACCGCAAGGTTTTCCATCCTGTTCTTCCTGTCACTGGTGGGAGAAACCCCTTGCAGGACACTCTAGTGAAGACCACAAGTCACAAGACTCTGTGCCCCAGGGAAGCTCCACCTTTTCCCCCCAGTGACACTGAAACAAAGACAGTCTTGCACAACAATGAACTATCATTTTTATATATAAATGACAAAGTTCAGAATGGACAGATATAAATGATATGTAGTTCTTCACCAATGAAGTAGCAGCAAATAATCAAATGTAATTACTTTGGCACATCTGTCAAAGCCAGATGCAAATATAATTTTGAGGTGCAAATTTCCCTGTACATGTTTTAAAGAGAAACAAAAATTAAATCACGATTCAATGTTCCCTGTAGTATATGTTACAGCTCCATATGCTCTAATTCCTCATTCTTCCAATAACCATTAATGATGTAGCATGTTTTTGTGCCAAACATCTATATTGGCTTTAATACTGTATATCACAATGCTTTACTCAAGTATATATTGGTGTTGAAATCGTAAAATTATGAGCTTATAATCCATGCCCGAATGATAATTAGGGCCTTATGAGATCTGCAAACTAAATCTAGTGCTGATATTAAATTATATCTGTCAGTTTTGTGTATAGGGTTAGTATGATGAAAGAGTAGAAGATTTTCCCCAATTGTTATCAGCAGAGGCATCCTGAAGCCTGGCTTGTCCTATTAATATGAGAATGACTGTACTCTAAGGTACAGTGACCAGATGTCCCACTTTACCCAGGACAGCTCCTGGATTCAGGGTCCTCTGTCCTGGGCAGATACTTGTCCTGGGAAATGTCAAAAGGTTAGCCGCCACACGTCCCGATCGCAGGACTGTCTGGTTTGCGTGTCACACCTCCTACCCTCCTCCAAACCACCCGCTTAGCCAGGCCGCATTCACATGCAGCTGGGCGCATACACATTAGCTCCACACCCTGTTTCAGGTTGGGCCCAGAAAAATCTGGTCTCTGTATCTCAGGATGAAAATGTTTTCTGAACTTACTTGGTTGCCCAGTCAAGTGACTTTGATCAACAGCTTTTCCCTTTAGCTGCTATTTGTTAAATAGATTTATATGCAACACTGACATAGTGAATGACACCTACAGGAAAAGGAAAACCAGGAATCAAAGTTACATTAAGTGAACACCTCTATACAAACCTGCACTCCAAAGAAACATTACACTCCTTCTACTGAAATATCAGCAAACATTTTCTAGGAAATTCACTGTGCTTTTCATCAATGTAGTTGTTGTAGCAGAACTGCGCTGAAAAATGGCACAGTAAGCACTGGAAACATGTTTACTGTTTTATACTTTACTACTTCAGTGAAAGCCTAGCCTTGTTCTTTTGAATCGCTGAGCTATATAGAGGTGTTCCTGTAGAGGTATGAAGATTCATTCGACATGGGATGAGCATTCAAATGGATGGATGAGCTGTGACCACCTCTGTTTGCTGAGTTAAAGAAATGTCTATAAATACAGGAATGAGAGATCCCTGCTTTGTTTGTCAGTGCTGTACCAGCTTTAACTCATTCTTATACCACCTGAAATCAGCATCACTTGTCTCATAGTACTGTAAGTAGTGATGGTCAAGTAGATGCAAATTACTTCGAGTTGATGCAAATGTATGCAAATTTTAATGCAAATGTATGCAGCTTGAAAATGAACCAATAAAATTTTACCTCAGCAGGATTTGATTGGTTCATTTTTAAGTTTCATACATTTGCATAACAATTTACATACATTTGCATCAACTCAAAGTTATTCGCATCTATTTGACCATCACTAACTGTAAGTATAATTACTATTTACAGCACATTTTCACAAATGTTAAGACTAGCAGAGAAAAAAAATAATTTGGTTTCATTAAAGAGAATCTGTATTGTTAAAATCACACAAAAGTAAACATACCAGTGTGTTAGGGGACATCTTCTATTACCCTCTGTCACAACTTCGCCGCTCCCCGCCACATTAAAAGTAGTCAAAAAATGTTTTTAAAAGTTTGTTTGTAAACAAACAAAATGGCCACCAAAACAGGAAGTAGGTTGATGTACAGTATGCCCACACATAGAAAATACATCCATACACAATCAGGCTGTATACAGCCTTCCTTTTGAATCTCAAGAGATCATTTGTGTGTTTCTTTCCCTGATTGTTTCTTCTTGCAGACAGCTCTGCCCGGTTGTCTGTAATTCTGCAGTATGTGACTCATCAGTATGTGAACAGATTATTTATCCAGCTTGTAAAAGATAAGAGAGCAGAGAAAAGCTGGCTAATGTAAATAACACACACACAACCACACACAGGGGAGTGTGCATAGAGGGGACATGCATAGTAGATCACACTGAAGAGTTGGCAGCCTTCCAGACACAGGATGACAAGTCCGACAGGGGAGAGATAAGCTGATTTATTACAGAGATGCTGATAGTAGAAAGTGCTGCAGTAAGCCAGAGCACATTAGAATAGGTTTAGGAACCTGTAGGGTGGTAGAAAACACAATGACATTTTTGTTAGAGTCCCTTTAACAAGAGTAAAGAGGGAGGCCCCTTTCACACTAGGATATTTTCATTGTGTAGCATTACCCATTTTTACCACAGGGCAACGCTAAACCCATGAAAGTCTATGGGACATTTCATACCTGGTGCGATGCGCTGGAAGTACTGGCGCTTTATGCGTCAACATCCGTGGCTATGTGCATTAATTGGAAGTCATGTAAGTCAATGGCGTCGCAGATATTTTAAACTATTTTGAGTTTGCGTTGCAGTGCGCATGCGCAAAAGCATATTTTTTCAATACACTTACATTCGTATTTCCACCACAGGAAGTGGGCACTAGAGAGCCTCACTTGTAGTCAGGGCCGGGCCGAGGCATAGGCAGGAGAGGCTCCAGCCTCAGGGCGCAGTGTAGGAGGGGGAGCACAATTCATTCAGCTGTCATTCCTAATTGTGTTTGAAACAGAAAGAAATAGGAAAAGGGGATACATAGCAGTGACTTCAAGCCAGATAACTAGATATTAAGGTGTTGGGGAGGTTGTAGGCCCTGGCTGTGGCACTCTTAGTCTAATAGCAATCAGTGTGTGACGGCTGGGGAGGCAGGGATGGAGGGGCGCACTTTGGTGTCTCAGCCTTGGGTGCTGGAGGACCTTGTCCCTGCTCTGCTTGTAGTTTAGTTTTTTGCCAAAAATTACATTACCGTACATCAACACAAGTGTATACAAGGCTTCTTTTTAGCATTGCGGTGCAGTGCGATAATCCGATTGCACAGCATCCAAAATGCTGGTTGCTAGTGTGAAACCGGCCTGATAGTCACATTGCACTTTAACATTTTTGCAGTATTTACTGAAACCTGTGTACTTTGACAGCAGTATACAAAGATAATGCTTTCACAACATAGCAATAGAAATGACTGAAATAAAATATTGATCTGTAATTTACACCCAGTATTGAAAGATTAAATACTAGCTGATGACCCGGCATTGCCTGGGTATGTATTTGGCTGGTGTTGGCTGCGCCTACTTTTTTCTAACCCTAACACACAATTCCTCAATGACCTAATTTGTGAGCTTTGCGGTCTTTGGCATCAATCATTTGCATTGAAATAAAACAAATCTGATTGGCTGTTTGTGGCTCCACCCCCTTTTCTGAATTTGAACAACAGTCACCCAATGAACAACTGTACCAGGCTTGAGGCTTGTGCCATTAACTGTGCAAGAATCGCAGCAATTAAATGTTCCCCTTGAAAATCAATAGGTGCATTTTGATTGGCTTTTGTAGGCTCCATCTACTTTTCTGAATATTAATCCCAGTCCTCCAGTGCCCAACTGTGCAAAGTTTGAGAACCCTGCCATTCACAGTGTAAGAATGGCTGCAGTTTACATTTTCCCAGTGAAATTTGTATTTGTCTACACCCACTTTTTGGTTATGGGGATAAAAAGTATCCTATATGTTATTCCGGGTAATGTACTATGCGTTCAGCCATTGTTGCGTGATGAGTAACTAACATCCAAACTTTTGCATTTATAATATTAGTAAGATTAATCACAACTTTGCAACTTTATTGGTAAAGTACCAGTGCTCATTTATACTCCATGACTTTCTACTACTAGTTATCTAAGTGTAGCTTATGTAGTTGAAATGGAAACTAAAATAATAAAAGGCAGAGTAAGCCAGCCACAGTTCCCATTAAAGGGAAAGTCTGAGCTAGAAAAAAAATGAAATCTACTTACCCGGGGCTTCCTCCTAGCAGCTGATCTGTCCCACACCGCAGCTCCACTCTCTGCCGCTGGCTCCCGGTGCTGAGGACGACCTCTCGAGGTCGTCCTCTACTGCGACCTGCGCAAACGCTTCTGTCAATGAAGTCCAAGTGGCAGGAGCGTACTGCACAGTAGTACACAACGTGGATTTGATTGACAGCGGGGCTCGCGCAGGGGCAGTAGAAGACGGCCTGGCGAGGCGCCGAGAATTAGCAGCAGAGAGTGGAGCTGCGGCGTGGGAGAGATCAGCTGCTAGGAGCTGTAGGAAGCCCCGGGTAAGTAGATTTCATTTATTTTTGTAGCTCGGGTGTGTCCTTTAATGATAACGCAAGTGTAGTAAGAAGGAGCACAACAATACGTTTCAATTAGTGTGCCAAATGCTCTTTTTTTGCATCAAAATGTCGGCAGCAATGACAGACACTGGTGCGGGCTTAATGCCTTTTTCTCAAATAGCCATAACACGCACAGTGCACCTCTACACCTTAAATACTCCCACTCCCAAGAAAGACATCAATCAGTGTCCATCTGGGCAGGGTCTATGGCAGACCTGCTGGAGAACAACATGCATAACATGTAAATGAGTATTCAAATAGAGTTAATGTTAATTACATGCCTATCCTACGAGTCCTTTTACACTTGCATGTTAATTAACATTAACTTGCTTTGAATACTCATTTACATGTTATGCATGTGGTTCTCCAGCAGGTCTGCCATAGACTAGACCCTGCCCAGATGGACCCAGATTGGTGTCTTTCTTGTGGGTGGGAGTATTTAAAGTGTAGAGGTGCACTGTGTGTGTGTTACAGCTATTTGCAAAACATCTTCTGTCATTGCTGCCGACATTTTGATGCAATAAAAGAGCTTTTGGACTTTACCAGAGTGGAACCGACCCATCTTCATTGTCTACAAACTTTAAACACTTGCAGAAATCTCATGAGAGCATTCATCCGGTTTTCTTCTTGAATTTGTCAATGCTGATAAAATCTTATTATTGCACCAAACTCTGCAGGGATAATTTATATCATCGTCACTTATTATGTGAACAGTTTTCAAAATTCTAGGGTGACATCTCATTAATTGGGATAGAAAAATTTGGATGACATTGCAAAGCCATCCAGCTTTATGTTATCATTTTAAATTTGTTATTAGACAGGTTAAGCTGAACTTTGTGGCTCCATTATCCAGCTGCAATTGCCAATTAGTTACAAAGTGTGAATATTTATGAAGCATCCTACATATAGCATAAAACCCTGTCCGCAGATTCTGGGATAATGGCTAATAATTAAACACAATATTAACATTTTAACAAGGGATGGCTGTATTTCTCCATGTTATAATTAGAAACTAATTAGCACAGAGAGCAAATATGCGCCAAGTGAAATATTATACACGGACCTATGTAACTTAATCATTCATATGGCTCTGTAATATCCTACTACACTCCAATGTAACAATTCACGTGTTCTTAATTAAGAGAAATGATGTTTTTCTAATCGATATAACTGATCATACGAAACAAAATACACACACCAGTATCTATGGCTAGCGGAATTAATTTCAAAGTGTTGCATATGGATTTTAACCACTTTGCATCTAGACCTTGTTACCACCTTATGGACCAGAGCAGTTTTGACATTTTAGCGATGTCCCTGCTTAAAGGGAAGGTTCAGGGTGGCTGTTAAAAAAATAAAAATGCCCATCCACTTACCTGGGGCTTCCTCCAGCCCGTGGCAGCCAGGACGTGCCCCCGGCACCGCTCCGCAGGCTCCCGGTCCCCTCCGGTGGCCGACCTGGCCAGGCCGGCTGCCAGGTCGGGCTCTTCTGCGTTTCAAAATGCGCCTCACGGGGCGCGCTGATGTCATCGGACGTCCTCCGGGCTGTATTGCGCAGGCGCAGAACTACTGCGCCTGCGCAGTACAGCCCAGGGGACGTCCGATAACGTCAGCACGCCCCCGTGAGGCGCATTTTGAAACGCAGAAGAGCCTGACCTGGCAGCCGGCCTGGCCAGGTCGGCCACCGGAGGGGACCGGGAGCCTGCGGAGCGGTGCCGGGGGCACGTCCTGGCTGCCACGGGCTGGAGGAAGCCCCAGGTAAGTGGATGGGCATTTTTATTTTTTTAACAGCCACCCTGAACCTTCCCTTTAATCAGCAATAACTTCATCCCTACGTATGACACCAAAATGAGATATAGGTTTTATTCAAGACAAACTAGACTCTCATTGTATGGCATTTTTTCTCCAGAACAATTTTTTTCTATGCAATTTAAAGGGCAAATTGGAAGAAAAAAAATAGAAAAAAAAATCCTCACATTTATCAATTTTCCCCAAAATAAAAGTATTTTAAGGATGAAAATCAATCTTGTTGGTTTAGGGAACATGTATTCTCTTTCACCAATTAGTGCTGCAGCAGATAGAGCTGGAGGTGTGCACAGGAGCAAGCCCAATCATGCACAGCACTGCTACTGCTACAAGACGTATATCCATGTCCTCTTGGCTTGGATGAAGTCATAGCGGATGAAGATATACTGTACTGGTGGATAAAGTGGTTAAACATAAACTTGAATAAGACTTTAAGCAAAAGACAGACACCACCACCCCCACCCTTCCATATACGCATAATCATGGGTTGTTGGCTGTGACAGAGATTTAGAAATGTCATGTGTGTCTAGTCGTGTAAGTAGGATTTCAAGTTCCAACATAACCAGAAAATTCCTGGTTACCAGCAAACTGTTCTTCCTCTCATGACATGCAATACCTGTATGATCAATCAATAGTCCTGTGTGTGGTCACAAGAGCCATATGCAAATCTCAAAGCTTTTTTCCAGGCCCCTTGTTTTTGAAACATCCCCTCACACTGTTCAGTAACACTAAGACTTTCATTTTGCAGGAGGCAGTGAAGCAGCGGTGCCACTTGGTGCGCCCAATTATGTGGTGGCTATGTAACATGTCATCTCTTTGCAAAACTGCTTATCACAATAACATATAGAGCAAATGGCTGATGTCATTAGTCAAGTAAGCTGAGATTCAGGTATTTGAGCAGTTTAAAATTGATTGTTGCTGCAGAATTGTGTACTGTACTAAAAAAACAAAAACAAAAAAACCAATAACTGTGAACCTTTATTTTAGCACTGTGTATAGGTTTGGTTTAAGAAAAGGAGAAATGAGTGTCTAAAAGTACACAATATAGACAAGAGGGTGGGCGGGGATGGGGTAATATAAGTTATTCCCAATTTCTCCACTACAGGAAATTACTCTACTTTCATTAAAGAGAATCTGTATTGTTAAAATTGCACAAAAGTAAACATACCAGTGCATTAGGGGACATCTCCTATTCCCCTCTGTCACAATTTCGACGCTTCCCACTGCATTAAAAGTAGTCAAAAACAGTTTTAAAAAGTTTGTTTATAAACAAACAAAATGGCCACCAAAACCAGAAGCAGGTTGATGTACAGTATGTCAACACATAGAAAATACACCCATACACAAGCAGACTGTATACAGCCTTCCTTTTGAATCTCTAGAGATCATTTGTGTGTTTACCTTCTTCCCCCTGCAGCTATCATCCACTGAAGAGTGACAGGCTGATTGTTTCTTCCTGCAGACAGCTCTGCCGGTGTCTGTAATTCCTCAGCATGTGACAGCCAGCCCAGCTCCTTTCACAGCCTAACAGAGGAAGATGTATCCAGCTTGTAAAGCTCTCTTCTCTCACTGAGAGAGCAGAGAGGCTGCCTAATCTAAATAACACACACGGGAGTGTGCATAGAGGGGGCCTGGAGGGAAGGAGTGCATAACAGATCAACAACACCGAAGAGTTGGCAGCCTTCCAGACACAGGGCAACAAATCCGACAGAAGAGAGATAAGTTGATTTATTACAGAGATGGTGATAGTAGAAAGTGTTGGAGTAAGCCAGAGCACATTAGAATAGGTTTAGGAACTTGTAGGATAGTAGAAAAAAGGATGACATTTTTGTTACAGAGTCTCTTTAAAAGAAAATCCTAAATCTGAATACATTACTGTTATATATCTTCTATGTTGCTTAACAATTTAATTTAAAATAAAAGTGTCTTACCTCAGTCCAAAAATATGTGACTGTTCGTAGCTAAATAATGAGTTAATCTTAGCAACTGAATCCACAATCAGAAGTCTATCAAAGATGTCCTGTAACACATGAAACATGGAATGTAGAATGATTTTTTATTTGTGATATTGAAAAAAAAAATATTCTGTGTCATTTCAGTAAACATTGGTTAATATGCATGCTGTACTCTTTATTGAGGGAGAAAACCATGAACATATAACCATATAAGAAAACAAACAATATACCTCTAATGGCTCTACCAGTTGATTGTGACCTCTAATTAAAATGCTACTCCTGTCACAAACGTTGCCATAAGCCAATGTTGGTAACAAGCGCAAGATCTTGTATTCCTTGTGCAAAAGCTGATGATAGCTGATGGGGCAGTCAGGAGGCATTAGGAATGAGAGAAATAACACACAGTGCCAAACATAACAAATCCTGATGTGTGGGTTATTTATTTCCACACACATATCATACCAAAATGAACAGAAACCAATTAATCAGTAAACAAGCAGGTTGCCACCGATTCCAAAAGTTGCAGCAGCACAGTGGATCAGCTTAAAATCCCTGATGCCACAGAAGACTTCTGCTGTGCAGACCCTACTTAACTGATGTTAGTTGCGTCCATACTTGATACACACCTTGTCTCCAAATCCTACAGAACTTATTTGGTTGTCTTTATATCCCATACCACACTACTAATTGTAAATAAGTCCCAGTGGAGAGTCCCTTTGTGAAATCCTGATGTGACAATGGAGTGTATTCACTATACAGCGACCGGCAATGATAACAGAACTTCTGACACATAAGTAGCATGTGGTGCATAATAAGCGTGACACGCATTACCAAGGTAGCATGTACATTGCTAGGGTAATGTGTACAATGCCTCTATGCACCTTTGTAACAGATGTTGCGCAAGTGGTGTAGGGAACAGTACCCTGGCAAAATACAGTTGATGTTACCTAGGCAATGTATGTCTCTCTTATTGCACAATGTGTGCTACATACCTTTTTAAAGTACACAGTATGATTAGATGTGCAAAGCTGGTCCCATGCTTATTCACAGATTTCATATTCGTCATCTCTATTGTCTACTTTAATGCCTTAAAAAAGGTTCTTTAAAGAGGAACCCCACGCAGCATTATTCTCTGATGAGACAATTATTTGTTTCATTAGTTTCCATTTTCATATACACCAATGTAGCTATATAAAGAGTGGGAGCTTTAAAGCTGTGTCCTTGACTGCTTCTCTGCTGCTATAAAGGTCTTCCAGATCACAGGGTGTTATATGTTTGAAGCATCACAGGGGAAGATGGTCCCAACTCCTTCAAATACATTGGACCTGATTTACTGAGCCTTAGGCTGCAAACAGCAATCCTTTGGTTTACAACTGCCCCATGACTGCGATGTCATCACATTCTGTAGAGACACAGACTACGGCAGTTCTCTGCATATTAGGAGTAATGATCTGTCCCATTGAAATGTATTGGTATTCATACATGTGTGCATTTTTCCCTTTGTATTGGCAGAAATTGCACTGCATTGTTGGCAGGCAATATGCATTATTTAATAACCACTCCGCATCTAAAGGTTGTTTTCATCTTATGGCTCAGAGCAGTATTAATATAATAACTATGTCCCTATTGATTCAGCAATACGTTTTATTATTGCATATGATACCTAAGTAAAACTGTAAATATGTTTCAGCCACATTAGTCTTTCTTGTGCTGTTTTTCTCCTCAAGAACAATTTGTTAGTTTTTATTTAACCGTAATTGTATTAAAATTATCAGTGGCTACTTGTTCTTTGTATCACAACACTTATATTGTGTCTATAATACAATGTACAGTGAAGATAAATCATTCTGAATTGTATGTTATATTATCATTTGCACTTCTTTTCTCCTTTATTTTTTTTTAATAATTAAAAGCCCTGACTTAAAAAAATAACAGAGATGTACGATCATGTTGTACATATTTAAAATATTAGTCTTTAAAGAGACACTGAAGCGAAAAAAAAAATATATGATATAATGAATTGGTTGTGTACTATGAATAATTACTAGAAGATTAGCAGCAAAGAAAATATTCTTATACTTTTATTTTCAGGTATATAGTGTTTTTTCTAACATTGCATTATCCTATAATATGTGCAGATTACACAACACTCAGCATTCAAAATGAGTCTTTCAGAGCAGTCTGTGAAGTAATGACATCTCCTCTGCCAGAGGAAAAGTAAACAGTTCAATTACAGTTGAGATAATAAAAGTCAGATAACAGCCCTCTCCACGACCAAGTTAGTCGGAGAGCTTAATAGCTTTTTTTGCATAGAGATAACAACTGGAGTTTCTCAACTCTTCCTGTACTGGAAACAATTAGACTGATGTATCTGATCTTCATGTTTTTTTTCTTAGCTGTACTACACATACAAATCATAATATCATCATTTTTTTTTTTGCTTCAGTGTCTCTTTAAGGTAATAATGTATTCCTGTGCTTTTATTTCAGTCACTTTATTTTTACAGATTATTTATTTATTTAACAATTTAGATACAACATATATGAATTACATTTGTATTGCTTTTGTTTTAATCTATCACTCAAAAATCTGTTATGTCACATCCAAAATTTTACATTATTCCACATATGGCTTTGATCACTAGCTCGGTATGCAGTTGATTATTAACCTTTACACATTAATGCTGCTTTCACAGTGGGACGTTACAGGCGGACGTTACAGGCTGACGTTAGAGCAGCCTGTAACGCAGCCCAACTCATAGCAATGAAAAATCAATGGGCTGTTCACAGTGCCCACGTTGCGTTACATTGTAACGCTGCAACGTTATAGGAGTGTGCAGCATGCTGTGCGTTGTACGCGGTTTCAGCTGCGTTAGACTGTGTGCACATGCTCAGTAATGGGGGTTGCACTGCAGTGTTTTCTTCCTGGAGCGGCCGCTGATTGGCTGGCGGGACCACATGATGCAGAGTGTTCCGATCACGTGGTCTCCGCAGCGCATAGGACAAAAAAGGCGCACCAAGAGCTGCATAACGCAGCTCTAGGTAGCGTCCTCCTCCAACACCACCAGGCGTTGCGTTAGGGGCACGTTATGCGACCTATAACGTCCCCTAAAACGCAACGTCCTGGTGGGAAAGAGGCCTTACTGTAGCTCTTTGCACCCAATGTTTTCCATTTACTATGGTGGTATCCTTTCTTTACCAGACCCTCAAGAGGGTCTGGACATCAGAAAAAAGCCACAAATTTCATTATTTTGAAAAGCAAACTGCCAAAACTATTCAGCTCCCGGCTGTTTCTTCTATTGAAGCCTGGAATGGACATATACCAAACAAGCACCTCTCTTTGTGCAAAGCCTTTTATAACAGTGCTAGAGACCTGTTCCATATCTACTTACACAACAGCCACGTGTGCAATAGCATATCAGATATCTTTAGTATCTCCTGATTGCCTGCCTATGTTGTGGCTCATGAATTAAGTCCATGTGAATATTTGTTAAAACCTTTGCTAAAAACATGTTATAAAATCATAAAAAGTCAGATATGCAAGTGCCCAACTAGTTTCAATTCTGTGCAGGTTCTTACTCATGAAGAGAGATGTTTGTTTAGTTTATGTCCCTTCCAGGCTTAAGTAAAATAAACAATGAAGAGCCAGAAAGCGCTACCAGGAAGTGTTGCATGATGGAGACAGTGGAGAGCTGTCCGACCACGTTGGAACACCCGAGCAGCTTAAGAGAGCTTACATGCAGTGAGGACTCACTGTTTGCTGAGTATTAAAGGGGGTTGTAACATCCCCAAATATACTGTAAATGTAAACCCCTTATATTCCAAAGTAGGTCCCTATATGTCCCCTATGTTTTTTTACCTGGTCTGTGTGCCTTTGCTGAAGTTTTTTTCTGACACTGGAATAAGCGTGTCATTCGATCCTGCACTGAAACTGTTTAATCTTGGCTAAGGGACAGGGGGTAGAGAGAACTGGTATTCTAGATAGTGGTGGTGTGGGAGTGCCAGGACAACTTAAACTTGCATTTAATGAATGGTGCTATGCAATCTAGTGAACTCGCAATGAGGTCAAGCAAAGCAGTACCGTTGGCTTTGAGTTGATTTTTTTTACTTTATCGGTGGACTTTCCAAGCTTGCCCAAAAAGACCAAAAAGAAGCAGGAGTCTGAAGATAGGCACTCCTGCTGCTCTGTGGGCACTTATTTGGCACAGTAAAGACCTGAAGAAGCAAGAAAAAAACTCCTTAAATGTGCTGTTTGAAAAGTGCTCTAATAAAGTGTAAAAAACAACATTATTGTTTTGTTTGGTCTTGTCAGGTCATAAATGCATAACTTTGTTTTAGGGTAATGATGTTGCTATTGTTTCCTCCTTATAATCCAACCTCCGGGAGAGGTAAAAATAGAGAGGTGGGGAGCTGTAATGGTTAGCGGAGATACCGCCGCAGAGGCAAGCGGCATGGCGGTTATCTCCGCGTATCAGCCGGCGGCCTCAGCCGCGCAGTTACATGCTGGTGCTCTGCCTGGTCCTTCTATTGCACATAGATTGAGGGCTACGCGCCAGGCGACAGGACCTTTATGCGAATAGAAGGGGAGTCAGCTGATCTACCAGGTCAGCTGACTCCAACAGTACGCTGGATCGGCTGAATGACTGGGGGGGTGCTGGGGAGCACTTCTGTATATATAGTACCAGCTTGTCAGTTGCTCCGTGTTTGCTGTTGTGAATGCTAACGTGTTAGCTCTCAGACCTTAGTCAGATCCCAAAGTGTGCTAGAACCAGCTGGAGCTGGGGATCCACACTTAGCCAGATTCTGTTGATAGCTTAAAGTACTAATTGCATTGTATTATCTGTTATGACCTTCTGCTTGCCTTGACTATTCTCCTGCTTTTCTGATTCTGTACTTTCGCCTATCTGATCCAGTTGCCGACTCTGCCTGAACTTAAACTCTGAGATAATCTTCTGTCTTTGTACTGTATCTGTCCGTACGTTGCCGATCCTGCCTGTCTGACTATCCTGTACTCACCTGTGCTCCTCAGGTGCAAGCCCTGACTGCAGTACAGTCTTAATCACTTGCTCCTCAGGTGATTCCCAGCTGCAGTACAGTCTGAGTCTCTCGCCCCTCGGGTGATCTCAGCTGTACTGAATCACATATCCAGCTTGCTGGGTGAATACTCTTGTGTTCTATTGAGATACCCTATCACCACCAGCTCCTCTGGGGTATCTCTATCATTACTGTTGCACCAAACATCTGTTCTTACATTGGTTATCCTGGTTCTGGCTATACTAGTATTATTGGTGATTCTGCGGATCACACATAATCAGGTATAGCATCTGTATTATTGGTGATACTGCAGATCACCAATAATCAGAGAAATCTGTTCTCGCTGACACCAATCGTTACAAAACAGCAGACCAAACATTATGGACGCACTGCGTGACCAAATTGGAGTCCTGACCACCGCGGTAAACAATCTTACCGGGGTGATTAATACCCAACAGACTCAGATTACTCAATTGTCTGGGACTGTACAGGTACTCCAAACAGCCGTTGATGCAGTGCGATCCCCTCCAGTCACGGACCTTCGCATGTACGTACCTGAAAAGTTTTCTGGTCATAGATCTGACTTTCAAAATTTCAGGAATCGTGTGTTATCTTATTTTGAGTTGAGGCCCAATCTGTCAGGATCTGAAACCCAGAGGGTAACATTCATAAAGACCCTTCTGTCAGGAGATTCACAAACATGGTCATATAGCCTGCAGGCTGAGCATAAAGCCGTGTCCTCAGTCCAGGAGTTTTTTAAGGCCATGGCCATTATATACGATGATCCGGATATTGCTACCACTGCTGAGAGGAAACTGAAGACCCTCAGGCAGGGTCGTAATCCGGTTGAAGTTTATGCATCTGAGTTTAGGAGGAGGGCTGTATCAGCTAGATGGGGAACGTATGCATTGTTAGATTGTTTTCTGTCAGGATTATCGGATGCAGTTTCTGATTTGATGTTAGGGCATCCTGAGCCTAAATCCCAGATGAAGCAATTTCTTTGGCGGTACGGGTCGATCGCCGCCTTTGCTATCACAGACAAACGTGTGGGAAAAATGCTGTCAGAGCCGTTTCTTACGCTTCTTCTCCACCCTCGCCACCTCCAGACGAACCGATGCAGTTCGGTCACTCGAGGCTGACGCAAGTGGAAAGGAATTGCAGAAGGTCAGAAAGACTGTCTATACTGTGCTGAGGAGGGCCACATTGTCCAGAATTGTTCTAAGAAGTCGGGAAACGCTGCCGCCTAGGTGTTGTTAGAGGTAATACCCTAGGAGAGCCGTTTCTACCTCTAAACAATAATCGGTTGCTCCTTCCTTGTTCCATTACCTGGGAGGGTCAGACCACACCCACAGAGGCATTTGTGGACTGTGGCTCCGCAGCCAATTTTATAGACTATGATTTTGTAAAAAAAAAATGGTGATTCCTTTACTCCCTTTAGACCGTCAGATTCTGATCACAGCAGTGGATGACTCTCCATTACAGTGTAGACAACCTCTTTTGCAAACTCCCTTGTTGTTGTGTAATATAGGGGTGTTACATAAAGAGAAATTACAGTTCTTTGTTCTGCGAATGGCAACCTCTACTATTATCCTTGGTATGCCCTGGTTGCAACTTCACTCCCCTCAGATTGACTGGGTTTCAGGTCAGTTACAGAGCTGGTCAACCCATTGTCTAGCTATTGTCCCATAGACTTAAGATTAGGTTGTATGCCCCCTAGAGGCAGTGGCGCAGCTAACGAACTGTGGGCCCCGATGCAAGTTTTACAATGAGACCCCCAAGCACTCTATACATAACAATTGATGCGGCGCACCAAAACCTGCCAATGGCAACTACAGTGTCTGAGGTGCAAGAAGGGGAACAGTTTGTTAATTATTACCACTATTCAAAATATCTATAGAAGTGATTATTATGAGCACAGGACCAATAGAGAGCTAATACTGTAGTTGAGGGAGGGCCCTTCGGGGCCCTTCTGGCCCAAGGGCCCAGATGTGGTCGCTACCTCTGCAACCCCTATTGCTACGCCCCTGCCTAGAGGCCATCTCTATAATTTGTCAGGGTCAGAGAAGCTGGCCATGCAGGAATACATTAAGTAAAATTTGGCTAAAGGATTCATCCGTCCTTCCCGGTCACCAGCTGGGGCTGGGTTCTTTTTTGTACAGAAAAAGGACGGGGGCCTTAGACCTTGTATTGACTATCGGGGGTTAAATAAGATCACAGTAAAAAATCGTTACCCATTGCCCCTGATTGACGATTTGTTTGCTCAAGTGACTAATGCCAGTATCTTCTCTAAGCTAGACCTGCGAGGAGCATACAACCTGGTACGCATTAGAGACGGTGACGAATGGAAGACGGCGTTCAACACGCCCGATGGGCATTACGAGTATCTGGTCATGCCCTTCGGGTTTTGTAATGCCCCTGCCGTCTTCCAGGAACTGATCAACGAAGTGTTTAGAGAGGTTCTGGGAAAATTCGTACTAGTGTATCTGGATGATATACTGATTTTCTCTCCTAATCTGACAGAACATCGAAAACATGTTAAGTTTGTTTTACGGAAATGACGACAGAACTCGCTGTACGCGAAGTTAGAAAAGTGCCTCTTCGAGGTCACTAAGGTTCCGTTCCTGGGTTATATTATTTTCACTTCTGGTCTCTCCATGGATCCAGAAAAAGTCTCTGCTGTTTTGAAGTGGTCTCAACGTGTAGGATTGAAGGCACTCCAAAGATTTCTTGGCTTCGCCAATTACTGCAGGAAGTTTATCAAGGGATTCTCTTCTGTAGTGTCACCTCTCACCAACCTAACCAGGAAAGGGGTGGCTACCTACCACTGGTCGGCGGAGGCACAATCCGTCTTTGCAACGCTAAAAAAATTGTTTTGTTCTGCTCCCATCTTAAGACACGTAGATGTCACCTTCCCCTTCATAGTTGAGGTCGATGCCTCAGAGATTGGGGTTGGAGCTGTACTGTCTCAACGCTCTGGCCTTCAAGGCAAACTACACCCATGTGCGTTCTTTTCTCGTAGGTTCTCTCCCACTGAGAGGAACTACGATATTGGTAATCGGGAACTTTTGGCCATTAAGTTAGCCTTTGAAGAATGGCATCATTGGCTGGAAGGGGCAGAACATACAATCACAGTTTATACTGATCATAAAAACTTGGAGTACTTCGAAGGGGCCAAAAGACTTCGTCCCCGACAGGCCCGCTGGTCCCTGTTCTTTTCAAGGTTCATATTTGTAATAACGTATACACCAGGTAGTAAGAATGTCAAAGCAGATGCTTTATCGAGGTGCTTCGAGCCTGAGATAGTTCAGCTCTCAACCCCTGAATCCATCTTATCTCAAAAAACTGGTGGTGGCAGCCACAGAAACCTGGGAGGACTGTGCGGTTACATTGGGGCCTTACCAACAGGACATTCCAGAAAGGAATCCTGAGGGGGTTTTGTTCGTACCACTTCCTTTCCGTCTACAACTCCTACAATTATTCCATACCCATAAGAATGCAGGACATCCCGGGGCTGCTCGAACTCAGGATTTAATGACCAGATGTGTATGGTGGCCTTCCTTGGCACTTGATTGTAATGAGTTTGTGAGAGAGTGCTCTGTCGGTGCCAGAAGTAAGCCCTCTCGACAGGCACCAGTGGGTAAGTTACAGCCCCTACCAGTGCCAAATGAACTCTGGACTCATTTGTCTATGGACTTTGTGGGTGAACTCCCCAGGTCTGAAGGCAAGACGGTCATTTGGGTGATAGTTGATAGGTTCAGTAAGATGGCTCATTTCGTCCCTCTGAAAGGACTCCCCTCGGCCCAGGAGTTAGCTGACCTCTTCATTCAGCACATTTTTCGGCTGCATGGCATTCCGGAGAATGTGGTGTCAGATAGGGGAGTCCAGTTTGTGTCAAAATTCTGGAGGGCCTTTTGCCATCAGCTTGGTATGGACCTTTCATTCTCATCAGGCTACCACCCACAGACCAACAGTCAGACCGAAAGAGTTAACTAGTCCCTCGAACAATTCCTCAGATGTTACGTGGCAGATGCGCAGACTGATTGGGTAAAGTTCCTGCCATTTGCGGAATTTGCACATAATAACCTGAAGAGTTTCTCTTCAGGATTTTCTCCCTTTCAAGTGGTCTCGGGGAGATCTCCCAAATTTTCTCCATTGCCTGTGGCATCTTCCCCTTTTCCGGCCTTAGAGAATTGGCAAAGGGCATAAAAGGAGATTTGAGTGCTAGTCAAGAGGAATTTGGGAAAAGCTTTTCAGACCCAGAAGAAACAGGCCGATAAGAGGTGGTCAGTTGAGTGGAGGTTTTCCCCAGGGGAGATGGTGTGGGTGTCTACTCGGCATTTGGCATTAAAGCAACCATCACCTAAGTTAGGACCCAAATTTGTAGGCCCATACCCTGTCTCCAGAAAAATTAATGATGTGACATATGCGATTGCTCTCCCAGCCAGCATGAGAGGTGTGAGATCATTCCACGTTTCTTTGTTGAAACCTGCTGTGCATGTGGATTCCTCCCCCCCCCCCCCCCCCCTGTGATAATTGACGATCAACCTGAGTATGAGATTGAGAAGATCTTGGATTCTCGAGTAGTGCAGAATTCTGTACAGTACCTGGTTCATTGGAAGGGGTGTGGCCTGGAGGAGAGAACTTGGGTGCCGGATTGTCGCATGCATGCCGAGGATTTAAATAAAGAGTTTCATGGGCTACACCCTGAG
This sequence comes from Hyperolius riggenbachi, assembly GCF_040937935.1. Lineage (NCBI taxonomy): Eukaryota > Metazoa > Chordata > Amphibia > Anura > Hyperoliidae > Hyperolius > Hyperolius riggenbachi. Next base: position 288,471,985 of record NC_090649.1, read on the forward strand.
AAGCCGGGTAGGAAGTGCCCGGGTCCACTCCTCAAGGGGGGGGTACTGTAATGGTTAGCGGAGATACCGCCGCAGAGGCAAGCGACATGGCGGTTATCTTCGCGTATCAGCCGGCGGCCTCAGCCGCGCAGTTACATGCTGGTGCTCTGCCTGGTCCCTCTATTGCACATAGATTGAGGGCTACACACGCCAGGCGACAGGACCTTTATGCGAATAGAAGGGGAGTCAGCTGATCTACCAGGTCAGCTGACTCCAACAGTACGCTGGATTGGCTGAATGACTGGGGCGGTGCTGTGGAGCACTTCTGTATATATAGTACCAGCCTGTCAGTTGCTCCATGTCTGCTGTTGCGAATGCTAACGTGTTAGCGCTCAGACCTTAGTCAGATCCTAAAGTGTGCTAGAACCAGCTGGAGCTGGGGATCCACACTTAGTCAGATTCTGTTGCTAGCTTAAAGTACTAATTGCATTGTATTATCTGTTATGACCTTCTGCTTGCCTTGACTAGTCTCCTGCTTTTATGATTCTGTACTTTCGCCTATCTGATCCAGTTGCCGACTCTGCCTGAACTTAAACTCTGAGTTAGTCTTCTGTCTTTGTACTGTATCTGTCCGTACGTTGCCGATCCTGCCTGTCTGACTATCCTGTACTCACCATTGGGTCAGCCACTGGTGAGGGATTCTAGTATTGTATCACCTGCTCCTCAGGTGAAACCCTGACTGCAGCACAGTCTTAATCACCTGCCCCTCAGGTGATCATTACTTGCAGCATCTTTGTAAACACCTGCTCCTCAGGTGTCCACTGGCTGCAGTACAGTTTTAGCACCTACTCCACAGGTGTAAGCCCTGACTGCAGTACAGTCTTAATCACTTGCGCCTCAGGTGATTCCCGGCTGCAGTACAGTCTGAGTCTCTCGCCCCTCGGGTGATCTCAACTGTACTGAATCACATATCCAGCTTGCTGGGTGAATACTCTTGTGTTCTATTGAGATACCTATCAACACCAGCTCCTCTAGGGTATCTCTATTATTACTGTTGCACCAAACATCTGTTCTTACATTGGTTATCCTGGTTCTGGCTATACTAGTATCATTGGTGATTCTGCAGATCACACATAATCAGGTATAGCATCTGTATTATGGGTGATACTGCAGATCACCAATAATCAGAGAAATCTGTTCTCGCTGACACCAAACGTTACAGGAGCACTTCTTAATTTTATCCCCCCTTTTTTGAGAATCACACCTTCATTTTCTTGCCAGTCGTGAGTGGAGACAAGTTTAATTTCTCCACTAGTGCACTAAGTGATTGTCTATCAACAACCAGGGGTCGGAGTAGCACATTCACATACTTTTTTTTTGGGAACCTTGACCTACTACATCTTTGGCTCTTGACACCTTTCTCCTCCTGTTTTTGTGGTTTCCTTGACTTCTCCCTGGATGAATAACTTACCAGACATAATTCTGTTACTACAGTCAACTGTTTCCGTAGCAAATTAACCTGCTCAAGCCCATCTCTTTGTGTTCATAACAGTATGGGTTGACCTCTTATAAAAGCCAAACTTTTATCTTGTTTATTTTAAACATATAACTTTTTTTTCACTTGCAGCAATAAGTTAACATGACAATTATATTTACTGTAAACTGCAGGAGAACTTACATTTTTTTAAAAGTAATTGCTTAACCTTTTGTGAAGACCAAAATGATGATTTGGACAAGACAAACACAAAGACAATTCAGCAATGTTCTTTGCTTAACTCTATTTACCACAGGGTAATGAGTACACTTGACAGAGTATAATATCTCACACCGAACAGAAAGGAAAATTTAAATGGTTTGTAATTTTTTTTTATTATTTCATTTTTTTCCACAGTCAGTCTCTGAGGCCATTGAGTTTTCAATCCCATTCTGCTCTGATGCACTTTGCAGCAGTGGGCAATATACATTATAGTCAATGTATAAAATACCATTTTTTAAAAATAACATTAACCACTTTACCCCCACGCGTACGTATTTCTCCGCCCCTTTTTCCATCCTTTAAAAACCAGGGACGGAGAAACACGTACTTTCCGCGTTCCCGACGCTGCCCGCGCTCCCGCTCGTAAACACGCCGCCCGCCGCTAGTAAAACCGCCGCCGCCTGCTCGCCCAGAGATCAATGAACGGGAAAATCCATTCCCGTTCGTTGATTTAAGCCCCGCAATGATCAGCTGCTCTCCTATGGGCAGCGCGATCATTGTGAGAAAAAACTCACGTGTCCATGCTCATTATACTTCCTCCAAGCTTCCGGAAGGAAGCTTGGAGGTCGCATAAAAACAAAAAGTTACTGTGGCCATCTTGTGGCCAAATAGTAAACTACACCCTACACATTTTTCACATACAAATAAATGACTTTTACACATAAAATTAACTCATTACCTCCCACACTCCCCTTTTTTTTTTTTTTGTAATTAAAAAAAAATTAAAAAATTTACAATTAAAAAAAATACATAAATAGTTACCTTAGGGACTGAACTTTTTAAATATTTATGTCAAGAGGGTATAAAGCTGTTACTTTATAAACTATGGGCTTGTAATTAGGGATGGACGCAAAACTGAAAAAAATGCACCTTTATTTCCAAATAAAATATTGGCGCCAAACATTGTGATAGGGACATAATTTAAATGGTTTTATAACCGGGACAAAAGGGCAAATACGTTTCATGGGTTTTAATTACAGTAGCATGCATTATTTAAAAACTATAATGGCCGAAAACTGAAAAATAATTATTTTTTTCCCCACATTTTTCCTATTTTCCCATTAAAACACATTTAGAAAAAAATAATTCTTGGCATAATGTCCCACCTAAAGAAAGCCTAATTGGTGGCGGAAAAAACAAGATATAGTTCATTTCATTGCGATAAGTAATGATAACGTTATAGACGAATGAATGGAAGGAGCGCTGAAAGGTGAAAATTGCTCTGGTGCTCAGGGGGTAAAACCCCTCAGTGGTGAAGTGGTTAAAATACCACTGGAGAGCCTAACTGAACTGATTAGCTAGAAAAGCTATAACCACTTAAAAGTCTAACAATTGCTGATGCTATCCTGTGGTAAAGGAAAAACAGCATTTTTATTGCTGCTTTACACATAGACTTAACAATTATCTTCAACTGTAATAAAATCTTGTATCCACACCTAATGCAGTTGCAGATACACTTTGTTGCAAAATCAGTACACCGAACCATTGTTTTATTGTTTTTGTTTTTCTTTGTGCATTTTTATGTCAGTTAAATGCAAAGATTGCATGTAGGAGTATATAAGGGGGTATAGTTACTCAACTGCAGTAACAAGAATAATGTGCGAACAGTCCTATACATGAAGAGTAAAGCATAATGCAATGCATGTTAAGTATGGATTTACATGTAACCCCATAGCCCAAAGCTGTCCTTCCCTCTCCAATTAACTTAGCAGTATAGTATTGTTTGTGAAGTATGTGTGGGGAGCAGCGGGGGGCTTGTTTGACTGCGGGAAATCCACGCACACACAGAGAGAACATACTGTACAAATCCATGCAGATAATAGTCCAGGACCCGGGACTCATCTAGGTCTTTTAAAATGCCTCTCCTGGCACAGTAAATAAAATCTCTGAAAATGTCCCTAAACGGTTTGCGTAAATAACCTGGCAAAGTCTGTAGTGGAACAGAACAGAAGTCTGTGTTTACAACATGCAGTAGTTTTATGCCTAAAGCTTTTTTTTTTTTTTTTATCAAAGAGGAGAAGAGAACCATAAGATGTTCACTGCTGTCCATGTCTCAGCTTTGGAGATTTTTTTCTCTCATTTTGCACTGCTTACAGTCCATGGTTTCTGCTGTGAACGGGAAATTCTATTTATTCTCTTTGGTGTACATTTATTTTTCTGGAGAGTCCATATATAGTTAAAATATTAACCTGACTATCGAAGGCTTAACGCTTTTGACTGGGGTTCACTTTAATTTAATGAGGTTATGAGATTTGGGTACATTTACTAAACATAGATCCTATGACTGCACATTTGGTGTTGTATTCTAAACACTTCAATCCTTCATATGACTATAAATACATATACTGTATATATATCTATATATATATATATATATATATATGTATATATATCTATATATATATATATATATATATATATATATATATATATATATATATATATATATATATCTATATCTATATATATATATATATATATATATATATATATATATATATATTACAATAACAATATTCATATATTCATTTATACAAAATGATACTGCATAAAGAAATGCTATCTATATATTATCTTTAGATTTAATACAGAGATTGTCTACCTGGACTAATTTATAGTTTCACTGCAAAAGTGATTTCTTCTCAGCAGAAATAAAGATTTCACAATGTTATGATTTCCCTTTCAGATGATGAAGCCTATAACTCAGTAACGCCAGTCTGCTATGACTGTGTTTGAGCACATGTGTGCTTTGCATCTAAATTCGGTGTCAGTCTCAAATAAAGCTACCAGTACCAAACAGCAAGGCAAGAAGCCTCATGAATTACAAATACACAACATTAGGGAAAGTTGCCCTGACTAAAGACATGAATGATCCAATAACAAAGCAACTACATTGCGTCTGGATATGATGCAACCATATATACATTTTATTAAAGAATAATCCAACACAAATAAGTTAAAAACAAATGATTAAAACCACCTTCTTAATCCAAATGTAATTGGAAATACCTGCAGCAGTGGAACAATGAAGTGACAACCATATGGAACACTAGCTGGTGGCTGGATAGTGTACTGGTTAAGGGCTCTGCCTCTGACACAGGAGACCAGGGTTCGAATCTTGGCTCTGCCTGTTCAGTAAGCCAGCAGCTATTCAGTAGGAGACATTGGGCAAGTCTCCCTAACACTGCTACTGCCTATAGAGCGCGTCCTAGTGGCTGCTGCTCTGGCGCTTTGAGTTCTCCAGGAGAAAAGTTTGTTTGTATTATCTACTATTACACTAATATTGCACAACCCTCAAAAAACAACAATTCATAAAACAACCAAAATACATATCACATATAATACTGTGCTATAAAAAGTGCTATAGTGCTAATCAAAAATAGATGAATAAATAGGGTAATGTATATAGAAATATAAGTGACCCTAAGTTCCTTATGTGCAAAAAACGCGGGCTGTGACAATCAGCTAAAGTGCTACCAAATCACAATTGCATAGGTCAAATATATAAAGTGTACAGTGCTTACCCAAAAGATGTACAACTGCATGCAGGTAGAAGGAGGAGGATGCCTTGTGCGTTCGCAGCATGCGGCTGCATCTATGGAGGCTAAACTAGGAAGTGTGGGACTCTCTATTATGCACGGATGCCCTATCGCAAGATTACGTGGCCACGTGAGGCAGAGCGAGCTGAGTCCATTTATGTCAGTTAGTGGAAACCGAGATAATTAACAACAAGAAAAAGAAACTTGATAGGGATCACACAAATTATAACCTCATGAGAGCTTACAGGTGGAGCCATAGAGGGAACCCCAAGGGAAACAACATATACAGGAGACCTAAAAAATCAAGGGAGCTGCCCAACAACCCAAACAGCCAAGAGGTGAGAGTGAGGAAGTGACAAGATCTGTAATTACGGAATCAAGTGATCCAGGAGAATCTGAAACAGATATGCTTAATCGTAATGTGAGAAAATGAGGTCTCAATACAAAATCGAATAGTACACAGAAAAAGCCCCGCCAACAGAGAGGATATGCCAGAGATGACCCAGATCAAACCTCTGAGGTACTTCCGGTTATTAATCTTTCTGACACAACACTGTCGCTGTGAATTGAAGCTCTAATGAGCTGCTAGTGGCGGAGTAAAAGGTGTGTTGTGCTGTTGCTAATAGCAACCAACGTATAGATTCTGACAAGAGTATTACAGAAAGGCTTGTCTTTTGCGCCCACAAATCATTTTGATTATTTTGAGGTATTGAAAGATGTCTATCTTTTCTGTAGGCATCAGATTCTGAAAAAGATGTTTGATAAAACTGCTCGGACAGCTGGACAAATAGAAGAAGCATTTCCAGACAGCCTTGATACACAGGCGATGCAAGACCTCATAGACCTCATGGAAGAAAATCAATCACAAACACAGGTGGGTGGTACTCCATTTAAGCAAGCCTCAAAATGTCTGCCTACTCTCAGTGTGTGCTCCGAGGTAAAGATATTCTTTGATTTAGTTAGTAGAGATCTAGAAATTCAAATTAACATACAAGATATCAAATAAGATGGCAGAATTTTTGGACTTGAAAACTGACACAGGTATGTTACAAACTACAATCTATAGTAAGCCCACATCAGTGAACAGCCTATTAGACTTCAGTTCTATTCACGCGAATAATTTAAAAATGAATATTCCCACGGGTCAATTAATCAGATTAAAAATGAACTGTTCTACATCAGAAACATTCGAAAAGGAATGCAGAGATCTAGAAAAAAGATTTAGAAACAGGGGATATCCTAGAAGATGTGTGGCACAGGCAGTCAAAAGAGCTAAAACAACCCTGCGAGAAACCCTTCTTGCCCAGCGAGTAAAAGAACAACAGAAACCAGTGACGAGACTGATAACACCATACAATACAGCATGGGAACACATTCAAAGGATTTTAGACAAATACTGGTCCATTCTATTGAATGACTACACAATCAAACAATGTGTTACTCCCCGAGCCAGTCTAACAGCGAGAAGAGCACCCACACTGAAAACCATACTCAGTAAAGGTCATTTTACACAAGATGAAGGAGGACATGGCATTACTGGGAACTACAGATGTGGTAGATGCTCAGTATGCCCATATACGAAGACAACAAAAACATTCACCAACAAAATTACAGGAAAATAATTTTCAGTGAGACAATTTATAAATTGTCAAACAAATGGGGTGGCAAACAATATATTGGACAGAAAAAGAATCAACTAAAAACTTGCTTACAAAAACATATTTCCACCATTCGTTTGGCTGAATGTGACCATAAAGATAATAAGACATTTACATCAGTGGCAGAACATGCTATATTTTTTCATGGCGGATCGATGCAGGGTTGGACTTTTATGAGAAAGTTACACTGGGAGAGAGAGGTGGAGATATTACCATCAGTCTACTTAGAAGAGAGCTAAAATGGATATGACAAGACAATCTCGGGGTCTCAATGAGGAGACTAGTTTTGGATGTTTTTTGAAAACATAAATGGTTAAAATGTAATATTGTCTCTCTACCTTCTCTTTTGTTCTCAAGTATTAGGTCCCTGCAATTGATTGAATATCAAGATATTGTTTGGAAAAAGAGTGGTGAGTCTTATGTCCTCTCTGAGGATTGGTTGTTTTTGATTTGCATCTTCTGTTCTTGTTTTCATCTACTTCTGGGATGACACCATTTCTGTTTGTGTAACTTAGTGGGAGATACTCACCCACTGTGGTAAGCAGTGGGTGATGTACCTGCGATAGATATTCTCACAGTGTGGTGAAACTCTTGTATATCGACAATTATTTATTTCTATTGTGCCTGGAGGTGAGCAGGCACAAAAAACTTATTTGTGGTGGTCCACTGTTGTGTTGTTTCGTTTGGTCTGGGGACCTCTTATGCATTGTGCAGTATAATGCAGTGATCAGCCTTAAATAAATTCTTATGCGATCTTTTTTCTTTGTTTTTTTTCTTTTCTCAATTTTTCTAGTGATTCTCTGATGAAAATGATGTTTATCTGGATCCTAATGAAAAAAATTACTAATGCAATTTTGGAAGTTTGAAAAAGTCCATGTAGTCTATGTAGTCCTGGAGCTGTGATAGACAGTTTTTTGAATTTTTATATGTTATGACCATCTTTTGACCATAAGAGGTCACCAAGTGACATCATGTACTCAGTTTTGTAAAACTGACAGAGAAATTCGTACGGGCGGGGGGAAAGTGGTTAAGGACTGAACTTTTTAAATATTTATGTCAAGAGGGTATAACACTGTTACTTTATAAACTACGGGCTTGTAATTAGGAATGGATGCAAAAGTAAAAAAAAATGTACCTTTATTTCCAAATAAAATATTGGCGCCAAACATTGTGATAGGGACATAATTTAAATGGTTTTATAACCGGGACAAATGAGCAAATACATTTCATGGGATTTAATTACAGTAGCATGCATTATTTAAAAACTATAATGGCCGAAAACTGAAAAATAATAATTTTTCCCACATTTTTTCCTATTTTCTGCAACGTGTGCAGAAGAAAGCAACATGCTGTAATTCTTCTTCCCTCTCATAAACACATGTGAAAAATCCATTTAGATGAAAACAGTCTAATGATTTTCAAAGGGTTGTCAGTTTGATTTCCATGTGTGGAAATACACACAAGAGCGGACCTAACAAAAATTAACCCTGGTAATGTGCAGGGAACTACAGATTCCCACAGCTCACAGCATTTAATGACTTGTGACTGGCTCAGAAGATGCCAGAATTGAGAGCGATATAGAGGCTACCATTTGTATTTCCTTTTAAACAATACCAGTTGCATGGCAGTCCTGCTGATCTTTTAGGCATCGGTATTGTCTGAATCTCACACCTGAATCAGTCATGCTGCTAATCCAGTCAGCCAGTCAACCTGATTGCATCATCAGCAGAAGCCAGCCCTAGGGGAGCAGTGAGAGAAAGGAGAGGTCACTGATTGCCACGGGCTCTGATGGATTAGTTGAGCCGCGCTGACACTGCTTGCATTTATTCAGGGAAAGCGGACACAAAGAGGAGCAAATGAGACACAGGGACAGCTCAGGAAGACCCCAACATTGCGGCAGGTTGGCAGTTTGTATCGGCAGGGGTTCGTAAGACGGGGACTCCATGTATTTGGCATATAAGACACATTGCCCTTTTCTCCCCATTTTTGGGGGGAGAAAAAGTGTGTCATATAAAATACAGTACAAATAAAAAAAACACTGTGCATTTTAATTCATTAGAACATGGTGTAGGTGTACTCTCAATTCATTGTGTGAAAAAGAAACCCGCCCCTTCCATTGTGAATTAAGAGTGCCTTGTCCTTTAACCTTGGGACAAGGAGGGTTTACTTGAGTTATAAGTTTCAATAAATCACATGCAATGTTGTACTTTTACTTGCTGCCCCTTAGTCACTAATGGCAAGTCTTGTTCCGCTAAAAGTTTATAAACAGCTAGGTACAATACCAACAGGTGCTATGTGCCCTCTCAGCAGAGAAAGTCGTGTCTAAAAACACCAGTCTATACTCACTGTTTTCTCTGTAATGTCTCGTTCGCATAGTGTGCTGTGTTATGCTATAACACAAGTAATTATCGCAAGTGAACACATACTGTCTGTATATATCTGTGGCATGTACACATATCTGCATTACAACAGATTCCATTACAGTATGTTCATGTATTTGCTTCAAAGCATTTCTGCAATAATTAATAGGAATGTATCAATTGGACATGCCTAGTAATTGGCACTGTATATGTAGCCATACATGATTATCATAACACATGCATATTGCAATGTGCTTCATTTGGAGAAAGCTTTAATCCATCCTACTGTACATGAAAAGAGGCTATTGAAACTTAGCCTGAGTTAGTCCACACAGGGCCTGCACAGCTCTCCATTATAATATGTGTTTATTCACTGTGCTGCCCTATTTTAAAACTTTTTTTCTGGTGCAAGGTGTACTTTAAACATAATAAGAAAGCTCTGAGTAGGAAAGATAAATAAAGTCTGTAGAAAGCAAGGTCATATAGAACAAATATTAATAGCACATTTCTCTCTTGCTTGGTCCAAATTGCTTTTTATTCCTCAAATACACTGGAGGAAGGTAAAACAAAGGTTTAACACTAAGCATGATCTAGGTAATGTCTACCCCAATGTAACATTAACTGAGTATATGACACACACACACCAACACACACCCACACACCAGTTTTCTATGATGCATTTTATGTACTCGGTCAGTTAGTGACATATCTCTGAGAACGTGATACAGTTAATTTACAGTGAAGCTGCGAGAACATTGCTTAGCAAAGAAACAAAAAAAAAATCAATGATGTGCATCAGAACCACAGCAGCATATCAGATTTAGGGCCCGTGTACACAGAGTTTTGAGTTCAGCTTACTTATTGAGCTCAAACTGAAGAAAAATGTTCTTCTGTGTACATTTGAAAACACTAGACCACCGCAGTTAACCTACATTGAAAAGAATGTTAAAATGATAGCTGATCTACAGAAAAAGGTCCATCTAAGGAACTCTTAAATATTTCATCCATTGAATAATTTCTATGCTAAGAGCCTGATTTAGTAACCTTTCCTAGAGTTGAAAATCAAAGGAGAAAAAAAAATCCATGCCGCAGGCAATAATTATCAAAATAATAGTTGTTTGCTATATGCTACTGAACAGACAATCTATGTGGGTCACCTTGATCTAGCAACTTAACAGGAGCACTTACACCTGTTTACCCTGGTCATCCCATTAGCTATACTCTCACCTAAAGGATTATTAGGAACACCACACTAATACGGTGTCTGACCCCCTTTCGCCTTCAGAACTTCCTTAATTCTATTGTGGCATTGATTCAACAAGGTACTGAAAGCATTCTTTAGAAATGTTGGCCCATATTGATAGGATAGCATCTTGCAGTTGATGGAGATTTCTGGGATGCACATCCAGGGCACGAAGCTCCCGTTCCATCACATCCCAAAGATGCTCTATTGGTTTGAGATCTGGTAACTGTGGGGGGCCAATTTAGTACAGTGAACTCATTGTCATGTTCAAGAAACCAACTTGAAATTATTCAAGCTGTGTGAAATAGTGCATTATCCTGCTGGAAGTAGCCATCAGAGGATGGGTACATGGTGGTCATGAAAGGAGGGACATGGTCAGAAACAATGCTCAGGTAGCCCGTGGCATTTAAACGATGCTCATTTGCCACTAAGGGGCCTAAAGTGTGCCAAGAAAACATCCCCCACACCATTACACTACCACCACCAGCCTGCACAGTGGTAAGAAGGCATGATGGATCCATGTTCTCATTCTGTTTACGGCAAATTCTGACTCTATCGGGACTCATCAGACCAGGCAACATTTTTCCAGTCTGTAATTGTCACTGTTGGTGAGCTTGTGCAAATTGTATCCTCTTTTTCCTATTTGTAGTGGAGATGAGTGGTACCCTGAGGGCTCTTCTGCTGTTGTAGCCCATCCGCCTCAAAGTTGTGCGTGTTGTGACTTCACAAATGCTTTTCTGCATACCTTAGTTGTAACGAGTGGTTATTTCAGTCAACATTGCTCTTCTATCAGCTTTTACCCTTCCTGGCGGTAAGCCCGAGCTGAGCTCGGGCTATGCCACGCAGGAAGATATCTCAGCCCCTGGTGGGGCGATTTTCGCCATTTAAAGTGCTGTGCGCACAGCTAGCACTTTGCTAGCCGCACGCACAGCTTGATCACCGCCGCTCTGCGGCGATCATCCGCACGCAGCGGCAGAAGAGGGCCCCCGCCAGAGCCCTGCGCAATGAGTTCCGGGCAGCGCTATGGGCTGGATCAGAGGCGTCTGACGTCAGGACGTCGGCTGACGTCGGCTGACGTCATTGCGATCGTCGCCATGGTGACAGGAGAAGCCAAACAGGAAAGCGTGTTATATACGCGTTCCCCTGTTTGCTATTGATGCCGGCGATGATCGCACTAGAGGGACACATGCGCCCTCTAGTGGTGTTTCATGTAGCTACCACTCTGGTAGCTTTACATGAAACAAAAAAAAAATTTAAAAAAATAAAGGATTTTTGCCTATTTGGCAAAAAATATTAACCGCCAGGGAGGTTAATCAGTTGGCCCAAGACTGTCGCATACTGGATGTTTTTCCCTTTTCACACCATTCTTTGTAAACCCTAGAAATGGCTGTGCGTGAAAATTCCAGTAACTGAGCAGATTGTGAAATACTCAGACCGACCCGTCTGGCACCAACAACCATGCCACGCTCCAAATTTGCTTAAATCACCTTTCTTTCCCATTCTGACATTTTGTTTGGAGTTCAGGAGATTGTCTTGACCAGGACCACACCCCTAAATGCATTGAAGCCACTGCCATGTGATTGGTTAATTAGATAATTGCATTAATGAGAAATTGAACAGGTGTTCCTAATAATCCTTTAGGTGAGTGTAGACTTTATTAACAAATGTCTTGCAATTAGTAAAATCAACCATGATAATGTACTGCGTTAAATTTAGATAATGTAAACTGTGCTTCTCTTAAAAGGTCCAAAGAAGAAAGAAGAGACGGCAAACCACTGGCTGCAATTCACTTTGCTATGTATTAATGGAACAAGACATTACATGTTACGGATAAACTCCTTAATCAGATGTGAAACGTTTGACATCTGATGAAGGAGTTTATCCGTAACATGTAATGTCTTGTTCCATGAATACATAGCAAAGTGAATTCCAGCCAGTGGTGTGCAGTCTTTTCTTTCTTCTTTGGAGTTATTCGAAACCGTTTGAGTATATCCTATTAAGCTGCATCCTTGGCAACACACATTGGATTTTTCTTAAAGGTCACCATATAGCATACACTTTTTTGTAGTTCTTTTAAGTTCTAATTTCAGGATTAATTGTATTGTAAGATAGCTCAATCTAATACACTGTAGAGAGAAATGGCAGGGCATCCTAAACCAGGCTGCATCTGAATGACTTGACAGCAAGAAGGTGTGCAAAGCTTTTTAAAGGCATAAATGCAGCCAATTGCTTCTGAAAAAGGCACTACAATTTACATTAAATGGAAGATGTTAGCTTCCAAAACAAACTTTTTAGGATGTTAGCTTCACACCTTATACATAGTACAATTAAATATTTCAGTAGTAACATACCAGATTGTTATTTTAATAAAGCATTTTTAACTTACAAGAAAGCAAGTTGGAACTTCACGGAGAGAGTACTCATTTTTTGATGGCAAGTCTTGGTTTCCTAGCAGTTCATAAACAGCAGGGTACGATGATAACAGGTTCACCATAGCAAGAAAAGACTAGAATTGCAAAACAAATGACAAAACAAAGTGAATAGCAACTTTAATGACTCAGCTGGGTCGGGGGGAGAGATTATTATTTTATAACTAAACTTTTACAAATACGCATATTAAACCTAACGCATCTGTGGGCTCAGTTGCTGAAGTGCTAAAGTACTACTGCATACTCAGAATGACTCGCAGTTCAACTAAACCCAAAAATGATCAAGGGAAATTCTATCAGCGATCATGATAGTAAGTGAATAAAAATTCTGTACAGTAGCAAAGTGGTGGAAGGGATAGGCCAAATCTGCTTGGCATTGTAAACAACCTGTATTCTCTCTTTATGATGAAGCTGCTGAATGTAACCATGCGACTCAAAAAGCAGAAAGAACAAAAGATGCCAGATTACATTTTGTATTTTGATTAATCTGGTGACCAAAATCCATGTGTCTACATAGGGAGGTAGGAACTGTGGCCATAGATATTGGGTGGAGAGACATCAGAAAAAAAGATTATGGGATTTTGAGGCTGCATGGATGAAAGAAGCACTGGCTTTATAAAGGATTTCTCAGTTTGAAACGTTAATTTCTAAAGGTTTATAAGTCACAGGACTCAACATACTGTAAATGCTTTACATTTTACCTAATTTAAATTTGAGTTTAGTTACACTTAAAATTCAGTCCATGGTCAATAACATAATATAACTGTGTTATTGTTTTTGACCCCACTTTATAATACTAGTATGCCATACAAAATCTAGAGTATAAGATGCTACTCTAAACATATAGTGATAGTAAACTAGCTAAGTGCACGTTATTCTCTGTTCCTCTGTCACATGGGGATCCTCTACACCCGACTTACCAACTTTCTGCTGTTTGTACACTTGTTATACAACGCTCTCTTGGCTTCAGTGTGATTGGTGAGCTTATTTTTTGCATTCTTGGGTCAATATTGCCCTTAGTTTGCAGATCCTCTAAGTAAGTTTGCCATGAAACACATCAGCATGTTTTCACAGAACTAAACTTTATACAACTGGTCATTATCATGGTACACTCTTGTAACCTTTTTAACAGGAAATGGACCCAATTTTTGAGGTTTGTCACATTGATATATATAGTATAGTATATAGTACCAGTTGTATTCTTTTGTTTGTGTTTTGTATATACTGTTGATTGTATGGTTGCACAATTATTTGTATGTTTATTTGAGATTGATAACACTTGACCAATTGAGATCTTTGTAGCACAGTTATTAATAAAGATATTTTTATTATAATCTGTTGCTATATTATGTTGGTACTTGTCCTGAATTTTCTTTTGAAGTAGGTTATTATTGTCTGTTTACTATAGCTAATGAAACACTCTATTCTCCTTGGGTGATTTAATTGTAACTGAAGCTCACTTTTGATATATATGTAGGCTTTGAAATATTAACACATGAATTAAACTTTCTCACACCACCAACTTCTCCATTTCTTCAAAATTATTTTACCAACATTTTAGCCTACTAAGGCAAAGCAGACTCACTGACCTGTGTTTTTTATTCTGTCATACACCAAATAACTTGGCTAATAAAATCTCAGTAGCAGATGGTGAAGAGAATATTGCAAATATACAATGACCTCATTAGGTGCCATGTTACCATACCTTTTGACAACTCCTGTCAATAGGATCTACAGGAGTGGGTTTAGGATGAGTGACTCGAATATCATCTCTTCCACATTCCAGAGCAGCCCACAAGTCCGTGACAAAAGCTTGAATAAAGCCTGCAACAATATATATACAAATATATTTTTACTTATGTAAGTTATATAGGGAAAATGGAGTTCTCTGCATTTGTCATTTTCTCTGGTTTGCATTGTTTTCTGTGTTACAGTTAGGGTGATTTCTACTGAATTCCTCTGGTGTCATTTTTAAATATAAGGTAGTAAAGTACTCCTTTAATTTACCAATATGAAGAAAGAAGGTAAACACTGTTGAGCGTGTACGGTGGTGTTGGGGGGCTACTTCTACTTACTGTCAGGTGGCAAAATTATTTTATTATTTCGAAAGAAAGAAAAGTCCGATATATTATTTAATTGATTCTCCAACCTGTCCAAAACTGAAAGAAAATGTATGATTTCTCACTTCAAACTCATATAGTGATTAAAAAAAAAAACAATCTGAAATAAACATTTCATGTAGATTGCAATTATATATAGACATTTAAAGCCCTACACCAGCCATATATGTTTTCTTAGTTTTGAGTAGACTTTCAGTGGCACCTGTACTGTATATTAAAGGACACCTGAAGGTAGTGAAAAAAAAAACGTAAAAAAAATGTTGCTCATGAAGATTCCAGATCCTCCTGGAATGATGGTCTATCATTCCAGCACAGGATCCCTCTGTGTTTATGTGACAACATTTGTCGAATAGTTTTTTTCCCGGGTGTGAGGGTGCCCGCTGGTAAGCGATGGGTATGCGCGTGTAAGACTCTCAGAAGAAGAAAATGCTTGTGCACAGAGGAACAAAGCCATGCATTTGCGGAATCATTCTGCTGGGCATGGGTGGACCTTGACCAGATGGGCTAATCCACAGCTGGAAGCATGGTCAGAAGATGAGGAAGGATCCTGTGCTAGAACAGTGGGCTCTATGAGGGGCCATCCAGAGGCTTCCAACTCCTGAGGAAAATATCTAGCTTATTCCCTTTCCCCAATTCAGGCATGCTCTGAGAGAAAACCGATACAGCACCATGGAGAGCGTACTATAATATATAAGACCTTAGATGATTAAGCTACATTGTACAGGAGAAAAGGTGTGTTATGTGTTCTCTTTCACTTACATTCTTACAAACTTACAATCATTAGTAAAAAAAATGCTACATATGATTATTCATGCTAAACTAAGCAGCAGTACTAGATAAAATGGTATCTACCACATCTCATCCTTTTCAAACGTTAGTGCAGCATGGCCATCATCACACTGAAAATGGGCTGATTAAACTTATTAACAATCATTTAAATTAAACTTTGCTACACACATATGTTCACCTACTGCATCTGACACCAGCAGAAATGTCTAGGATTAATGTCTAAATGACTATAAGCAAAGCCAGTATTTACCAGACTTCTGGAGGGCTACTGCTCCTGGGGCTGTTGCAGCTACTTGCGTCACCATAACTCCATAGCCAAATTTTTCACATCTGCTAACCTGCAAAAGAAGAATCAATTAAAATAACACAAATGTCTAATTATCATATATGTATTTATGTTTACTTTAGGAAATGTTCCATGTTAAACATACAGTATTTCAACTACATAAACTCAGTCAAACAGTTCAGTGATCATCATCCAGCAATCAGTGACTTACACGGCAATTACAGAATGACAGGTCAAGCCTAAAGTTATCCAGCTATGTATAAATCAGAATGCAGGGAAGCTGAGAATTTCAATACTGTGAGGATTTTGGGGTAAGGCAGCAAAGTTCCGCCCCCTGGCAGCAGAGTTCATCTTCTGGTTTGCAGGTACAGCAGCCCAACTCCAGGTCCAACTGTAGTGATATCTAGGAGAACTTATGAGGAAGCATGTTACCAGTTTGGTCAGGTGATCAATATGTAAGTCTCTGATTTGCTATTCATGATCATGTGCTAAAGCAGGATGTGATCATAGAAAAATCAGAGCTTTGCACATGTGTCAGCAGATCAAACAAATTGAGTAATTTGTCAGCAGTTTTTGCCAGCTATGTCTTGCAGTACAGCCTACCTCAGCTAGCCTTCAGTCTGTGCCTTGCTTTTTGACCAGAGACTTATGCAAGCCAAGCAGCAACAGTATTTCTCACAGAGCCTGCAGTTAACTCTTCTAGCGAACCGGTTACAGGTCGCATGACCCAATATTTAAAGTAGTATTTTTAGTTTCAGAAACCTCAGCTGACACAAACAGGAATATTTTCTTAGTAGTTTTCTACTGGGTGATAATCTCACACCTTATCAATAAAATGCCGTTTAAGTCCTCAGCAAGGAGAAAACTTTGGAAAAAAGGAATTGAAAAAAGGCCTCTGATCACTATAGGTATACTATTGCTGGACTTAAAAAAAAAAAAGTGGTTGTTGTTTCTATATAAAAAAAACAAAAACAAAAAAAAACCCTTTTTTTTCTATACAGTCAATAATTTTGATTGAAATTTGATCAATTTATTTGAATCGTGTAAGGCTACCTTTAAAGGGGCACTATGTTAAACAACAAGTACGGTTCAGCACCGCAGTCCGAAAATCTCATGCATCCGAGCAACGTTCACCTCCCATTCATTCACCTATAACTTTATTGCTACTTATCACAATGAATTGATCTATATCTTGTTTTTTCCGCCACTAATTAGGCATTCTTTGGGTAGTACATTTTGCTAAGAATTATTTTTTTCTAAATCTATTTTAACAGGAAGATTAAGAAAGAAATGAAAAAAATTCATTATTTCTCAGTTTTTGGCCATTATAGTTTGAAATTAATATACCCTGCCGTAATTAAAACTCATGTATTTTATTTGCCCATCTGTCCCGGTTATTACACCGTTTAAACGATGTCCCTATGACAATTTATGGTGCCGATATTTCATTTAGAAATAAAGGTGCATTTTTTCAATTTGCGTCCATCACTATTTATAAGCTTATAATTTTAAATAATATAATAACATATTCTCTTGACATGCATATTTAAAAAGTTCAGACCCTTGGGTAACTATTTATGTTGTTTTTGTTTTTTTTTAAATGTATTTTTTATTTTTATTTTTAATAAAAATGTGTATGTGGGTAATTTTTGGTGTGGGAGGGAAACTGTTAATTTTAAATGTAAAATAATATTTTTTTTTAATTGAAAATGTATGTTGGTGCAGTTTACTATTTGGCCACAAGATGGCCACAGTGAAAAAAGTCCTGGATGCGAACGATCTCGCATCCAGGAACTAAAATGCTGGGGAGATGTTTCCTGGGGGCAGAAATACCGCGCTCTCTGGAGAGAAAGCGTCGGTATTTCTGCGGGGAAGTTAGATCGGTGAATGGGAATTATATTCCCATTCACTGATCGGCGGGCTAGCGGCGGGCAGCGGGAGCGCGCGCGGGAGCTCTCCCGATCGCGCACACCAGCCGGCGGCAGCAGCAGTGCCTATCTGGACGAGGAAGCTCGTCCAGATAGGCCGAACTGGTTAAACATACATATGCGTTAAACATTTGTCCTAGAGTACATGTACATTTTTTACTTCCTATGCAACTGTCACTTACAGTATGCATTATAAGATAGCACCTCTGGGCCTCTTACTGACAGGTTTTAGACTGGTTCATCTCCTCAAAGGGGAATCTCAGAATTAGTTGAATTTTCAATGCACTTCTTAAATGACAGTGGCAAAATCCAGCTGCTAGAATAATAGTACATAAGTAGGCATGCTGGCTGGCATGTTTGCATACATCATTTATAACTACAAAGGAATTAAAAAAATGTGGTGGATTAATTTTGGAAAAAGGGTATGTATGGGTACATTTGTATTTTAAAATGTCCAACTTTTCACCATAGTTCCCTTAGGAATCCTTTCTTTGTATTACTGGTGGTATTCCCTTTTCAAAGTTGGCACCCAGAGAGCTAGAGGACATTTGCCCAAGATGCAGACCTCATATTAATCAAAATCACTTTATAAATATTAAATGGTAAAATCCTTGCCTTGCAAATTATATTTTTATTTTTTAAATATGGTCAGGAGCATTTGCTGTTTAAAAGAAAATCATTTTTAAATCCAAGGTGATCAGCACAATATTGCAATGTACTATGTCAAGAAAATGCCAAGCAATCAATAACGAAAAAAAATTGACCAATGATGAGTCTACCAACTAAATTAAGTATTCTGAAAGCACATAAAAGAGAGTAAAGTGACATTTAAGCACCGTATTCAGACACGGTGTCAACCGCAATGAATTGATAGCATGGCAGTCAAGGTTAGCATTTTATTATCTGTGGTTGTGTTTTAATGTTCAGTGAGGAAACTATTCCGCATACAGTAGGTTTTTTCTCTAAATGCTCGTTTTATATTGTGTGTGTGTGTGTGTGTGTGTGTGTGTGTGTGTGTGTGTGTGTGTGTGTGTGTGTGTGTGTGTGTGTGTGTGTGTGTTTCATGCGTGTATACATATCATAGGGATATCTGATATAGATGAAATGGTTTGAACTCTTCATTCACATTGAAGTAGTTTTTTTATTGTCATAGTTATGGTGTTAATAAGTTAGTGGTTTAAAGTGAACCTTAACTGTCCTAAAAAAATAAATAAAAAGCTTCCCATAGCCCCTTACAGCGGTCCTGTACCCTCACTGGTCCTCAACGATCCTCTGTTCCCCTGCCACGGGTTAGTTTTGTTTTCAGCCGTGTCCACGCATCTTCTTGCACCCATTCCAGCTTATGGCTGGATAGTGTAATCGTTAAGGGCTCTGCCTCTGACACAGGAGACCTGGGTTCGAATCTCGGCTCTGCTTGTTCGGTAAGCCAGCACCTATTCAGTAAAAAGTTCTTTGGGCGAGACTCCCTAACACTACTGCCTACTGAGTGTGCTCTAGTGGCTGCCTCATAAGCGCTTTGAGTCCGACAGGAGAAAAGCGCCATACAAAAAAAGGAATTATTATTACTGTATTCCCGTCATCAAGTGCTGCGCAAGCGCAGCAAGAGTCAAGAAAAACCTTGTACTGTGCCTGCGCAGGACGCACTTGACGACGGAAATGCGAACAAGGAGATGTGTGGACAGGGGCCGACAGTCGGCCAAAGACAAAACTAACCTGCAGCGGGGGAACAGAAGATCGTAGAGGAACGGTGAGGGCACAAGATGGCTGCAGGGGGCTTGAGGAAGCCCAGAGTAAGTGAAACTGTTTTTTTTTTAAGGACAGCTAAGGTTCACTTTAATTAACAGTTTACTGCAGAGTAACTTTTACTGATATCAGTTAAAGCTGATGAATTCCACAAAA
This sequence comes from Hyperolius riggenbachi, assembly GCF_040937935.1. Lineage (NCBI taxonomy): Eukaryota > Metazoa > Chordata > Amphibia > Anura > Hyperoliidae > Hyperolius > Hyperolius riggenbachi. Next base: position 288,491,971 of record NC_090649.1, read on the forward strand.
GTCCTATTTTGGGGTAGAACTACAAAACTATAGATATACCACATTCAATCACAAATAAGCTGACCTGCAGATAAGCCGACTCCCATCCCACATTTCCCAAAGGAAAAACAAAACAGATCCACAGCTCTCAGATAAGTCCAAACCCCATCTTGAATGGTCAGCAAATGAAATAAAAAAGAATTAACTCAAGAGAACATGTATTGATAACAGCAGTTGGGTTCCTGAGGTGACCCCCAAATAAAACATTTCAAAGGACCACAATCTCAAAATTGATTATGTTTAACAGAAACTTTTTCTGCTGGATCACAAACAAACAACAACAAACACAGAACATTTATATTGCGCTTTTCTCGTGGCGGACTCAAAGCGCCAGAGCTGCAGCCACTAGGACACGCAGTGTTAGGGAGACTTGCCCAAGGGCTCCTACTGAATAGGTGCAGGCTTACTGAACGGGCAGAGCCGAGATTCAAATCCAGGTCACCTGTGTCAGAGGCAGAGCCCTTAACTATTACACTATCCACAGAGAGTAAATGTTGAAGTTGGATGAAACTCAGATTTCATCTATGGTTTAAAGCAAACACAGCATAAGACTAATAGGGAAAACATGTATATAAATGATTTTGAAGCTACTGGAAGGGTTAAGGATCCTCTACTTCACGGTCCATTTTCACTACTGCAGAATACGCAACATTTCCCTGCAGCATTCACGCTGCATATCCTGGGCAATAGCATGCTGTTCAATTCACATGCCAGTACAATTCTGGGGAATGCAGCAGTTTATTGTTTCATGCATCCGAATCCCAATAACCGGGCATGACACAGCTACAGCGATTAGGCTGTGGCTTTGCAGCAACATAGGTGAAGCGTCCAGTTAGGAAATGGGCACGGCACTCAGTGGAAATAAATACTCAAACTATATGAAGTCTGCCCTCTCTATTAAAGTTATCAGATTGTGTTCAGCTAATACTAAGCTGTGTAAACAGTGCAGAACATCTTCTGATGTATCCAGCACAGAAGCAGAGAACCTTCTCTATTCTGTATGCTTTATAAATTACTTACAAGTCAATCTGATAATGTGTCCTGCAACTGGCATTGATATCAATTAGCTGCAGAGAAGTGTAGATATGCCTTTGAATTACATCACAGCAATCTTTGTAGGTTTTCCATTATTATTTTTTTCTGAGTTTTTTATATTTCAGAGCACAAATGTATTTTTGTGTGTAATAAAAAAAAAGGCATATTACCAGGGGTCTAGTCCTGGGAAAAGAGCTGAGTGGACTCACCTGGAAAACCCCTGCGCCGTGCCAAAAATGGACGTGGTTAAGCATACCGTGGGCGTGGTCATGGGTGGGGCCAAATATACATGACCTTAGCAGTGATATAAAAGGTCTGCCGGGGAAGTTTGAGCTCTGCCGTAGTGTATCCCCCAAAAATAGATGAAATCTGACAGCATTTCACCAAAAAGACACATAATCTGGTAGAAGTTCCTCCAAAATACAGATAATATGGCAGTGGTTCCCCTAAAATAGACAATCTGGCAGCAGCAGTTCCCCCAACATAAACATAATTTGGAAGCAGTTCCCCAAAATACGCAAGACCTGGCAGCGGATCACCCAAAATACACGTAACACACAAAATACAAGTAATCTGGCAGCAGTGGTCCCCCAAACATACACAATCTAGCAGCAGTTCCCCAAAATACACATAATCTGGCAGCAGCCGTTCCCCTAACAAACAGATAATCTGGCAGCTGTTCCCCAAAATACATAACAGCGGTTCCACAAAAATGCAGGTAATCTGACAGCAGTTCTCCCAAAATAGGTACCCCCAGCATAGGTAGCCAGGTCTATAGGTGTCCCCAGTATAAGTAGCCATGAGTATAGTAGTCCCCAGTATATGTAGCGAGAGGTATATTTGCCTAGTATATGTAGCCAGGGGTATATGTGCCCAGTATATGTAGCCAGGGGTATATGTGCCCAGTATATGTAGCCAGGGGTATATGTGCCCAGTATATGTAGTCAGGGGTATATGTGTCCAGTATATGTAGCCAGGGGTATATGTGCCCAGTATATGTAGTCAGGGGTATATGTGCCCAGTATATGTAGCCAGGGGTATATGTTCCAGTATATGTAGTCAGGGCTATATATGTGCCAGTATATGTAGTCAGGGGTATATGTCCCAGTATATGTAGTCAGGGGTATATATGCCCAGTATATGTAGTCAGGGGTATATGTCCCAGTATATGTAGCCAGGGGTATATGTGCCCAGTATATGTAGGCAGGGGTATATGTCCCAGAATAGGTAGCCAGGTGTGCCCCCAGCAGGAGGGGAGCAGCGCAGTGGAAGGAGAGCTGTGAGCAGCGGTGGGGAAGGGGGGCCATCTCCCCCGTCCTTCCCTCACCTTAGGGCTCTCCCTCCCTCGCTCTCCCCGCCAGAACTATCATTTGCGGTGACTGGCAGCGGGCGGGACTTACCTCTTCCTCGTTCCAGCGCGAGTACTCCACTGCCGCTAGTCTGGTCCAGACCAGAGCAGATCCGGCGCCGGAACGAACGAGGAAGAGGTAAGTCCCGTCTGCTGCCAGTCACTGCAAATGTTAGTTCCAGAGGGGATAACGAGGGAGGGAGAACCCTCAAGGTGAGGGAAGGAGGAGGGAGATGGCCCCCCTTCCCCCCCGCTGCTCACAGCTCTCCTTCCACTGTGCTGCTCCCCTCCACAAATGCCAGGGTGGACGGCGTCCACTCTCTGAAAAAAGCAGACGTCCACCCACGTCCACGCCCCACTCGACCCCTGCATATTACCTTCCCCTTTCCGTGGCCTGGCATTGGCTTGTGCACTTGCCACAGTGCTGCACATCTACCCTACCCTACATCTACCATAGTGTCACATAGTTCTTTCTCCTAGCATGCTCTGAAGGTGCACTAGGGGACTCTGCAGTTGCTCCTATTATGCTAACAAGTGATGTCACTGCAGCTCATAATGATAGCCTGTAAAGGGGACACCTCTACAGGCAGTAGAATGTGCAACTGCCAAGTCTTAGCAAGATGCAGTGAGAAACGGGGCCTGATCCAATTCCCTTTTTCTCCAAGTTTTCTCTTAGGAGACAATTTCACAACTCATCAATAAAATGTCCTTTAAGCCACCGGCAAGCAAGAAAATTATCAGAATAATTTTGACAGGACTTTTTCACCTACTTTTTGGTACTATTTCAGTTGCTGTGCTGAAAAGTTATTTTAAACAGAAGATGGAAAATTATCTCCTAGTAGAATACTTAGGACAAAAAGTGAATTAGATATGGGCTATAGTTTCTTATTGCAGGCAGGGAAGGGCGATAAGAGGTACACATGGCTTTTGTACACACACTGGGGAAGGTGTAGGAAGAGTCAAATACTTTATTACACACTGAATAGAGAGGAGCTGCTGAGGTGGAGAGTTGCATGAAGAGAAAGCAGGCTAGGGATCTGTAGCTGTGTGCTGGGAGGGGAACTCAAATTAACTCAAATAAAAAATACAGAAGTGCAATGGACAAAACGTGCATTGCTGATTGATGCAGATATAGGCCCATATGTAATTAACGTTTTCTCCTAAGTTTTCACCTAGGTGATATTTTTAAAGTAAACTAGAGACGATAAAAAAATACAAGTTTTATACATACCTGGGGCTTCCTCCAGCCCCATGCGCAAGCAGCCACCAGACAGATACATAAAGAGTGCACTACTCTTGCGCAGACTGGCCGAAGTTACGGGACCTGGTACCAGTGATACAGAAGGCTGAGGACGGCGGCGTGGGAGCGATCTGTGCGGATGGGGCTGGAGGAAGCACCAGGTATGTATAAAACTTTTATTTTTTATCTTCTCTGGTATACTTTAAACTTGTCAATAAAATGTCCTTTAAGCCACCAGAACACAAGAAGATGATCAAAATAATTTTGATATTACTTTTTCACCTACTTTTTGGTACTTTTTGAGTTGAAAAGTGATGAAAAGTTATCTTAAATCAAAGTTGAAAAATTATCTCCCAGAAGAAAAGTCAGGTGAAAAAGTGAACTGCATATGGCTCCTAGTGTCATGTCATGCCCATTTTTTATAAAGTTCCATACGGTGCCTTACTATTAAAGTGGTCTAACACCCAGCATTTCAACTTTGCTTTAAAAGATTGCTTACAGTTTATAAACTATTATGCCAGATTTTTTTTTTTTTCGCAGAAATTCACTGAATGGATTAAACATGACATTTTAGTGCTGCATTTAGCTAGAAATCCTCCTCCGTGCTTGCTTGTTTAGTTACAAATGTATCTATCTACAATGTAACAAACAAACACTGCTCTGAGAGAACAAAGAGGGCTTCCCTGGCAGGCTTTTCAAAGGTCTATTTGTATTCCAAATAAAGATACATTTGTAACTAAAAGATAAGAACGGATGCGGATTCCTAGTTAAATCCAACACTAAAATGTCATGTTTAACCCATTCAGTGAATTTCTGCTTAAAAAAAAATCTGGCATAATAGTTTGTAAGCTGTAAGCAATCTTTTAAAGCAAAGTTGTAATGCTGGGTGTTAAACCGCTTTAAGGGTACCCAAAATGCACTACAGTGCTTTTTGTTTAGGGCATACTCTTCTAAATGTACATGCAATCACGGCACTCACATAACATTATAATGTGTATTTTTTGTGGGTCTTTTTACGTTCCAAACATACCTGGAGTTTTTTGGTAAATCGACTAAACATGTAAGTCACACATTCATTGATAGCTCCTGTCTGTTGGAGAAAGAGAAGTCCCCTTGGAGTAGCAGCAAAGTTTAACAAGCAATCCAGCAAAGATTCTTCCCATACCATACTGCAAAGAAAGATATGAATACTAGTTATGTGCATATGCAAATAGCTACAAGTTTAAGAGTACAAATATAAATCAGCTACTAAGATAGACACTTTATATTTGTTATGGTAGTACATACAAAATCAAGTAAACTGTTATGCTAATGATTATGCTGCTCTCACACAATTTATACATATTCATAACCAAGCCAAGTAAATGCATTTCAGCTAGAGCACAGCAGTACTAGAAAAGCAAGACACCTATTCACTGGCTTCTTTCTAAAGTTATGTTAGCTGTACATAAAGCACACTGCAGACCATTCAATCAGTACTGACTTATTAATGACTGGTTGAATATGATGCTTTACATAGGGCCTCTAACTCATGCTGAGATTCACCATTATGGTCTTACTTTTTGGACATGTGCTTAAAGTATTGACCTGCAAATACAGAGTGGCAAATTGCACTTTACAGTAGTTCAGTTCTGAGCTGTTTAATCCTTTTGCTGCATCAAATAAAAATGTAGTGGTTCTCCATAACTTAACCGGGAACCCTTTATCACAAGTCCTGTTCACATAGTCATACACACCTTTATCTTGCAGGGGGTTTAAGTTTCTAAAAAGGACCTACAAACATTTTAGGAATTATTTTTCTGGCAGCACTGCTAGAACTAATCTCGCCATGCTTGTGTGGGTTTACTTTGGGCATTCCAGTTCCCTCCCACACCCACAAAATAAACCGATGACTAAACTGGTCTCCTCAAAATTGCCCTTACACTATAATAGGGACATTAGAGTATGGCTATTATAGAGGTTAGACTTTGAGACTAATTGAGGAATGGTTAGTGACATATATTCTTGATGTACTGAGTGAAGTGCTATAGAAAATGTCAGCATTTTTTAAATGTGTTATAATAAACATGTTTGGCCTACAAGGGCAAAAAGGGGTTGATTTTCTTGACTCCAACATCTCTTCTTAAACAATACAATATGGTGTTGTCTTTTAGACATATTCTTGCACCGAACAGCTGCAAGTTAAAGAGAACCCGAGGTGGATCTTCGGGGGCAGATGGGACACAGAGCCATGTTCTCTGCCTAATGACATGGTTCTGTGTTCCCCAACTGCCACTCTCTGCCCCCCCCCACCCCCCCACCGCCATGCTATAGCCCCCTGAGTTTAGACACAAGATTTGTCGCTAACTCGGAGGTAAACAGAGGGGAGAGGAATTCCCGGTTTAAAACGCTTGCCAGGGGCGTTCCTACAGGGTTTCCTGAGCTGCCATTGGGCAGCTCTCTCCCCCTGGCCGTGCCTCCTGCCACTCCCCCGACTCCATGCACACTATGAGAGACAACACAGTCTCTCAGCGCAGCGTGCAAGGAAAGTGGGCCACTGCAGCCCACGGGAGAGGCGGGGAGCGGCAATTTTTGTGGCTACCTGATAAGCTCAGCCCTGCAGATCACGTAGCCTAGTTTTTTGGGGGTTTTTTTAGCCCACCTCGGGATCTCTTTAACAAAACAATACTATACTTTATAATAGATCTGTGATTTTTTCTTTGGCAGTAAATCAACCTACCATAACCAGATAACCTTTTAAATCATGTTTGGATGCCTCAGTCAGGTGATTATTTTGTGCACACAGTGATTTTTAAAAAGCTATATAACTTATTATACTACTTCCCTAAGTCTTGGATGTGTACACTAAAATATTGGCAGCACCGATATCTTGTGCCCAAAAACAGATACAAGTCAAAATTTCCAAATTAATTTTATATTATGTCTCATGTTAATAAAGATGCAGGAAATAAGCTCCTATAATGGAAAGGTCTTGGATGCACTCCAACTCTTATAATTAGGTGCAAACAGTCTGTCTGCCAGACCAAAGACTCGATTCAACAAGTTGCAAAAAAGACCGGGCATATTCACATATACTGTAATCTTATTTAGAAACTTCACTGTTCTATTCAAAAACTGTACATACACAAATATAAGGGCTGTCTGTTGGACAAGTGCTGGGCTAACTATGACCCACAGGCCATATTGAGCACACGTATGCTGGGAATTCGGCCAGCCAATGGGTGGCCAAATTCCTCTCCTCCCTCTCTGCAGAGTTGCGAGCAGGTGATAAGAGGTGGGTTAACTCACCTAATTGCTACTTCCAGCATCAGATCTCCATGGCCACAGCGTCGCCACTCAACAAGCCGTCAGGATGTGCCAGTGTGTACTAGTAAAGTCAGCCAGCATGGGAACAGTGTTCACCCACAAGGTCTTTGACATTGGGGTGGTCTGAAAATAAATGTACTGTGTATTCTGGCATATAAGACTTCTTAAAAGTTGGGGGTCATCTTATACGCCGGGTGTCATAGATGCTGGGTCGTACGCCCTATCCTGTTACCGCCTCTCAGATCTTGCTGCTGAGGACTGTAGTGAAGCGGCGCAGGTTACCCCCAGGTCTTAACATGCAAGGTATAGAGGCTGAGGCCAGGAAAACCAGAGTACCACCAGAGCAAAGCAAGACTATGCAGCTGGTTGATATCAGGTAATAGAGCAGAATGCCCTTGTGGAGGAGATTACACAGATCACACCAGGAGCTATGAACAATGGAGCAAGATTGCTCAGAGCAACCGCAGCTCTGAACTTCTGATAACCGCCACAATAAACAAGACACAATGGTTGCTCAGTACGACCATAGCACTGAGCATCTGATGTCCACTACACTGAGTAAACAAGGACAGACAACAGACAGACAGAAGGAATCCTTGCCCATCTAATCGCTTCCCCAGCGATAGCAAGCATCCACACAGGCATGGACAAGACAAACAGGAAGGAGCGTAACTAATAGAAACTGCAGCTATAGTTAGGTCCACAGGAAGAGGACTAGCAGGAACAAAAAGACAGAAGGATTGTTAATGCCCCAGCAATAGCAAACATCCACACAGGTTCAGACAAGACAAACAGGAAGGAATGTAACTAATAGCAACCGCAGCTATAGTTACGTCCACAGGAACAGCACTAGCAGGAATACTACCAGTCACCAACGTGGTGAAGGCAGTCTGCACGCTATCAAAATAAGAAAGACTTCACTGTACCCTCGCGTGTGCAGCGAACGTCCACACACACACACCTACACACACTTTCTGCACAGGTAAACTAAGAACCAATGTTATTCAATTGGCTAGTGCACACTTGAATGTGCTTTCCCCATCCTCTGCATGCATTTTCTCTACCAACTACATTCGCTTATGTGATAAAACGTGCATGTTTACGCACAGACATACATGGTGTGCTGAAAATGCATAAAGAAAGCTGCCTGACAAGTGCACTCCCAGCCTCAGCTTACTATACTCACTTGCTCTGCAGCCTTCTCCAGCATCACCACAGTACAGAGCACTTGGGGAGGGTTAGAGAGGTTGGGGGTTGGGCGCTGTACAGAAGAGCCTGCTCTCCACTGAATAGGGACTGTCTACAAATCTTTGTCTACAAAAATTTGTATGATTCGTTATCAGTGGCTGAACAGATGCAGCCATTAGAACAATTGTGCAGAATATAGAAAGCTTTTTCTCTTTGTGCCAAGACTCCTACTGCATCACTACATTACACAGCACTTGGGGAGGGGTAGAAAGGCTGGGGGTAGAACAGCACTGTACGCAAGACCCTGCTGAACACTGAGCTGCAGAAGGCAATGAGACTAAAGGCTCATACACACATCAGACCATAGTCTTTTGAAAATTAAAGATCACAGACCAATTTTACCCCCTTCCATGTAGTATAAGAGCCATACCTACACAGTCTATTCTATGTAGCTGAACTCCCCATCAGACAGAAATCTTTGCAAGATGCTGCACACAAAGATGCTGTAGACATCAAAAGATCAGTATCTACAAAAGATCTGTTCCTGCAAAAGATCCGTTCCTGCAAAATGCATTCATAGTCTATGATATCTGCAGATCATCATACACACCTTGTTTAACAGACATTCATCTGCAGATCAGATCCGCCAGGATGGATCTTCAGATCTGCAGATGATTGTCTGATCTGCAGATGAATGCCAGTTAAACAAGGTGTGTATGATGATCTGCAGATCTCATAGACTATGAATGCAATTTGCAGGAACGGATCTTTGGCAGGAACAGATCTTTTGCAGATACTGATCTTTTGTGTCTGTATAGCATCTGTGTGTGCAGCATCTTGCAAAGATTTTTCTCTGATGGGGAGTATAGCTCCATAGAAAAGACTGTGAAGGTATGGCTCTCATACTACATGGAAGGGGGTAAAATTGGTCTGTGATCTTTCATTTTCAAAAAACTATGGTCTGATGTGTGTATGTGGCCTTATTGCGACTGCACTCAAAACCAAGTAACCGAATGCAAGCAGAGAAATCAAAACGGCTCGGTTGCAGCTCCACTGCAACCGATAGGATATGCTACAGGTGGGATCCTTACAGTAGTTCTCAATAATTTCCCTCCTCTATTAAGGCAGACATACTTCTAAACCAACATTAAATATCAATAAGCTCTGTTACTCACTGCCATTCGGCAAACAGGCTCACCAACTGGATAGATGTTTTAAAATTCTATCCTTTCGGCATCAATATGAAAATTATACTTGTGTTGATTATGTTGCTCCAGCAATAGCTAAAGCTGAATTTTATATTCATGCACTGTATATAATCCATAACTGAAAGTCTCATTTATACTTGTAATGTTTGCCAAGTAAGGCAAGGATAATTTTCCCTATGCTATGATTACTATTAGCATTTTCAACGCTGTTTTAAATTAGATATTTATAACATCAACATTTCTGCTATGGCAGAAAAGTAATTTCCTGTCTTATCTACGCATGCTGCAATTTCCATCTTAGTATTCCTTGGCTTGCATTGAAACTGCAATCTGTTAACTAATTAGTTTTTCCTTTTTGTATTTGTGTGACTTACTTAATACTGTAGGGGATGTATGATAGAAAGACAATAGAGCTTATACTGTATTATGAGGATCTGTAATATACACAGTAAAACTAAAATGCCTGCTTACTTTACGAGTCTTCTGCAACAACTTATCATTCAACAGCTTTATTTTGGAGTGTTTTAACTTATGTAAGCATGCACTGTTCCTCCATTGTCCCCTTACACTTTTGTTTGCACGATTTTATAATTTAAATTGCTAGATAATATGTAACATGGAGAAGGCACATTGAAGAATCAAACTGATACAACCTCAACATGTCTAGTTTGGGATTGTGCCAATCTTTATACACTGCACAGCAGCTGTTATAGTCTTGGGTAAGCCTCCAGTTTTTGCATCGCACATATTACATTTGCATTAATTAGCAATACACAAACTTTTGTGTATTACATATTTCTGTTTGTGCCATAAATATATTTAAAATACCTGGATGGTCGAGTCCTGTCGCTCCATCTCCTGCAATTTCTTGGCAAAGCTGCTGTCCACACAGCTCCCCCATCATCTCTCACATGAGACAATCAAGACAGAGATGGGAGAGGACATCAACCAGTCTTTCCCAATAAGTGCATATCACATGAACTGACAGCCCTCACTGTATGCTTGTGCTTTTAGGTTATCACGTTGTGGCTAGCACGCCAACTCTGCAGTGGAACAGACTCTGATTGCACTTTTCCTGTCCTCTTTGTCTTAATAAACAGGCTATATGCAATAAACCAGTGAGAAGTGTTTTTTTTTTTATAGCATGCAAGTAAGGTAATGGGAGGTACAAATAGCTTATATAAACACAGAAGAGAGAAAGTGATACATGTTAAATGCTGTATTGCGTACTAAGCAGGGTAGAACTGTAGTTACAGTGCTGTCCACAAAAAGTTACACTATTTCAGGATAGGAAGGAGGTGGGTAGAGTTAGGTTGTCTGTTTGGTGCTGAAAAAAGTAACGCCCTCTCTGCTTGGAGCAACGAGCTAGAGGATCGAGTCAGCAGCCAGATGGTTAAGTATTATCTGCCTTGCTATTTAATGCAAATTTACTATACTATGCACTAAAAAAATAATAGCTGAACTATGGACCTAAAGCATGCATAACTAGCCCAAATGCATGGACTCAAATGAATTCAAAACTATTGTGGGTTAAGGCAAGGGCTAAGGCTAGGTTTCCACTGCAGCGAATTCAGTGCCGATTCCCCGTCCATGAATTCGGATGGGATTTGGGAGCCTATTGAATTCAATAGGAAGCATCTGAATTTGTGGACGGAAAAAAATCTGACGGCCTGCAGCATATTCTCGCGTTACCCGTCCGAATCCTATAGCCATGCATAGGGAGGGATTCGGCTGCGAGACAATGGACAGCTGTGCCGACATCGCATCTCACAAGATGCATGATGAGCACAGTTGAAATGTAGTCGAAGAGAATATAACACGTCTAGACAAGCCTTGCTGAATGACCCTGTAATGAGATGGTTATGAAGGCTACCATATTGATTTCATTTTAGACAGGGCCAGCTGTCTGGCTGTCCTGTTGAGCTTATGCATCATTACTGACATCAGGTACTTTGATTATAGGCTGACTATCATTCCATTGTAATGCTGCTTCCTTTCTTTTTCTGTGGCACTACTACTACTTATCTGCAGCACACTGCTATCTCTCTCATCTAGTTTTTTCTCTCTAACTTTCCTAAAGTATCCCTCTCACCATTTTAGCAGTCTCTATCCCCCAGACTCACTTCCCTCTCGCACACACATGCGCTTTTAAAAATAAGATGTACAAAGTTCCTTGCGCTCCCAACCAGTCGACCAGAACCTCCTCTTTGATCTTAGCGCTTGTGCTGCTCAAAGTGAGGGCTCAGTACCAATGGATCTATAGAAGGATAGAGCGCTCCATAGTGCAATAATCAAAGGGTAAAATATTTATTTAAACGATTAAAATATACTCACAAACATGAATAGAAAAAGCGCTTGTCAGCGGTGAGCCAGCCGCTTACGACCGGGCAGTGGATGGCAACGCGCTGTGGCCAGCAGCGCGATCTCCGTTAGTATGAGCCCATACTAACGGAGATCGCGCTGCTGGCCACAGCGCGTTGCCATCCACTGCCCGGTCGTAAGCGGCTGGCTCACCGCTGACAAGCGCTTTTTCTATTCATGTTTGTGAGTATATTTTAATCGTTTAAATAAATATTTTACCCTTTGATTATTGCACTATGGAGCGCTCTATCCTTCTATAGATCCATTGCTTTTAAAAATAAGGCTGTTTCAAATTATTTTAAATACAAAGAGGTCATTTACAAAGGAGATACAAAGAGAAGAGCAGCAAATATATTCTGTATCCATTTAACCACTTGAGGACCAGGGGATTTTTCCCTGCGCTGTGCTGGGTGGGCTCTTCAGCCCCCAGCACAGGTCGTGTTTGCTGCAGGGCGATCAAACATCCCCCCTGCTGGGTGTCCTGCTGGGGGGTCTGATCGCCGCCGCCTGCTTGTGCCTTGCGGGGGGGCTCCTCAAAGCCCCCCTCCGCAGCGCTATTCTGCCCTCCCTCTCCTTCCCTCCCTCCCCTTCTCTCTACGGGCGGTACAGGACGGCAATCCGTCCTGTACCGCCTCTGATAGGCTTCAGCCTATCAGATGCCGGCGATCCCCGGCCACTCAGAGGCCGGGGATCACCGATCTCCTTTATGGCGCTGCTGCGACTGCAGCGCCGTACGCTGTAAACACCGGGGATTTCTCCCCGCGTGTTTACAATTAGCCTGCGAGCTGCGATCGGAGGCTCGCAGGCTGTTCACAGAGACACCCTCCGTGAACTGACATGGAACAGTTTCCATGGAAACCCACTTACGACCAGCCGCCGGCTATCGGCGTTAGGCGGTCGTTAAGTGGTTAAACTATCTATTCATATGCAGAGAGATTTTTAAAAGGGCCAAATTCTCAGCAAATACTAAGGAGCCTTTTAATAAGATGGTGAAGAGCTGCTGCTTTATATGCTGCCCCACCACTGCATATCAGCATAAAGTATAAACTCTGGATTACTTATTAAAGGTCTGAGTTAAATTACACTATAAACAACAACTGTGATATACCGCAGTATTTGCTTTCTTCTTGCAAGCTCTTGTCTAGTCAATATAGGTGTAATCAATAAAAACACGGCATGAATATTCCCACACTTCTATAAAAACAAAGTATATTATTAGTGGTCAAGAGTTGACCAGTCTGCAGCCACATTGTGTATGAGGTATGCACTCAACAATAAGTGCACGCTCGTGTGCAGTCATCATTAAAGAGGACCTGTAACCAAGGATTGAACTTCATCCCACTCAGTAGCTGATACCCCTTTTTCCCATGAGAAGTCTTAACTTTTTATTGAACAGATCATCAGGGGGCTCTGTAAGGCTAATATTTGAAACCCCTCCCACAGAGTGATGTCAGGACCTAGGCCCTGACAGTTTCCTGTCTGTGAACAGTGTTGCATTGTGGGAAATAAAGGTTGTTTCCAACTGCCAAGCAACAAGTATCTCCCTCTGTGCATGTTTAGATCTATTAAAAAAAATGTTTAGCCTATTGCATTGTTAGGGGGTTTGGTTATAGATTATAGCAGTTGGTGCTTGCTGTCTTTTTATATCTGCCAGTAGTAAAGATGATTATTGCAGGCTGATTGTGGATAAGCAATATGATCAATCGTTTCTTGATCTCTCTTCCCTGTTTTCAACTTCTCACTTTGCAATGTACGGATTTTTTCCCCTTTCCCTAAAGGTCCTCTTTAACTTATGGGCTGCTGCTATTCTGTGATAAAGATGCTATAAGGCATTTATAATCTTCCCATCATATCCTTATAAATACTATGGGCGATATATTTTATTATTATTAAAAAACAAACAGCTAGTTTATGTTCGTAACAGCCTTAATAAATAAGCCCCTTGATGTCTGGAGTGAGCACAGCAGTTTACTGCACATCTCCTTCAGCAAATCACTGACTAAATTTAAGCTATTGACAATTTTCTCTCAGTTCTTGAAGCTGGCAGGGCTGCTAATAGACAAATTAGTCAATTATCTCAATCAGTCACCCAGAATAATTTGATATGTGTGCCTGCCATGCGTTGGTATCGCTATTACAGAGTTGGTGTGAGCCCTGCAGTGTTTGTGGCCATTCCAGAACCAAACTTCACTTGTAATTTTGCCTAGTGCCTTCTTTTTTCATAATTAATATTCTCTTGTATTAAAGTTACTCATCTATGGAATCTGTGTGTGTAGTTAGTCCAAGGGTGAAGGGGATTATTTCCATTTTGAATACACATCAACATTTTCTACTCCTTTTAAAACTAGTTCAATGTTTGCATAGAAAACTGATCTTGGAGTAATTCTAACGGAGAAACAATAGACTTATACATTTCAACAAATTAAAAAATCCTCCAGGTCACAAGATATATCCTGCACTGTCTCCTATTTGTTTTCATAATTGGGGAGCTGATGGTAATTTACTACATATTTTCTGGCAATGCAAAGATGACCAAGAACCAGCACAAGCATTAATTGTGGGACCAAATTGTGATGCTCAAAAAGCGTTCAAATGGTCGTATACTGCTTTTCTCTTGAAGCTGCAATGTGGATCATTGTGAGTAACTGGAAGATACCCTCCCTCCACTTGACACAATTTGAGAATAGACTGGACACAATCATGGAAACTGAGATGCTAGTCCATATCATATCAGGTACCAAAATATCAGACTGGCAAGAGTGGTCTGAACATAGGCAGTCTCAATGGCCAAGAGCATTGTTCTACCCACTTACCCTGCCTGCCATGTGATGTCACTCCCACATAACTATGTCAGAAAATATTGTTTTGCAATCAGCAATACAAGCCAGCAATTTAAATAACTAATCAACTTTATTGAGGACACAACAATATAAAAACACTTAAAAACAACACGTGGGGGAACCACAAAAGTAGGCTAACAACAATGATTACAGAAATGGAAAAGCTGCTGCAGGTTATAAAACAACATTACAGGTATTGGTAAGTGCCATGATAGGCATAGAATTAGATGGGCAACGCCAATCTTGTCAAACGAATAGTCAAAAATTAACCTCTGAGTATTGTCCCTTTAAAAATGGCAAATCAGCGCTTACACAGCAAACCCGAGTTACCTGCGGTGTAAAGGTGAAGTGCCCGGGACCCCCACGCACTCCCTCATGCGTTCCGCGGTTGTGCACTTCTCTGGAGAAAAAGCGGGCAATTGCTGGCTGGTATTGCTGATTACAAAACAATCTACTCCAACATGAATGTTTTTTTCTTAAGTTATGTGTATAAAGTTATCTCATCCATAGAGGCACTTATCATGGTGTTGTAACGAATGGTGTAGCAATACAGACGTCTGATTATGTGTGATCTGCAGAATCACCGATAATACAGATGCTATACCTGATTATGTGGTGATCTGCAGAATCACCAATAATGCAAATATAGCTAGCAAGGTGTATAGTGCTTGGTGCAACAGTAACTGAATAGTTTTGCTAGACCTCAGCAGAGGAGCTGGTGGGCACTATTGGTACACAGTAACTGAATAGTTTTGCTAAACCTCACCAGAGGAGCTGGTGGGTACTATTAAAGAGCACATCACCAGTGACAGGACTCACTGGTGAGTAGAATGGTCAGACAGGCTAGGATCAGTAACAGGCAGGCAGGTACAGTACAAAATCGACAGGCAAGAGAGTAGTGAGATATCAGGCAGAGTACAGCAACAGAGTCAGATGGGCAGAAGTACAGAATCGATTAGCAAGAGCAAGGTCAGAGGGTAGCCAGAGTCATACACAGAATATCAATATACAATAATACAATAATCCTAGTCTTGTGTGAAATCCCTGGTTTTCTCCCAGATCAAAACACACCGGATACCATCTAAGGTCTGAGCGCTAACACATCAGTATTCGCAACAGCAGACAGGTTGCGAGTGAAGACTGAAGGCTTTTGAAGCAGAGGAGACCCCACGGCCGTGCCCACCACCAGCCAATCCGGAGCGTCGTGAGTCTCCTCTGACGTCAGCCGACCGGCTGGTCAGCTGACGCGCCTCCTCCCCGCATAAAGGTCCCGTCTCCGCGCGCGCCTGCGTGATACAACAACCCTATGAGCAATGGACAACCCCGTCCTCGGCGTACTAGACGCCAGAGGAACGGGCGAAGTCCCAGGGTAGGGAAGCGATGCGGCTGCGGAGACACCCTGCGTGCCCGCAGCCGCTGCTTCCATGGATGTTACAGGTGTATGTTTTATTGATATGTTAGTGGCTCATCTTCTTAGTTAATGTCACTCATGTCGCACTGTCTGCCCCAGCTCCCCTACACATATACACACAAAAAGCAACAGAACACATCATTAGCCTGCAGGCTAGTGAATCCTGTGTAAATCCTTGGCTCATGTCACCTGAGGAATCAAGTTCCAATTCTTAAAGGGGGACATGCCTTGAACAAGGCCTTCTTTTAATTATTGTGACACATATTGATGTACTGGGCACATTTTCTTTTTATTGTGGAGCTACATTTTAAAAGTCATACAACTTAAGCCTAATTTATTTGTACATGTAAAGAAAAAAAAAATCAGCATTCATACGTCCTATTGCCCTGCACTGCACGCAGTTCATTGACTGATCTAATTGTTAGTTTAGTGTTTGCAATGCCTGTGAGATTTGCAAATCTCCTGGTATATTAGGCTAATTAGCTTACAAATGATACAGCTGTTTTAAAGCATATTGGTGGGCTATTTCTATGTTTGTTTCTTTTTCTGTATCACTTATCAGCTATGGCTTCACTAGCTTTATCTTAGTTTATTTAGATGCCTCAAGTGAGTTTGTTTCCGTGCGGCTGGGGATGGTAATTTTCACCTGACAATGTTCTTAATTGACTGATGCACATACATATCCACATGGATTAGACAACTGCTATGACTGAATCAGATCTTAACCTGTGCCTGACCTCTCCTAATAATACAGTAGAATAGCTTTATAGTAAACTCCAAGGGAATGGGCAAAGTAATTTACTAATGCCAAAGTTTACTATATCAGAAATTGTCATACTCAAGTACATAAAGTACACAGCAGTACTGTATCTTAATTCAATCAATAATTGGGGGTCATTTTTTTTCGATGCTTCAGCAAGCAAGCACTGACAATGCCTAAGCAAGATCAAAATGCACAGAGCTCAATATCCAGGGATTTGCAATTAATAATCACACAACAGCTTGCACAGGAAGCATAGGTCTCAATAGTTAATGCAGTGAGCATCTCTGTCCACATTTCTGTGCAGCCTGGATGATACTGTAGCATTGCAGCCATGCACAAGCAAGTCACAGATGACAGGCAATTCCTTAAGTAATCAGGCAGCAGCTTACACAGTAAGCACAGGTCTCACCGGCTGGTGCTTTTGAGGTAATCCTAAGCGGGCCCAGAGCAGCGTGCAGATAGCAAGCAAGCAACAAGTGGCTGCCAGCCCACCCACGGACCAAGGCTCATGGGTCTCCGCATAACACATTCTCCAACCCACTTTTCCACTATAGTTGTGATACAGAATACCACAAGGGCCAAAACCCAGGCTTACTAGAACAGAAGGTCTGAAAAGGAGAGAAGAGCTTGACACTAGACACGGCAGGTGGACTGGAACCGCTGGCGCTGAAGATCACAGTGAAATGACAAAGTTTCAGGAGAAGAAAGAGAGGCACTGTGCCCTTAAAGCGGAAAATAACTCTGCATTTCAACTTGGCTCTAAAACATTATTTACAGTATATTATATGCAACCAGCATTTTTTTTTTACTAGACCAGCATTGGAAGGGTTACACAGGGCTTTAAAGTTCCTGGAGATTTCTGCAGATGCATCCGAAGCTGACATAGATACATTTTGTTTACATAAATGTATCTAAGTGTTGAATGTGACTCACTCTCTGACTGAAAAGGAGCTGGAGGACAGCCAAAGAGTGTGTAACATTTTTCAATAGATACATTTAACTAAATAGAATGTAATAATCTGAACTTCTGCATATCTCTCCACGGAACTTTAAACCTCTGTGTTTAACCCTTCCAATGCTGGTCTAGTAAAAAAAAATGCTTTTTGCATATAATATGCTGTAAATAATGTTTTAGAGCAAAGTTGAAATGCAGGGTTATATTCCGCTTTAAACACACCTTTATTTGGTTCCAATGGACATCACATACAGCAGCATGCAGTGGGGGTTAGGTGAGGCCTGACAGCCGTTTCGCATGCTAACGCGTCATCAGAGGCACTAACCTTAGGTGTGTTTAAGGGCACAGTGCCTCTCTTTCTTCTCCTGAAACATAGAACAGAAGGTCTATTGTATCCGGGTTTATTATACCAGGTGTTACTCCCATATACTTATAATGGTGCTTGGCCTGGACCTATACATTTAGTTTACTGTACCCAAAGTTTTACTGTATTAGAGATTACCATAACGAGATTGTACTATAATGCTTAAACAGTAAGCAATGTGCAGTATGTTTTGATAACAGATTAGGTTTATGCATTGCCCTTAGCACAATGAATAAACGTTTACAGTGTTCATGTTTATAAGAAATATATGAACTATAACAAGTACTGTTAATGTCTTCCTGAAATTCCAGTAGTTGGCTTCACTGCTAATATTTTGCAACTGCTGGTAATATTTTGCAAACTAAAAAATAGGACTGCTGGCAAATAGTTTTCCAGCAATCAGGCTTGAGTGTTTGTCTCTCTACCTAGCATTACGGTGGATGGCTTTTTTCAATTCAGCCTACTGCCAGAGGAGGATGCTGGCATCAGGAAACAACTGTAAACATTGTCATGTGGGTAAACATGCCCATATGGGTTGTTGAAGGCCTGCTGTATGTATAAAGTTTTAGTGACTAATAAATAAGCCATAGTATTCTAATATTACTACAATTGTCATAAAGCTTACCCCAGGCTAACAGTAACATTCTAAACAAATGTCTGATTTTAATGTCCAATATGAAATGCTTCCTGATTAAAAAAAGCTGCTAAATTAAATAATAAAGGAAAAAAAGTATATAATCACTATGTATTCCCTTTAGCAGTAACTTTCACCCCTAATCTATTACTAACACAATAACTTTACTCCTAACTCAGTAAGAAAATAAACATAACCCTTCTAAAATTAAGAATACACCACAAATATCCTCACCCTATTGGTGTACCTAATCTTAATATTCCAAGTACCAAAATCCACAAACGAACCCTGACTTTTCACCTCCTTTAACTGTTTACTTGAAGTATTAGTAATATGATTCTAACCATACAAAAATTTCTACATAAGCCTAACCTCAAACTAAAGCCTGGTACATGCATCCAATCTTGATCGGCCAATATTACTACTTCCATGGGGTATGAGGGCCAACAGATTTTTGAATACCGTACTTTGAACAGATTATATTGGTAAGCTCTCATACAGCATGGAAATGGTAACATTGACTGGATGTTTGTACACATCTTATCTCTCTTATTTACAGAAAGAGAGAGGTTTCAGTCTTACTTAGTAAGGACTAGACTGAGGCCTGAAACATGTAATACATAAACTGGTGTTTATGTATTTTCCACAATAAAAAAAACGGTACTTATCCGTTAGCCGGGGCGCATCCGGCAGGTGGCGCTGTTGTAGCGAATTTCGATGCGCTGTTGTATCTAATTCCATTCATAGTTACTGAACGTAGTACTGTGTGAATGGAAGCGCCGCAGGTGGCGCTAATTACATTGTTGATACGCAACGTAACGATACAGTGTGTTAATGGCAACGAATATACATTGTATTTGAAGTGGCCGGAATTAAAATGAAGGCGGCGGCAATGTAACACATGAAGCCGCCGCCTTCGTCTGTTGTTCTTCTTCTCCCCCTGTGCCCTCTCGCTTGTATACAATGCTGCCAGCCTGCGGGGACATGCGTGTCCCCCCAGAGTCGTTCGTCGCGGCAGGGAAGCCTGCTTGTTTCCTTGCGACGAACGACTGTGGGGGGACACGCGTGTCCCCCCCAGCTGGCAGTGTTCTATAGAAGCGAGAGGGCAGAAAAAATAACAGTTGCAGGAGTGTTATTTATATAAATCACCACATGCTGTATACAAATGCTGGCAGCATTGTATACAAGCGAGAGGGCAAAGGGGGAGAAGAAGAACAACAGACGAAGGCGGCGGCTTCATGTGTTACATTGCCGCCGCCTTCATTTTAATTCCGGCCACTTCAAATACAATGTATATTCGTTGCCATTAACACACTGTATCGTTACGTTGCGTATCAACAATGTAATTAGCGCCACCTGCGGCGCTTCCATTCACACAGTACTACGTTCAGTAACTATGAATGGAATTAGATACAACAGCGCATCGAAATTCGCTACAACGGCGCCACCTGCCGGATACGCCCGGCTAACGGATAAGTACCAAAAAAACACATTTTGGCATTGCTAGTGCCCTGCGGACCTCTCTTTTTCTGTGGACAGGTTCCAGTGTCTTTGGCATGCACGTCCACACCAGAGGTATGGTTCAAGGGAGGAAGAGGAGGAATTGTATGCAATAGTAATGCACTAAATCAATTAAAATAAAAAAAAATATCTTTATCATTAGTAAAAAAAAAAAAAAAAAAAAAACTAGTCAAGCAGTTTAAAATAATGTTCGTGGAGTGTCCAGCCTGTCCACACATCATGCCAGCAGACATGCACCTGACAAACACACCAGATCAACAACACATAATGTATAATCTATAGAGCTCTATGCACAGTCCTAATGAAATGTGCTCAATCAGCTTAGGTGCAGTGAAATCCCTGTAGGTATATCCAAGTCCGCAGTTGGTAACCAGTATAAAAGGCAGTAGAACTTGTAGCAGTTGCATAAGCATATAGTTTAATGGCACCCACACAATGCAGTAAAGTAGGATAACTGCATATATAAGCGACAAGCAAAAATACCCAAAGTCTTTGGCTTGCACGTCCGCACCACCTGCACTAGAACTATTTGAGCCAGTAGGTTTGTAAAGAGTGCATTTCTCACCTTAATTGTATATCTCTCCTTACACTTATATTAGCGTCCTTATGCAAAACTAGTGGTACTTGTCTATCAGCAATAGGAAAGCTATACTTGTATTTTGAAGAGCTGCATTAAGATCCTCAAATACCAAAATCAAAAGCTTTGTTCTCTTCTGTAGGAAAAAATGGTTACGAGTTTAAATGTTTGTATGTCCAACTACCCCTAAATATCTGTAGGAAGCAATAAAATATAAGAGATACAGGTGTTTTACTATTCTAATTATTTTGCCACACTTTGTAACAAAACAGCTGGAGATGATTAGTGAGGATGAGGTAGATGGACATGTCTTTTTCCAACTGAAGTAACTGTACAAATTAAACATATACCAGGGCTGATCATTTCTGTTATTCATGCCTATGGTTATTCACAGATAAATGACTCCCACCTCCTGGCCTAGTCCCTCTGCAATTTACCTGGAAGGGAGTCTACAAAAAAAAAAGGCAAGAGATTTCAGCTCTGTTCAGTTGCTGTCAAAGTACTGTTCTGTGAGGCTGCAAGGGATTGTATAATAAGGAAAAACAAAGTGCCAAGACTTTAACCCATTTATTCCCAGGAGCTGCCCTGAAATATCAGGAAACATATTGTACCCTGTCACAAGCTCAATTTACTTCAATGATTGAAGTGTCACATCTTCAGTAACTCAAGATTGTTCTGGAGCCAATGAGTTGATGAGACGTCTCATGCGGCATAAAGACAGTACAGCTATGTGGCCTTATGTCATGTAAACTTATTGGTTCAATACATGAGTAAAATACTCATCCACGTACAGCCCTCCATAAAAGCTGAGTGGAGCTTCTTTTCTCTTAAAGCTATAAAGTAAATACAGCATGGGCCTTATTTACTAAGGCATCTCTAAGCTCCCCCAAGTTTACTTAGGCAGCTTCAAGCTTCCCTTTGGGATGACATGAGTAATTCTACAAACCTTGACTGGATTTTACAAAAAAATCTTAATAAAAAAACTGAACCCTCATCTTTCATACTGACAAAGTTGGGATGCCTGAAAGGTTAGTATATTAAGGGACACCTGAATTCACCCCATAATTCTACTAAGGCCCAATTGCCACATGTGCCAGCATTCGTCTCCGAGATGGACGCTGGCACTTGTGCTAATACGAGTACACAAACAAATCCCCCAACCATGAGATGCACAGCTAGGGGATTCAGATGCGTTGTCTGCAAAAAATGCTGCCAGAACTATTCTTTTTCCCTGCACGTGAATTCAGAATCGGCCTACTGATTTCAATAGGCTGTGATTCCAATTTTGCATGCAGGAAAACACTGTAAATCGGATACAATGGAAACATAGCCTTAAAAGTCCTACTGTTTGAATGAGCTCACATGCAAGTGGCCCCATGTTACTGCACAGGTACGGTCATGTTTGCACGGATGCAGCACAGCCGTATTAATGCCTGAAGAGGAGCGCGGTCTGGATCTTCCAGAGGGTCTCAGCGAGTGGCGGCTGAGGCAAAGAGGACATGGGAAGCTTCTACTGCATCCAGAGGCTTCCCTCTTTTTTTAGTAAGTATGCCTTATTTAACCCGAGGTTCTCCTGGAGTTTGCTATAGAGTTGTGCAAAGTCAGCTTTTTTTATTATTAATAAAATAAAAAAAAGAGAGAGAGAGAGACTCTTGCTTCGGATCCTGCATGCAGCAAGCTCAGCATTGTAATAACGGAAATGTTAAGTTACTAGCCTTTCATCAATATCCACTGTGTCAATATAGTAGAGAGGAGGGCTGCAATCTTTTAACAGGTGTTGAAATGAGTAAAGCTTCTTGTTCTTCACAGCTAATTAGTCTTACAGCAAGATGGGAGTTTCTGGAGTGTCTCATAGCAACCATAATTCTAAGAAAGTACAGAGAGTACTAAGCATGCCGAGAAAAACATTCTGAGCTTGCTGTCACTTCTTAGCTGGCTGCAAACCGAAAAAGCATGTTCATTTTTATCAACATAATGCAAACTCGAGATCGATTAATTTAAAAAAAAAACCTGGGGTGCAATTTTAAATTTGTGTGTTCATTTTTTAAAAGATATTTCATAATAAATTAAGTTCAGGTTTGCTGAATGACTTCTGACAGTCCCAACTATGATACTTTGGAGTGAAGCAGGTAATTTGGGCATATGTGGTTGGGTAGTAAAATGGTCATCGCATAGATTCCAATGTTAATTGCAGCTATAGTGGTGCCCACTATGTGATTTGGGTGCCGGCTGCACATGATAAATATTAGCTATAGCCAGCGCAGATATTGGTGGAGGTAGTTTTTAGTGGCAGAGGGCGGCACGGATATCAGCGGAGGAATTGGCAGGAAGGTAAGGTAGTGTTAGGAGTAGGTAGGTGGAAGGTTAGTGTGAGAAAAGGGATAGGTTAAGTGATAGTAAATTTGGTGAAAGTCACAGATAGTCTAATATTGCTATTAGGTAGGGTCCAATAATTGATTATTGGTAAAATTGTAAAAACTCTACCGTGGCATACTATTTACATGTACACCTTTGGAGTGCCTTAGTAGATTAGGAGATGCAACAGTAAATACATGGGCTCTGTGTGTACCAAAAGACATTGTATACAGTAACCAACAATTACATTTTTCATGTGAAACAACTTTTGGGGTGCCTTCACAGCATTAGAGGTGCCCTCAAGTATCTGACTCACCCAGACAATGGCCTCAATTCACTAAGATCATGCGGGAGATAATAAGGCAAGAGAAAACATACCTCCACACAGTAAGAGAGTTATCTTATCTCTTCATTCCTTAACCTCCCTGGCGGTTTATTTATTTTGCCAGGGAGGCTGCAATGTGTTTTTTTTTTAATTAAAAAAAAAATATTTCATGCAGCCAACTGAAAGTTGGCTGCATGAAAGCCCACTAGAGGGCGCTCCGGAAGCGTACTTTCGATCGCCTCCGGCAATCGAAAGTAACAAGATAGGCCGCAATGAGCGGCCTATCTTGTTTCGCTTTCCTCGTCGCCATGGCGACGAGCGGAGTGACGTCATGGACGTCAGTCGACGTCCTGACGTCAGAGCCGCCCGATCCAGCCCCTAGCGCCGGACGGAACTGTTTGTTCCGGCTGCGCTGGGCTCGGGCGGCTGGGGGGACCCTCTTTCGCCGCTGCACGCGGCGGATCGCCGCGGAGCGGCGGCGATCGGGCAGCACACGCGGCTGGCAAAGTGCCGGCTGCGTGTGCTGCTTTTTTCAGAACGGAAATCGACCCAGCAGGGCCTGAGCGGCGACCTCCGGCGGCATACCCCGAGCTCAGCTCGGGATTACCGCCAAGGAGGTTAAGTTACCTCCTCTGTAGTTAAGTTACCTCCTCTGTAGTTAAGTTACCTCCTCTGTAGTTATTTTCACTCACAGTTAATTAACAGCCTGTCTTTAACTTTAAAATTCTGGAGTTATTTTAAGGATTGAAGATTTAACTTAAAGACAGAAGAGTTAACAGGGTTTGCCTGAGGTAAAATGTTTCCTGAATACTACATGCCTCATCACCATGGTGATAACTATAGAAACATTATGAAAGACAGGAGATAAGCTTAGTGAATTGAGGCCATTGCCAGTTGTGTAAAGGCTAACAACACATTATGTTGTTGTGGTAACTGTTATGGCTAGTCAGCAGTGGCCTGAGCAGTCACCTGATGTTAGCCAGCCAGCAGGGGCAGGAGCATTTTTTTGGTGGCTCAGCAGCATCTAATATGTGATGTGGTGGAGCTGGAAGGAAGGAACATCATTGCTATCTCCTTATTTCCAGCTCTTCAAACCCTGAAGCTGCTGGAGACACCTCAACTCGCTTGCATGACTGACTGCTGGTGGTCTGACAGGAGGGCACACTGCAAACTACAGAACTTGAGAACGGCATCTAGCAAACAACACTACAACTGTCTGCTTCTGCCTGCTACCCCATGCCCACCAACATCACTTGAAAAAAAGATTGCATTTTTCTGAGCCATTATTAACATTTAATTATATTAAAAATATCTGATGTGCATGTTAACCTTAAAGGCTGGTTTCCAAAGATTTTATGATACTCTCAATAAACCTATTGAATTTCACAAAAATATATTAAAAGGAGGGCACATTTGGTTTATATATTGTAGACTTATCAGGTAAGGCTTTTCTTTTTTTAAACTGACATGAACAGGTATTTGGAGCAAAGACGTGGCAGGTGAGCAAGGACACAGCTAAGATGTTTGCTAACATTGATGGAATTGGAAGTGGTGCATAGAGTAACCCATATAACCAATTCATTACACTAAGATATGATCTTTAACTATTAGCAATGTGTCTCTATTAGCAATCGTGCCCTGTGTTTGTGGTCCTTGCAGATGACAGGCTATGTACAATATGATAGGCATACTCCTCCACATAGAGGGCTTGATTTACTAAACCGTGATAACTGATATCACGGTTGTGGTAGCGTTTTGCGCGCGTTATAGCGCACGTAATGGGTTTTGTGCGCAATCACGTGAAAATTCATGATTGCACATGAAAACCGCTATGCGCAAAATGCTAGCGCAACCGTGATACCAGTTATCATGGTTTAGTGAATCAAGCCCAGAGTGTGAGAAAGTCCTAAGGTACAAGGTTTATTACGATATATGTGGAAGAGCTTACACGCGTTTATAAAAGGTGGGAGGGATATAAAATGTGTGTGCAAAATAAAGACCCCAAGAAATTTGGGTGTCTGGGAATAGCTGATAAAATACTGGTAAATGTTACCAATATTCTACTAATTTACAGAGGTGATTAGGATAGTAAAATATCAGTAAATGTTACCAATATTTTACTACAGCTAACCCTAACCCTACTCTCACACAGAACCCTCCATTTTCTGATGCCAAACCCTTACCCCCCCCCCCCCTCCTTCGACACCTAACCTAAAAGCCCCCTTCCTGGCACATATTCTTAAATATTTGTAGCTGTTTTGTGCATCTTGGGTGGCAGACTCCCGTCTTAAATTTCCTGCTTCCATATAAAATACCTTACACCATGCAGATCGGCTTAAGACATGGGCCTCAATTCACGAAGCGTATCTCCTGCCTTTAATAACATTTCTAGAGTTATCACCATGGAGATAAGGCATGTAGTATTCAGGAAACATTTTACCTCAGACAAATATAAAGTTAACTCTTCTGTCTTTAAAGTGGAATATAACCCAGTATTTCTTCTTTGCTCTAAAAGATTATTTACAGCATATAATATACTAACACAATGATTTTTTTTAGCAAGGGTTACATCACAGGACTGACTTTTTCTTCTACAGGGGCTGACACATCCAAACTGGTGATTAGCTTATCTTCTGTATACATTCTTTACTTGATACAATTAAGTAAACATTCTCTGGCTGTGCAGAAACTTATGCTAATGAGTCCTGGAGTGAAACACAGGTCAGAAATCACTGCTGGCAGCATTTACAACAGAATTTCAACAGTTATGAATAAAATGCACCAGCAGCTTTTAAAGTAAATAAGGCCCAGTGCACACCAAAACCGCTAGCAGATCCGCAATACGCTAGCGGTTTTGGGAGCTGATTTCAGAGCGATTCTAGGTATGTTTAGAGAGGTTTTCTAAACATACCTAGCGGTTTTGGGTGCGTTTTTGTGTAGCAGATTACACATATTGTTACAGTAAAAGCTGTTACAGAACAGCTACTGTAACAAAAATGCCTGGCAAACCGCTCTGAACTAGCGTTTTTCAGAGCGGTTTGCGGTTTTCCTATACTTTACATTGACGAAACGCTTCCGAAAACCGCAAACGCGCAGCAGGAGGCGCGTTTGCGACTTGGCAAAAAACGCAAACCGCCGGTGTGCACCATCCCATTGCAATACATTAGACAAGCGTTTTTAGAGGCGGATGCGGCCGGCGGATCGCTCCAGAAACCGCTCGGTGTGCACTGGGCCTAAATTGAACTTTGGGAAGTTATAATTAATAAATGAATTATAATACTTGTGCACAAAAGCAAATATGATAATTGTATAGGTTATAAAAAGAAGGAAAACACATTTTTGTTGAATATTTTGTCAGAGTTTTAAACCGCTTTAAGTTAAGGTGAGATCTATAAAGTTAACTTTACAATCCTTAAAATAACTACAGAATTCTAAAGTTAAAGACAGGCTGTTAATTTACTGCATGTGAAAATAACTACAGAGGAGGTAACTTAAGGACTGAAGTGATAAGATAACTCTTTTACTGTGAAAACGTATGTCTACACCTTAATAAGGCAAGATCGATGTGTGGAGGTAAGTTTACTCTTGCCTTATTATCTCCAGGATGATCTTAGTGAATTGAGGCCATGGTGTAACCAGTTTTAGCCACACCTCATAATATTCAACATTTAAGCCATACCCACTCTTTAACATTCTTCTGAACCTCTTTCTCGCTTCCAAATGTTTTGAGGTATGGAAATGAGCAAATCATATTGTGTGGAACACCTGTTTCCAAACTCTGAATATTTGCGCATCCAGGACATGCGAAGTTGCTATTGTATTGATTAAAACTGGCCATACACATATAGATTTCCACCTAATGTTCTAAAATGATTCATTCCTACCAAAATCTATTAAACTGCAATATTTCACAGTTCAATGGAGTACAATGCTATGGACCGTCAATCTACCGCTGCTCCTGCCCTGCCCCTGATCAACCTACACTTTCCGTCCTGTCTGATAAATACTTTTGATTGATTCTTAGTCAGAATCTATTTATTTTGCCAAGTACAATGCGAGTTGTACACTGAATTTTTTGTGGGGGGCACATACAGGGTCGGTGATGGTGCAGTAAGTAACATACAGAAGAAAGTACATACAGTAGAAATAACAGTGGAATGTGCACAGAAAAAGGGTTCACACACCACATAGAACATAGTACACATACAAAGCATAGAACACAGCGGAGTAGGACCAGAGGGGGTATTCTGAGTGCTCTGTTGAGTGGAGCTGCCACCATTTTTGCCAGGATCAACTGCTCTGCAGCGGTTCAGATTCCCCGCAGCATATCCTGGGAAGGACAGGGAGAGAGAGAAGAAAAAGAAGGATGGGGAAAGAGAGAGAGGAAAGAAGGAGGAAAAGAGAGCTAGAGAAGAGAGACAAAGACCCAAAGACCGGAAAAACAAAAAGCCCTCTTGGGATGGCGGCGGTGGCCTGGCTGGAGTATCTCGTGGACTGTCCCATGTCAGCATTGGCTACAGGAGCCGTCCTTGATGGCATGTGGGGCAAGGGTGGTGTGACTCCCAGGATTCTTAGTCACAATCAATTAAACATTAAAAGGAATCAATTTCTATCTGATCAGAGTGATCAAATCGGCAGTGAGACTAATGGAAATATAGTTGTGTTTATGTTTGTGTATACAGATTGTACTAATATACCAGTCAGTTTTGTGAAGAAGCAGAGATCTGAAGACAACGTTTGTCAATCTCCAACAAACTAACTAGTGTGCTTTTACAACTATTTCCTTAGAAGTTTTTAAAGTTAAAGGGAAAAAAATAGAATGCCTGTTTCCATTTATTCACTGCTTTTCATTTAAGAGATCTAGTCAGTTCCGAGCTTCAATGTTTCAGTATCATTTACCTTGTTTTATCATCTTTAATGCATTTCTGTAACTTGCAGAGAACAAGCAGTCAAAGTTACTGCAGTTTCCTTAGCTGAAATGAAAATCTAAATAACAGCTTTAGGTCAGATTCCACAATCTGATTGTCCAAACTAGAACAAACAAAAAAATGTATCACTGCTATTGCTTCCAGCTTGCGCTCCTTCAATTAGGAAAGTCTGATCAAACCTTAATATATCTTTCCTAACTGATAGCGAATGAAGAATGATACATTCTGCAGACAATGTTTTATTGTAAATGCAGATCCACACAGTGAGAAATGAAAATCTGACTGCAACTCACATCTCCAGGGTATTTTATAATATGACTGAATAAGTAGTTAGCCCATTATTCATAGGCATCTGATATTATAAAGCTCAAGAAACTATGCATTCCCAATTATTCCACAGATATTTGTTGTTTCAGCCTATTTAAAAATGTGTTTTCCTAGCCGGCTGCAATTTTATTAATTATATTAAACACTTAAATAAAGAACATATTATGTATATTGCAAAGACTGTATTATTATTCATATTTAGCATTTATATAGCACTGACATTGTCCACAGCATTGCACAGAGTATGTAGTCCTGTCAGTTAACTGTCCCTCAGAGGAGAGGTGCTCACAATCTAATTTCTACCATAGTCGTGTATACATCATAGTATAGGGCCAAATTTAGTGGGGAAGCCAATTAACTTATTCATATGTTTTTTGGGGATCTAGGAGGACACTGGAGTGCCCAGAGGAAACCCAGACAGACAAGGGGGGGAACATACAAACTATGTGCAAGGTGGGAGTGCTATCCACTACGCCACTGTGCTGCCCACGGCATAAACTAAAGCATAAACTGCAGCCACCAAAGCTATACACAGATTATTAAAAGGACCACCTTAGCAAAAAAAAAAAAAAAAAAAAACATGAAATCACATAAATCAAAGGTACATTTTTCCCAAGAGTATAATGTGTTTTTAATTACTTTTTTCCTATGTTGCTGTCATTTACAGTAGGTAGTAGAAATATGACAGAATTAACAGGTTTTGGACTAGCCAATCTCCTTATGGGGGGTTCTCAGGGTTTTCTTTATTTTAAAAAGCACTTTTTTTAAAAAGCACTTTTTTTCCTAGTGAACAGCAGTTGCTCAGTCCAAGCCTGCAGCTTTGTATGGATCCTTTCCAGGGAGTGTTGTTGTAAAGAATAACTGACATTCTGAGAATCCCCCATGTAGGGATGGACTAGTCAGTTTAATTTCTACCAACTACTGTAAGTTAGAGCAACATAGGAGAAAAGTAATTTATGGCTCATTTTAATCTGGAAGAAATGTACTTCTTATTTGTATGTGTTTACATGTATTTTATTTTTTTCACGATGGTGGTCTTTTAATTACTGCTGTACTGGTGTAATGGTGATAGTTAACAATGAAGCAACATGGTCTACCCTATGGAGGGGGGGGATGTCATTTTGCGTCATTTGGTTTCAAGACTACTCCTCACGGTTTAGGGCCCCTAAAATGCCATGGCAGTATAGGAACCCCACAAATGACCCCATTTTAGAAAGAAGACACCCCAAGTTATTCCGTTAGGGGTATGGTGAGTTCATAGAAGATTTTATTTTTTGTCACAAGTTAGCGGAAAATGACACTTTGTGAATAAAAAAACAATTAAAATCAATTTCCGCTAACTTGTGACAAAAAATAAAATCTTCTATGAACTCACCATACTCCTAACGGAATACCTTGGGGTGTCTTCTTTCTAAAATGGGGTCATTAGTGGGCTTCCTATACTGCCCTGGCATTTTAGGGACCCTAAACTGTGAGGAGTAGTCTTGAAACCAAATGTCACAAAATGACCTGTGAAATCCTAAAGGTACTCATTGGACTTTGGGCCCCTTAGCGCAGTTAGGGTGCAAAAAAGTGCCACACATGTGGTATCGCCGTACTCAGGAGAAGTAGTATAATGTGTTTTGGGGTGTATTTTTACACATACCCATGCTGAGTGGGAGAAATATCTCTGTAAATGGACAATTGTGTGTAAAAAAATAAAATAAAAAAAATTGTAATTTACAGAGATATTTCTCCCACCCAGCATGGGTATGTGTAAAAATACACCCCAAAACACATTATACTACTTCTCCTGAGTACGGTAATACCACATGTGTGGCACTTTTATGCAGCCTAACTGCGCTAAGGAGCCCAAAGTCCAATGAGCACCTTTAGGCTTTTAAGGGGTGCTTACAATTAGGCACCCCCAAAATGCCAGGACAGTAAAAACACTCCACAAATGACCCCATTTTGGAAAGTAGACACTCCAAGGTATTCAGAGAGGAGCATAGTGAGTCCGTGGCAGATTTCATTTTTTTTTTGTCGCAAGTTAGCAGAAATGGAAACTTTTTGTTTTTTTGTCACAAAGTGTCATTTTCCGCTAACTTGTGACAAAAAATAAAATCTTCTATGAACTCACCATGCCTCTCAGTGAATACTTTGGGATGTCTTCTTTCCAAAATGGGGTCATTTGGGGGGTATTTATACGATTTTTAGCACATGAAACATGACAGGTGGTCAGAAAAGTCAGAGATGCTTCAAAATGGGAAAATTCACTTTTGGCACCATAGCTTGTAAACGCTATAACTTTTACCCAAACCTATAAATATACACTGAATGGATTTTTTTTATCAAAGACACGTAGCAGAATACATTTGGACAAAAATGTATACAGAAATTTTACTTTATTTGAAAAATGTCAGCACAGAAAGTAAAAAAAAAACCATTTTTTTGACAAAATTCATGTCTTTTAATGATGAATATAATAAAACCTAAAACTTGCAGCAGTAATCAAATAGCACCAAAAGAAAGCTGTGGTAGGTTGTATGACCGAGCAATAAACAGTGAAAGCTGCAGTGGTCTGAATGGAGAAAAA
This sequence comes from Hyperolius riggenbachi, assembly GCF_040937935.1. Lineage (NCBI taxonomy): Eukaryota > Metazoa > Chordata > Amphibia > Anura > Hyperoliidae > Hyperolius > Hyperolius riggenbachi. The sequence continues at coordinate 288,523,271 of NC_090649.1, forward strand.
GGCTCTGGGTCCTTAAGTAGAGAAAAGACTGTGGTCCTCAAGTGGTTAAACTGCAAAGGGGTAAGCACAGTCTGAATGTGTTGGAGGAGCCGATAGTTCAGGCACAAGTGGGAAAGAAGTGGTTATTAATACAGTGCTGTTACATGGGTGTTGTAGGCTGCACTGGGTGTCAGAGCAGATGGGGTGACACCAGAGCAGATGATGGGTGGGAAGGCCTTTCACGGAGCGGACCAATGTGTTGTTGTACCTCTCTGCTGCAGGGATGGGGATGCCTCTCTGTCTACCTATACTTGGGGAAGGCATCTGGCTACCTATATGGGGCGAGCAGTCATGGAGCTACCTATACAGGTGGAGGGGAGAGACATGTGTCTACCTATACTGGGGGAGGGGTCATCTGGCTACCTATACTGGCAGGGTCTTGTGGCTACTTACACGGGGGGGAGGGGAGAGAGGTTATCTGGCTACCTATATTGGTTAGGTCATCTGGCTACCTACCAATATGGGGGGGGGGAGGGGGAATCATGAGGCAACCTATACTAGGGGCGTCACATATACTGGTGAGAACATGTGGCTACCTTTACATATATATATATATATATATATATATTACATATAAAATTAGCATATTGTGATAAAGTTCATTATTTTCTGTAATGTACTCATAAACATTAGACTTTCATATATTTTAGATTCAAATACACACAACTGAAGTAGTTCAAGCCTTTTATTGTTTTAATATTGATGATTTTGGCATACAGCTCATGAAAACCCAAATTTCCTATCTCAAAAAATTAGCATATTTCATCCGACCAATAAAAGAAAAGGGTTTTTAAAACAAAAAAAAAGTCAACCTTCAAATAATTATGTTCAGTTATGCACTCAATACTTGGTCGGGAATCCTTTTGCAGAAATGACTGCTTCAATGCGGCGTGGCATGGAGGCAATCAGCCTGTGGCACTGCTCAGGTGTTATGGAAGCCCAGGATGCTTCGATAGCGGCCTTAAGCTCATCCAGAGTGTTGGGTCTTGCGTCTCTCAACTTTCTCTTCACAATATCCCACAGATTCTCTATGGGGTTCAGGTCAGGAGAGTTGGCAGGTCAATTGAGTACAGTAATACCATGGTCAGTAAAACATTTACCAGTGGTTTTGGCACTGTGAGCAGGTGCCAGGTCGTGCTGAAAAATGAAATCTTCATCTCCATAAAGCTTTTCAGCAGATGGAAGCATGAAGTGCTCCAAAATCTCCTGATAGCTAGCTGCATTGACCCTGCCCTTGATAAAACACAGTGGATCAACACCAGCAGCTGACATGGCACCCCAGACTATCACTGACTGTGGGTACTTGACACTGGACTTCAGGCATTTTGGCATTTTCCTCTCCCCAGTCTTCCTCCAGACTCTGGCACCTTGATTTCTGAATTACATGTAAAAGTTGCTTTCATCTGAAAAAAGTACTTTGGACCACTGAGCAACAGTCCAGTGCTGCTTCTCTGTAGCCCAGGTCACTCACTTCTGCCGCTGTTTCTGGTTCAAAAGTGGGTTCATGCTTCCATCTGCTGAAAAGCTTTATGGAGATGAAGATTTCATTTTTCAGCACGACCGGGCACCTGCTCACAGTGCCAAAACCACTGGTAAATGGTTTACTGACCATGGTATTACTGTACTCAATTGGCCTGCCAACTCTTCTGACCTGAACCCCATAGAGAATCTGTGGGATATTGTGAAGAGAAAGTTGAGAGACGCAAGACCCAACACTCTGGATGAGCTTAAGGCCGCTATCGAAGCATCCTGGGCTTCCATAACACCTGAGCAGTGCCACAGGCTGATTGCCTCCATGCCACGCCGCATTGAAGCAGTCATTTCTGCAAATGGATTCCCGACCAAGTATTGAGTGCATAACTGAACATAATTATTTGAAGGTTGACTTTTTTTTTGTTTTAAAAACCCTTTTCTTTTATTGGTTGGATCAAATATGCTAATTTTTTGAGATAGGAAATTTGGGTTTTCATGAGCTGTATGCCAAAATCATCAGTATTAAAACAATAAAAGGCTCGAACTACTTCAGTTGTGTGTATTTGAATCTAAAATATATGGAAGTCTAATGTTTATCAGTACATTACAGAAAATAATGAACTTTATCACAATATGCTAATTTTTTGAGAAGACAGATATGTACAGTGTATACACACAAAAACACAAACACTAGTGATGAGCTTAAATTTCAAAGAGTAGTAATAATTTTGCAGTGTCATTCGCAACTATGATGCAAAACCATGATGCTAAATTTCAATCTATTGCAAAATTAATTCCACACAGCAGCATTATAAGAATGCATAATTTCACATTGACTTTTAATTTTGTGAAATATTAATCTATGTGAAAATGCATTAGGCTAAAATTAATTTTGGCAGGCATGCCCATACATTTTCACACGTACAGTATACTCATTTATGTAAAAATACATCTAAAACACTTCTGTGAACGTAATTTCATGTAAACAAATTACAGGAAATCAAGACTACATGCAAAGTCTTAATAACAATAAAGATTGTAATAGGGAAAATTACGTGAAATTTCACAAAAACAAAATTATCATTCACTAACATACACGTTTATAGATTGCAAGCAGCATTGTTCATTCCTACATAGCATTCTACTTGCTTAGGCAACTAGGCTGATACACTGTATAACATTAATGTATTTCTTATTAAAAATAACTGGTATGTTACTAACAAATGACTTTCCACTTGTGTAATAGGAAGGCATGTCACGTTTGCAAGTTCCAGCATTACAGCTAGGCATCAATGTGACAGCAGCAAGACTTACGTCCCCTGTGAGTCCTGGCTCCCAGATGAAAGTGACGCAGCTCCAGCAACAGGCGTTGTAGTTCTTTCAGACAACAAAATAGTCTGCGAATAAAGAAACATGACAAAGACTAAAACAAAAGGCTTAAATAATGTGCGAATGTCAGTTTTGTATTATAATATTAAAGCTTTGCATAAATATACTTATATAATCCCCACATTTCAATAAACGTTTGTTTTCCATCTCAATGAGTACCCATTTTCCAGACACAGAAGAGAGGTAAGCAATAAATGTGTCCTAGACCTTGTGGTTTTCAATAAGATTGCAAGCCAGCTGTCAGCAATAATGAGGCAGCTACAGCAGGCATTTATCTGCTGCCATACTGCACCCCCACAGAGAATTCCATAGCTTCCTGTGGAAAATATGCCATGCCATAACTCAGTCACTGCATGCAGCGTTCTTTTAACTCCCCTCAACTGCACCGCCCCCTAGCTGTGTCTATATGAACAGGTCATTGGGCTATGCATAATGCTGTTCTTCAAGGTGTTGAAATGCTGAGGTTTTTGCCATTGAAACTGTGACTGTAACGCTTTAATGTGCAAAATGCATGTAAGTGGCTGAATATACAATGATATACAGTTAACTGTCTCCAGGCTTCAGCAGCATACACTGAAAGGGATAGGGTTTGTAAAAAAAACTTCCCCAAAAAAGTCAGCCTAAATCTATATAGGCGTTAAGTAAACAAAGGGTCTTATCTATTTTCCATAAATACCTCACAACCCTTGCAAGATCCCTTATACTTAGTTTTTTTTTTTTGCAATCATAATTGTCAACCAGATACACCATCTACCTCCTAATTGTATGTTCTAACGTGGCTAGATAACAGGGATAGAGTTTAACCATTTCACCACTGAGGGGGTTTACCCCCTGACCACCAGAGCAATTTTCACCTTTCAGCGCTCCTTCCATTCATTCGTCTATAACTTTATCATTACTTATCACAATTAAACAATCTATATCTTGTTTTTTCCATCACTAATTAGGCTTTCTTTAGGTGGGACATTATGCCAAGAATTATTTTATTCTAAATGTGTTTTAATGGGAAAATAGGAAAAATCTGGGAAAAAAATTAATTATTTTTCAGTTTTCGGCCATTATAGTTTTTAATTAATGCATGCTACTGTAATTAAAACCCATGAAATGTATTTGCCCTGTTGTCCCGGTTATAAAACCGTTTAAATTATGTCCCTATCACAATGTTTGGCGCCAATATTTTATTTGGAAATAAAGGTGCATTTTTTTCAGTTTTGCATCCATCCCTAATTACAAGCCCATAGTTTATAAAGTAACAGTGTTGTACCATCCTGACATAAATATTTAAAAAGTTCAGTCCCTAAGGTAACTATTTATGTATTTTTTTTATTGTACATTTTTTTATTTTTTTTATTACAAAAAAAAAAAAATGGGAGTGTGGGAGGTAATGAGTTAATTTTTTGTGTAAAAGTAATTTATTTGTATGTGAAAAATGTGTAGGGTGTAGTTTTACTATTTGGCCACAAGATGGCCACAGTAACTTTTTGTTTTAATGCGACCTCCAAGCGTCCATCCGGAAGCTTGGAGGAAGTACTTGGAGGCTGGGTAAGTGTGTTTACTTTTCACAATGATCGCGCTGTTCATCGGAGAGCAGCGGATCATTGCGGGGCTTAGATCAACGAACGGGAATGGATTTTCCCGTTCATTGATCTCCGGGCGAGCGGGCGGTGGCGTGTTTACTACCGGCGGGTGGCGTGTTTACGAGCGGGAGCGCTGACAGCGGCGGGAACGCGGAAAGTATGGATTTCTCCGTCCCTGGGGGTTAAAGGATGGAAAAAGGGACGGAGAAATTCGTACGGGCGGGGGGAAAGTGGTTAAAGAATGCTTATTAGCTAAAAGCTTACTGTTTTTCTTTTAAATTAGAAAAGAAATTATATTCTCCTGATTCAAAACTTCGTCTGTTAAAGTGGACCCAAATTAAAAATACAAGATTTCAGAAATAAAATCTATTTTCTAAATTATTATTTTTTTTTTAATATTCTTTATTTTATTTTTGAAAAATAAGAAAAAAGGCAATACAAATGATACAATGTGTACAGAACTATATGTTATAGATACATCAACAAAACTTCCCCATAATAATTAGTAGGAGCGGGGAGGGAACAGCCGAACTCCCACTGAGCGAAACAGCAAAAAGTAGAGTGCTCCACATCTAGAATGTAGGGTCCGGGTGTCCGCCCCCCACCCCCTAGTCATCTAAGAGACTGAAATGGAATTGGAAGAATAACCCGTTTCTTGCCAATGTCAACAGGATATAAACTTTTACATTGTATACTAAATAGCAGATTATATTACTTGCATTGAATACCCTTGATTAGGGATAAGGCAATAGTACTGTTCAACTCTTATCTCTAAAATTAATAACCTGAGTGTCTACTTGTGCTTAAATATGTTTTTATTGTTTATCTGCAAAATAGCACCATTAAATACCTGGTTCACACATCAATAAAATTTGTATTAAAACCAAGGATGGACACAAGAGCTGCTTATACTAAATTCCCATCCTCCCCATGAAGGTGTGTCACCGCTTTGATCGCCCAGCCAAGGCCTATGCAGATCAAACGGTTGCCCATTCATGTATGGATTCCTGTGGGACATTCACCAGGCACACACCATGAGGCCTCCCCATGCACACAACGTTGCACAGTGCACTATGTCTTAAGGCTGCTTCTAGAGGTATCAAGCGGTTGGAATCTTTCCTGTTTATTATAAATGTGAAGTCCACCAATGCAGGATATGTGGGTTATGAATGGCACTTGTGCCTCCTTACTGCGACTCACAGTCCTTAGCCAATCAGTGCAATCCTTACAATGACTACAGATTCACCCAGGGTGATACTCTATGCTGCTGCTGCAGCTCCACTTCTTTCCTCTCACAGCACTTCTTCAACAAGTCAGCTCACTGCGGAATGCCCGCTGCAGATACCAGTATGTAAACTTTTACTCACGGCCGCTCGACCATCCAGCGTGTACTTTATGCTTCAGAGGGAGCTACGCTCAGGGCTCATGTGTTCACCACTGCCCGACGCTTGTGTCCGCATCACCTCTCTCCGCGTTCCACACATCATTCAGTTAGCCGCCATCTCACGAGGGATTCACAGTGCAGCCCGGCGTCCCGGGTATGTGAGCGCTCACACGTGTCCGTCCAGCCCCGCCCACTGACGCGTTTCGCCCCTCCCTCAGGGCTTTCTCAAAGTGTCATGGGGTTTGGCTTCCTACGCAGTCATCTCTCCTTATAGAGGCTGTCACATGGAGCTACCTTACTCCTCCCTGCTGTCACTCCTCCATTTTCCTTTCTGGCATATAATAGGGCAACATATATTTACGCTCTCATCTTAAAAGGGCAGAATAGATTTTTAATGATTTCATTGCTGCAAAAAAGTCAATTATTGATAACCCACACATCTCCACTATTCATTTCAGGAAATACACCATATTCAAGTCAGAGTTTAAACCTTCAGGAATTCTCGTTCCCAGACGATAAATCCAGGTTGCTTCAATCTTGTACAAATCGTTTTCGATATCTCCTCCTCTATGAGACAGTTTCTGTTTTATAATTCCCTTGAATCGTAACTTACTTGGGTCTCTATTGTGATATCGAGCAAAATGTGTCCCTAGAGGACTATCCTTTTCAGCTTTTTCTATATTGTTCACGTGTTCCCCAATTCGGGTGCCCAATCTCCGTTTCGTCTTTCCAATGTACATCAGATTACAGGGGCATTTAATACAGTACACCACTCTTTTAGAATTACAATTTATATTGTCCCTAATCTCAAAAGTTCTCGTACCTTTGGCATTTGTGAACGTTTTTGTCCTCTCCACCAGACCACACACATTGCAATCTCCACAGCTGAACATCCCAAATTTACAAGGGAATTTATTTAACCACGTCTCCTTTTCCCTACTTATATATTCCGATCTCACCAATTTGTTTTTCAAATTGGGGGCTTTTCTGGCAGTCATGTACGGTCTCTCCCCCACTAATTTCTTTATTCTTTTATCCAATAACAATATACCCCAATGCTTCTGCAATATTTTCTGCAGTGGGTACCAATGTGACCCATAGGCTGTAATGAACCTCAGTGGATCCCGCTTTGCCTCCTCTCCCAGCCCTCCCCCAGCTTTTTTCCGTGGTGAGCGCCCCCTTCTCAAATCCTCCCTCTTTTTCTCAAGTACTTTTTGATACTCTTGCTCTACCAATTCCTTCGGGTAACCTCTTTCCACCAATCTCTCACTAAGTTCCCGGCCTTCCTTAACAAAGTCTTCATCCAGGGTACAGTTTCTACGGTGTCTGTAAAACTGCCCCCTGGGAACAGCTCTCTTTTGTGATTCCAGGTGGTGACTTGAATAGTGTAAAAGTGTGTTTCCCGCTGTGGGTTTTCTGTAGGTGGAGGTTACTAATCTTTCACCCTCTTTTCGAATTTTTAAGTCCAGGAACGAAAGTTCCCTATCGCTCCACTCAAGGGTAAAATTAAGATTTCTCTCATTTTCCTTTAACTTCTCCATGAAACAATTTAGCTGTTCCCTGGTGCCTCGCCAGACCAGGAGCACGTCATCAATGAACCTCAGCCAGAGACATGTCTCTGGAAGAGGTCCAAGGGGTATACATCCTGTCTCTCCCACAGCCCCAGATGTAAACAAGCGTAGGCTGGGGCACAGGACGCCCCCATTGACGTGCCCCTGATCTGGCGGTAGTAACGGCCATCAAAACAAAAGCAATTGTACTCCAGTACCAGCTGCAAGGCCTCAACCACAAACTGGTTGTGGAGCCTTGAATCTGGAAAGTGCTCACGGAGGAAGAATGCCGCCGCAGCCAGTCCTACCTCATGTGGTATTGAGGTGTACAGGCCCTCAACATCAATACTTACAATTAGATCCTCCCCACTGACAGGAACACCCTCCAGGACGGCCAACACGTCTCCAGTGTCCCTAACAAACGAGGGCAATGCCTCAACAAGGGGCTTCAGCTTACCATCCAGAAACTTTCCCAGTTTCTCCAATGGACCCTCAATTCCAGACACTATTGGCCGCCCCGGTGGCCTCATCCTGTCTTTGTGGATCTTGGGAATGATGTAAAATATTGGGGCCTTGAACGTAGTGACCGTGCAATAGGCCGACTCTCCCCCCGTGAGCACCCCCAACTCTCTGCCAGTGTCCACCAAGGAGTTGACCCTGCCCTTGATGGCCAAGAACGGATTATCTCTTAATCTGAGGTAAGTAGTTTCATCACTTAATAGCCTCAAACACTCTTTTTTGTAGTACTCTCTGGTGAGGATCACTACGTTGCCTCCTTTATCACTTGCACGAATGATAATATCATCCCTGTCCTTTAAGAAGTCTAAAGCTTGTCTTTCCCCTTGAGTTAAATTGTCTACTCTTGAGGTTTTTCTTGGGGCCCAATTAAGTCTTTCCAGATCTTTCTGAACGAGGTCTCGAAAGGTTTTCAATTTATAATTAAGTTGTGGCATAAATTGTGATTTTTTACGTACATTTTGGGGGCACGGATTCAAATAATCAGAGTTGTTTACCTCACTATCCTTGATTCCCCCTCCTTCATCCCACAGGGCTTCCAGGTCCCTAAGGATATTACGATCTTCCACCGACATTTGTCCTGTAATGGATTTAGACTTCTCTATCTCTCCTTCCCTCACTATCTGTTCACCCTGTTCCTCAAATAACAGCTTTAGGGCCACTCTTCTCAGGAAAAAAGTAAGATCTTTGAAAACATCAAATTCGTCTCCCATCGTGACGGGTGCAAAAGACAAACCCTTTTTTAATAAATTCTGACAATCTTCAGTTAGCTCAACATCCGATAAATTGATCACATTATTGCTTAAAACTTGGTTATTTATTATTTCTGTCCCCTCACAGGTTGCACCCTCTTTTTCACTTCCTTCTGACTCTCCTTCTGTGTTTTTCAATATGCTTTTTGTCACTGACTCCTCTGCTCCTTGCCCCTCGTTTCTTTCCTCGTCCTCTTCTTCCTCGTCGTCTTGATCTAAAAAAACCACCCCACTCTTTCCTGTACCTGGATCTCCTTTATTTTCCTCCTCCTTCTTTTTTCTCCACTGTCTACTCCTAGATCTACTTCTGGGTCTTCCCCTCTGACACTCAAAAAATTCTCCTTTGTTCCAGGATTTTACATCCTCATGGAACTTCTGTAATTTTTCCCTTTTTATCTTATCCTGATTTTTCTCCACATCTATTTTTAATTGTTTGTTTAATTTATCAAATTTGGGATTATTTTGAAAGGTATCCAGCTTCACTTTACTATCCTCAATCTCTACGCTCAACTCACCTAGTTGAATTTCCTCTTCCTCAACTATCATCTTCATGATCATAAGGCCTCTCTTAATACAATCCTCCTTCCACTTTACCATAAATCGTTCTGTCTGTAAATGTTCTGCAGGTATAATGCGCTCTCTCAAACCCCAGGGAACAACCTGTTCCCTGATGTAAAATTTCAAAGTAGAAATGTCCCACTTTCTCCTTAATGATTTGATCAATAATTTCTTATGTTCCCGGAACAAGGGTTCAATATCCTCCTCCGTTTTTTTGCCCTTCTCTCTCTCAATATTCTGCCCTTCAAATGCTCCACTTATATCCTCCTCAATCTCAGTTGTTATTACATATGCCATGACTGATCTCCAGCTGGAGGGCGGCGACTCCAGCCTCTATAATTAGCTGCTAAAATCTTTCCTATGCTTGTAATACCAAGTATTTGCTAATCTGCAGATAAGTGATTGCTCACAAATTATGAGCTTAAGCGTCCAGCCAGTAGGAAATAGTACTGTTCACCAAGAGAATATTTACTATGAGAAAGTGAGGGAGAGAAAAGGGAAAGATGAAGAAAGGGAAAGGAAGAGTAAAAAGAAAAGAAAAGTAGAGAAAGAAAGTGTGATCCCCAAAGAGCGTACTCCGTGAGGATCGAGGAAAGAAATAAGAGAATTATCGAAGGACCCGCTCCGACCCGACCCGGTTGACCCAGTGCTAACCAACATGTTCACGCCATTATTCCCGAAGGCCCAGAATGTCCCCGACGCGAAGGGCATGGAGTGACGCTCATGGGTCTAGTGGAATCTGTTTATAGTCGTCTGACTCCAAGAATATGTTCCAGTGAATCCAAGTTTGGGAGAAGACCTCCTCTCTGTTGTACAGTGTATGGGTCATGGACTCCATCTGATATATATATTTTATTTCATTAACCCATTCTCTTATTGTTGGGACGTTATTAGATTTCCAGTGTCTGGCAATGAGTACTCTTGCTGCCTGAATCAAATGACGGGACAAGGAACGTTTAAATTTTTTGATGGGTTTTGGAGTGTTATGTAGTAAGTAATATGAGGGGTCATCTACTGGATCACCATCAGTTAAAATTTTTATATATTTCTGTATCTGTTTCCAGAATGCCTGTATAAGTTCACACTTCCAAAAGATGTGGAGCAGGGTCCCCTCCTCTTTCCCGCATCTCCAACAACTAGAGCTAGTGTTAGGATATATTTTATGGAGTCTGGTAGGAGTCATATACCACCTAGCCATAATCTTATAATTAGATTCCTTGATTCGAGATGTAAGTGAGGCCTTTTGATTAAGCAAAAGTATCTTTTGCCATTGGTCATTTGTGAAAGCACAGGAGAGATCAGATTCCCATTTGGTTTTTAATTCTGAGGACCAGGTGGAGTCAGTGATCAGTAGTTGATAAATCATGGAGAGTGTCTTTCTAGGGGTGCCTATGGAGAAGCATATGTTCTCAAAAGGGGTCATTGGTCTGGATAGTTGCTCTCTATTTCCTAGTGATCTAAGGAAGTGAATAAATTGATTATGGCTCCACTCATCCAAAAATGGGCATGATCGCTCTGTTCTCAATTGAGAAATCGTGTTCCAGGAGTTATTATAGATAAGATCGCGGCACCTAAGTATGTCCCCCAATCTCCAACTTATATAGCTCCTAGATGAACATCCCATAGGAAACAATGGGTTATCCAGCAAGGGTACTAGGGGAGAAGGCCATGGGGAGATGTCTGATAGGTGGCGAGTTCTTGATAGGGCATTAAGTGTGGAGTTCACTGAAACATAATCGTTTTGTATTTTGTTTGAAGACCATGAGTAAATGCTTAACCCTGAACCCACAAGGTCCTGCTCTAATTGGACCCATCTTTTTTGGTTTAGGTTCCTATGCCAATCAACCAGGCGTGTCAAAGATGCTGCTAAATAGTATTTCTTCATGTCAGGTACAGCTAGTCCGCCGTTTTCTTTGGAGAGGATAAGTGCAGAATATCTTATGCGAGGGGGCTTACGTTTCCAGATGAAGCGTGCAAATAATTTTCTCAGATATTTGAAATGTTCAATGGGAAGGATAATTGGAATGGTTTGATATAGGTATAACAACCTTGGTAAGATGTTCATTTTGATGATATTAATTCTTCCCAGCCAAGAGAAGTATGGTTTGTCCCATTTTTGTAAGTCGGAAGTCAAGGTTTGCGTCAAGGGTGTAAAGTTGAGTTTATAGAGGTCCGTTAGGGAGGAGGGAATGCGGATTCCTAGATATGTGATGGCTTGTGGCGGCCAGTGGTATGGGAAATTATCTTTAAGTAGATTACAAACATCGCTTGGCATAGAAATACCCATAGCCTGGCATTTATCTGGGTTAATTCTGAAATTCGACACTTGTTGGAAAGCTTTTAGTTCTAATTCTAGTGAAGGGAGAGAGTTGTGAGGATCTGTCAAGTAAAATAATAAGTCGTCCGCGTAGGCTGCCACCTTGTGCTCCGAGGAAGGAAGTTGGGGGCCTTTAATGTCCACATTTTTGCGGATCCTGCGCAAGAAGGGTTCCAAAGATAGGGCAAAAATTAAGGGGGAGAGAGGACACCCCTGTCTAGTGCCATTTGTGATTGGAAAGGAGGTCGAGACAACACCATTAACCCGCACCTGAGCTGTGGGGATGGAGTAGAGCGCCATAATCCATCGCATCATGTTCTTACCCAGGCCGATGCGCTGGAGTGTGGCCTCCAAAAACTCCCAGTCTACTCTGTCAAATGCCTTTTCGGCGTCGGTGGAGAGGAGTAATAAAGGTATATGCGATTTGTGAGCCCATTGTATAATATCTATTGTGCGTATGGTGTTGTCTCTGGCCTCCCTGCCGGGTATGAACCCTGCTTGATCTGGGTGCACTAGGGAGTCCATAAGAGGGGAAATCCTGCCCGCCAGTATCTTGGCGAACAATTTCAGATCGGCGTTGAGGAGGGAGATGGGACGGTAGTTGGAGCACAAGGTGGCATCCTTTCCTGGTTTGGGGATAACTGCTATATGGGCAGCCAGCATATCTCTTGGAAGCTGTAGAGGGGGAGTGTCTTCACCTGTCAGGGCGTTGAAAAAATTTGCTAATCGGGGGATTAATATGTCACCGAAGGTTTTGTAATATTCAAGCGGTAGACCGTCAGGACCTGGAGCCCTACCTGCATTTGAAGATTTTATGGCTAGTCTTATCTCGTCCTCAGTGATAGGGCTCTCTAAGTCCTGGGCAATTTGAACTGTCAGTTTGGGTAAGTCAGCAGACTGTAAGTAAGTCGCGATCAGTTGGGGTTTCAGTTGGCTGGGAGAATTCCTACCATTAGAAGGGAGGTTATAAAGGGAATAATAATAATCTCTAAACACTTTTGCAATAGAATCTGATCGTTGTTTTTTAGTACCCGATCGGTCCTGGATATGGGCTATATTTGTGTGTGCGTAAGTTTCTCTAAGGGCCCTAGCTAGCATCCTACTGCACTTATTTCCGTGCTCATAAAATGAGCGTTTACATTTGAGGGCAATGTGTAGTTCTTTATGGATAAGGAGCGATTTTAATTTATCTCTCTCTTTTTGGAGCGTCTGTAGGTCGGCTGATGTTAGAGTAGTCTTATGGCAGGATTCCATATCTCTAATATTTTGTAGGCTGTTTGCAATATCTTCTTGTCTCTTTCTGTGCCTGACGCTAGCCTCCTGAATTATCTTTCCTCTGATAGTGCACTTATGTGCTTCCCAGAGGGATGCCAGAGAGATGTCATCAGTAGAGTTTAGTGAGAAGTATTCCTGGAGGGCGCCAGATACAGAAAGTTTAAAATCCCTGTCCTGCAATAGAGAAGTGTTCAGACGCCAGTGTCTAGGCAAGGAGCGTTTGGGGCGGATGCCGATCGTCATATTAACTGGAGAGTGATCTGACAGGGTCATTATGCCAATATCGGAGGAGATTCTCTCTGAGAGAAGATTTTGGGAAATAAAAATGTGGTCGATTCTAGTATATGTAGAATGCAGATTTGAGAAAAAGGTATAATCCCGAGTTGTTGGATGTTGTAGTCTCCATATGTCTATCAACTGGCGTTGAGATAATTCCCTCCTGCATCTTCCTATGGCTTTCCTGGTCAGGGGGCTCTTACCCGAGGAGCTATCCACTGAGGGATCAAGAGTCATGTTTAGATCTCCGCCAAGGATTATACTACCCTCCGAAAATTCGTCCATGGCTTCAAGGGCCCTGACCAGGAAAGACACCTGCCCACTATTAGGGGCATAATAAGTTCCCAATGTGAGAGTGCGTGATTGGTATGTGCCTTTTATAAAAAGGAAACGACCTGAGCTGTCCTTGTGCTCCTGCAGGAAATGGAATTCCACTTCTTTGGAAATTAGTATTGCAACTCCCTTGGTTTTCGTATCAGGAGAATTACAAAAAAAGGCCTGGTTGTAATATTTATCGGTCATCTTAGGGGAGATGCCGCCCTTAAAGTGAGTTTCCTGCAGGAACACAATGTGAGCACCTTGTTTGTGAAATTGGCGTAGCAACGCTCTCCGTTTCTCGGGGATATTAATCCCCTTCACGTTTAGGGACTGTACCTCAAGGAACATGGCGTTGTGTATAGCAAGCCAAACCTAGGGTCGGGATCAGGTCAGTACGGTCCATCAGGAAGCCTGTGAGTGAAGGCAATAAAGTGTAGAATAGAGAAATGAAAGTTTTAGACATTGAGAGAAGTGGTGGGATAGGAAGTGTCCTATTCCCAAGTAGCATAATACAGAGTAAAAACAATATGCAATACAAATCTGGGGTTGTTGAAATAGCCTGTGTGGCCATAGATGCGTGGGGAACAAAGGGACAGTCCACACGTGAGGGGATATTCCAGAGCCCCGGGCACTACCAGCCATGCATTTATCATTGTAGCTATTTGTATATTAGTATCTTGGTGTTAAGAAGGCCCTAACCTGTTCTTTATAAAACCTAGCCAAGTATCTTGTTAGGAGTGCCAAGGAACAGAAGAGTAAGGTAAAACCATGAACCTGAAATGAACATTAAAAACATGCTAAGTCACCACAGTGCAGTAAAATAGAGTCAGGTGTCTCAGTGTGACAAAATCAGCGTTGAAAAAGAGTGGGAAGACTTGTGATAAGTCTCAAATAATACACTCCAGGTGAAGACAGGGAGAAAACAGAAGACACCCATACTTATACAAGACCCGGATAACACAGAGTTCCGTGTGGAGTTGGAAGGTTATAGATTATAAGACTATCTGAAAATAGTCAGAGACTCACACAGATGGATCAGCCGTGGTACCTCTCAGTGACTTCTTCTTCTGAGGAGGATTGAGCATCAGAGTGTCAGGGTCCCAGAGTGGAAGTGATACCGGATCAATCTCCAAGGTGGAGCAGAAAACACTCAGGTCTTTTGGCGTGCGTAGGATAGCTTGCCGGGCACCTAACTTCGCGTGGAGATGAAAGGGGAATCCCCAATGATAAACGGCACCTTCGTTTTGCAGAACTTGTAACAACGGGCGCAGTGCCCTACGCTGGGCCAGAGTAAAAGGTGCCAGATCCTGAAAGAGGGTAATCTGTGCCCCATCGAAATCTATTACGCCGATACGCCTGGCGGCCACCATGATGGCCTCCTTGATGTCGTAGTGATGGACTCTACAGATCACGTCCCTGGGGGGAGCGTCTCCTTGTGGCAATGCTCTGAGGGCCCGATGCACTCTGTCCAGGCGAATAGGGGGAGAATGAATATGATCCAGTACCTTGTCAAATATTGCCTGCACCGTGGCCTGCAGATCCTCAGATCGGGTGGCTTCCGGGAGGCCGCGAATCCGTACGTTGTTGCGACGGTTTCTGTTTTGTAAGTCCTCGAGCCCTGCTCTGTAGAAGTTGCTAAGCGCTGTGTGCTTCTCGGAGGACTCTTTTAAGAGTTGCACATCTTGTTGGAGTTGAGTGATGTTTGCTTCGGCCCCCGAGATCCTATCCGCCAGGCCAACAACTTCCTCACGCAAGGCCGCTGCCTCCGACCTCGTGGTGGCAAGGATAAGGTCAGTTTGTTTATCAAGGTCACTTTTCGTCGGGAGCCCCCGCAAGAACATCCATATGTCTTCCAGGCTTTTGGATGAGGTAGCGGGTGATGCGCCGCCAGAGGGTGTTGTATGTTCTGGCTGCTCCGCCATCTTGTCCGCGTTGGAGCGAGTAGCAGGGCCCGTGAAGTATCTGGCTACGGAGTTTGTAGCGGGGTTTCCGGCTGCTGTTTGGCTCTGTTTTGTGGCTCTTCTGCTTGCCCGTGCCGTGGTGTTATCGGTAGGTGGGTTAGGGTCGATGCGCTTCTGCATTATAGCCTATAAATTAGCTTACGGCCCGGAGCTCCGAGGGAACACGTCCTCACAGTCTCATGTCTAGCTCCGCCCCCTATTTTCTAAATTATAATGATAAATAGCAGCCTTCTTTCAGCTGCATGATGACAAATATAAAATGTTACATTTATTGGAGGAACCCCTCCCTTCCTTTCATATTGCCGGGACAGAAACCGGCAAACTGGTGGAGTAGGTGGTGTCCAGCAAAGGAGGAATTGCTAATGGCTGCCACCTGTATAACCCTAGTTATGAAAAGAGAAGGGTGAAAAGCGTGCACTGAAATGCTCATAGGCTAGGAGTGTTTATTTATCTTTGTATGTGTCAGAGTGGTGCAATTAAATATTTTGAATTAAAAAAAATGTTTGGTTTGGGTCCGCTTTAAATACAAGCTCTAGTCTGCAGCAATGCTTAGCTACTAAGATAAAATAATTAGACACAATGGCCAATATGCAGTTTTCTCCTAGGTGATATTTTCAAAGTTGTCAATAAAATGCCTTTTAAACAACCAGCAAGCAAGAAAATACTTCTCACCAGTTGCAAAGTGTTGAAAAGTTATTTTAAATAGAAGATGAAAAAAATCTCTCCTAGGAGAAAACTCAGAAGAAAAAGTTAAATGCATATAGGACAATGTTTCTCTCTTTCTCTCCCTCCTGCCTCTTTGGTTGTAAAGTCATCAGGCACACGCTGGGGGCTGGAATGATTTGTCTGTAATCTGTCCACATAGAAACAACTTACTAACTAGCAAGTAAAGCCCCATACACACGCTCAACAGAGGTCTTTTATGCTTTCACAACTTTTGTTGTGAAACAAGTTGAAACACCTAAAAAAAAGTCGGTATTGTTCAAAGAGCTGATAAGACTGATAAGAAGTCAATCCAACAGTTGGATTGACTCCTTATCAGTCATATCAGATCTTTGAACAATAGTAAAATACTTTTTTAGGTGTTTCAACTTGTTTCACAACAAAAGTTGTGAAAGCATAAAAGACCGCTGTGCCTAAACTTAACCCCCATGGTGGTGCCTAACCTTAACTCCCCCCCTCCCTCCAGTGGCGGCTCCAGCATCAAATGTTAGGGGGGAACAAAGGGAGCACGATGACTAACCGGTGGGCCCATGTGGGTGATCAAAATCGATATTGGTATAATGAGATTTAGATTTTTTTTTTCAATTACTCAAGTGATAAAATTAAGGCTAACTAGTTCAGCATTTATAGAAATAAAATGTAAACATCACAAACTGTACTCGGAGGCTTTTCAACAAAGAAGATCGTCCAAATGATGGTGCTATTATGGAAGAAAAGCTACCAACAGATGAACTTGGCTAGTTGGCTGGCATGCTTTAATCCTTAAGCCCCATACACACACTCAACAGCGGTCTTTTATACTGTGCATACACGGCTCGTTTTATGCGCCGGATCGAGCCAGCGGCTCGATGCCGGCGCATCTCTGCTTGTCCGCGTGGATCAATTGCCGCTCGTCCCCGCCGGCGCTTTTTTATCACCGCTCGATTCCCTGCCATTGTCTGCCGGCGGGAATCGAGCAGCTGCGGGTCGAGTGGCATGATCGGGCCAGCTGAATATTATCAGCTGGCCGGATCAGCTGGTCGATACACGGTACAGAAACATACCGTGTATCCCCAGCATTAGGCTCTCACAACCTTTCTTGCGAAACACCTAAAAAAAACTGTTGCTATTGTTCAAGCAGCTGATAAGACTGATAAGAAGTCAATTCAACATTTGGATTGACTTGTTTTTGAGCCTTTAGGCACCAAGGGGGGTTAAGGGTCAGGCACCACCATGGGGGTAGTTTAAGGATAGGCACTACCATAGAAGGTTAAGGTTAGGCATGAGAGTAAGGGTCCAGGTTAGATGCCGGAGGTTAAGGCTAGGCACCACCTAGGTGGGGTGGGGATAAAGGTTATGCGCCAGTGGGGATTAAGATTAGGATTAGTTTATAATCAAACGGTGGCTACATTTAGTGCCTTTTGTAAATGGAATCTCATTCATTGGCTACAAACAGGCACCCTTTTTTAAACAAAATCACATTTATCGACTACATGCGGCACCTTTTTATGAATAAAATCATGTTTTTCATCTACAGTGATGTGAAAAACTATTTGCCCCCTTCCTGATTTCTTATTCTTTTGCATGTTTGTCACACTTAAATGTTTCTGCTCATCAAAAAACGTTAACTATTAGTCAATGATAACATAATTGAACACAAAATGCAGTTTTAAATGATGGTTTTTATTATTCAGTGAGAAAAAAACTCCAAACCTACATGGCCCTGTGTGAAAAAGAAATTGCCCCCTGAACCTAATAACTGGTTGGGCTACCATTAGCAGCAATAACTGCAATCAAGCGTTTGCGATAACTTGCAACGAGTCTTTTACAGCACTCTGGAGGAATTTTGGCCCACTCATCTTTGCAGAATTGTTGTAATTCAGCTTTATTTGAGGGTTTTCTAGCATGAACCACCTTTTTAAGGTCATGCCACAACATCTCAATAGGATTCAGGTCAGGACTTTGACTAGGCCACTCCAAAGTCTTCATTTTGTTTTTCTTCAGCCATTCAGAGGTGGATTTGCTGGTGTGTTTTGGGTCATTGTCCTGCTGCAGCACCCAAGATCGCTTCAGCTTGAGTTGACGAACAGATGGCCGGACATTCTCCTTCAGGATTTTTTGGTAGACAGTAGAATTCATGGTTCCATCTATCACAGCAAGCCTTCCAGGTCCTCATGCAGCAAAACAACCCCAGACCATCACACTACCACCACCATATTTTACTGTTGGTATGATGTTCTTTAGCTGAAAAGCTGTGTTATTTCTACGCCAGATGTAACGGGACACGCACCTTCCAAAAAGTTCAACTTTTGTCTCGTCGGTCCACAAGGTAATTTCCCAAAAGTCTTTTAGCAAAATTGAGACGAGTTTTAATGTTCTTTTTGTTTAAAAGTGGTTTGCGCCTTGGATATCTGCCATGCAGGCCGTTTTTGCCCAGGCTCTTTTTTATGGTGGAGTCGTGAACACTGACCTTAATTGAGGCAAGTGAGGCCGGCAGTTCTTTAGATGATGTCCTGGGGTCTTTTGTGGCATCTCGGATGAGTTTTCTCTGCGCTCTTGGGGTAATTTTGGTCGGCTGGCCACTCCTGGGAAGGTTCATCACTATTCCATGTTTTTGCAATTTGTGGATAATGGCTTTCACTGTGGTTCGCTGGAGTCCCAAAGCTTTAGAAATGGCTTTATAACCTTTACCAGACTGATAGATCTCAATTACTTTTGTTCTCATTTGTTCCTGAATTTCTTTGGATCTTGGCATGATGTCTAGCTTTTGAGGTGCTTTTGATCTACTTCTCTGTGTCAGATAGCTCCTATTTAAGTGATTTCTTGATTGAAACAGGTGTGGCAGTAATTAGGCCTGGGGGTGACTACAGAAATTGAACTCAGGTGTGATAAACCACAGTTAAGTTATTTTTAACAAGGGGGGCAATCACTTTTTCACACAGGGCCATGTAGATTTGGAGTTTTTTTATTCACTAAATAATAAAAACCATCATTTAAAACTGCATTTTGTGTTCAATTATGTTATCTTTGACTAATAGTTAACGGTTTTTGATGAGCAGAAACATTTAAGTGTGACAAACATGCAAAAGAATAAGAAATCAGGAAGGGGGCAGTTTTTCACATCACTGTATATCCGGCACCCTTTTATAAACAAAATCACATTTATTAACTACATCAAGCACCTTTTTATAAATGGAACCATGTTTATAGGGTATATCCAGCACCCTTTTATAAACAAAATCACGTTTATCTGCTATATACAGCACACCTTTATAAAAAAAAAAATAGATTTATTGGCTACATTCGGCGCCCTTTATAAACAAAATCACATTTATCAGCTACATCCGGCATCCTTTTATAACTGAAATCACGTTTATCAGCTATATTCAGCACCCTTTCATAAATGAAATCATGTTTATTGGCTTCATCTGGAGCCCTTTTTTCCAGGCACATTTTTTCCATGTACTTCAGTGCTACACTGCAGACAAGTCAACTTACATATCATATGATATTTCATCCATGTCACTCGTGTGTGCTTGCTAAAAGCTATTGAATTAAGGTGGAACTGCAGTGTAAATATTGTAATTAATAAAATTGCTAATGTTTTTCACAAAATTCATTTATAAACGATTTAGTCATAATTGTAAATTATTTCCACATCCGGATTTACATTCTGAAATGTATCACAGGTTAATTGATGTTTAGTTCTGTCAGGTCTTACTGAGAGGACAGAAGCCAATGTAAATAATACCTGGTCTCCGAGAATGCTCAGGGGGTTAATTTCACATAGCGAAACAGCCTAGGCTAAACATCATTAGGAGGGCAGTGCTACACACTAAAATACACCGATATTGAAACCAGGACAATTACCGTGAAAGTCAGTATCCTGAATAATTTACTGCATCCTACTGTATGCCACTACAGTGCCTCTTTAAGGACATTGTGAGACATTTTGAAGCATCATTATCTTAGAATTTGACACTGAACAAGCACAAGTGAAGCAGCAAAATGCACAGGAACTGATTGTGCCTTCATGCCAACAATTCACACTGGTTCAGTGAACATCAAGCAACAATTATGTAAACTGAAACTGGTACAAAAACTACAAAGTGATCAATAGTTGTTACTATTTCTGTACAGTTACATTGCAGAAAATGTTTTGAACCAGAATGCCCATTTACAGTAGTTGTAAACAAATATCACTGAGTGTTTACTAACCAGACAGGTGACTCAAAATTAAAAAAAAATAATATTTGCCTTGTAATCATAAAAAAATAAATCCATAGCACACTAGAAGAATACAATAAAATATATATCCTTATCACTTTATACAGGGAAAAAAATGTATACAACTAGTGTGGATTTTTAGTATTTAGGTGTGGACTGTTTGCGACATTTTCAGGTAGATGTATGTTGCCTTCTTTCAACCAACAGAACAATTACTGGAAGCCTTCCACAGACTTAAACTTGCTCATGTATATTGTATACACCATCTGCAGAAACTCAGCAATGCAGCAAAGATCACAATGAGCCTAGTACGCCAACATACATATATTATCCTGATAACAGTACATTCACCATCCACTAGCATACATTAAGCATGTCATGCATAACAACAAAGTAAATGATAATAAAAATAACACAACACTATGGTAAAAAGCGGATTATTTGAGTTTTGGTGGAAAATGGAAACTTTAGTTCTTGACCCAAACCCTCACGGCAAAGTAATAATTACTTTTTATATCTAGAACACCCAAATATTTGTTTATTCCACATTGTTGAAATTCTGTTGTATACACTCGAGTAAAAGTCTAGAAATTTAGGTCTGATTCACTTCATAAAAGTATAGTGGTTGACTTATACACGAGTCACGGGCAACACTGAGCACACTGAGCAATGTGTGCACTAATAGTGACATTCCCATTTTCACCAATTTACCCTGTGCTAAGTGATACTTTCTTGATAAAGAAAACACAGGTCTGAAAGTCCTGGCCACAACAATTAACAAGGGAAGAGACAGGGGGAAATACTGGGCTGCATAAAAGTAGTGAATAATTGCAGCACTTGCAGGCCTAAAAGAGGCATTGGCTGCACTTAAGGGACAGGAAGGGTTAATGGCTGCAATACTGTATGCAGTCATTAACTTTGCTGGCTAGACTTATACTTGAGTCAATAAACTTACAATTGACTCCCTTAGATACTCTTTCTCATAATTGGATTCACCTGTGTATGTAGGTCAGGGGTCATTGAGCTTACCAAGCCAATTTGAGTTCCAATAATTAAGGTTTTGGAATCAATAAAATGACAACAGTGCCCAAATTTATGCACCTGCCTCATTTTGTTTAAACAATTATTACACACTTTTTGAAAATCCAATAAACGTCATTTCACTTCTCAAATATCACTGTGTGTGTCTTCTATATGATATATTTAACTGACATTTTTTTTTATCGTAACAACCAACGATTTATACAGGAAAATCATGTCAATTAACAAGGTTGCCCAAACTTTCGCATCCCACTGTATATATAGTTACATAGACTAAGTTTACAGTAAGTATGCTCAAAATATGTCACCAGTATGCATAAAAACAGCATTATATGGCACAATCTAAAAGGCTGAATGCACTAGGAACAAATTCATTGCACTGAAATCCCTTCCAGTAACATGAGAATTCAATTAGGTTGTGAATGTAGTGAATGCTGTAGTAAACTCCATTAAACAGCTTGGCCTTTTTGTTCGGGGAGGCGGGGCCACGCTCCAGAAGTCGGGTGATACAGGGTGTTCGGGACCGCTTTGAGGGAAAAGGAAAGGCAGGTGAGTATAACTTTCTTTTACAGGCCGGCTGCTAGATTTTAAAGTTAGGTTCGAGACCCGCTTTAAAGGGTACCCGAGGTGACAGTGACATGACGAGATAGACATAGGTATGTACAGTGCCAAGCACACAAATAATTAGGCTGTGTTTTTTTTTCTTTCTCTGCCTGAAAGAGTTAAATATCAAGTATGTAAGTGACTGACTCAGACAGGAAGTGACTACAGTGTGACCCTCACTGAAAATAAATTCAAACTATAAAACACTTTCCTAGTAGAAAATGGTGTCTGAGAGCAGGAAAGAGATAAAAAGGATAAATAGTTCATAGATTTTAGCTCTGGCATACTTCAATGAATGTGTCATTAGGCAAAAACAATAAAACAGTTAAAACTTAAAAAGTAGATTTAAACATAAACTAAAACTGTGGAATATCTTAAAAAGTCATTTTTAGGAGAAGGAAGATAGATACAATTGTTTATTTCATTAGTTTATTTTCCTTAGTTTCCTTTAAGGAAGTGTGGATACTATAGACCAAATGGGGTCTTAAACATGAATCCAGGTTTTATATTTAGATAAGTATGAGGCCTCTGTTACATAGCTACTTCCTACTTACTGCACCCTCAGACTCAATAGCTGTACAAATGTTGATTAAATACATTCCTTTATATTGCCCTGCATATACCATATATTACTGCAGATAGCCCAACTTTTTATAAGGTGAGCGGGTCAACCTATCCACGGGAGATATACGAGTGACAGGAGTGCCCCCCCCCCCCCCATGCAGAGTGTGCACCACTGGGCAAGCTGCAGAAGATATAGCAACCTGTGTTTGCTCTGGCTTGCTTCCTTTCATCTCCCCGTAGCCTCTGAACTTACAGCTAGAGCTCCAAGCTCATTGTGGTACCATGACAGTGAGCCTGGAGCTTTAGTGGCCAGTTCAGATGTTGAACGAGACAATAGAGGAAGCAAGCCGAAGTGAAGACAGGTAGCTATACATGCCAAAGCACGCTTTTGTGCCACTCTCTGCACCTGCCGGGACACTTGATTGCACAATCTGCATAGGGGGCAATGGCAGCACATTGGGAGTTTGGCAAATTAGCGGGTCATAGCTTTTGGCCTAGTATTTAGTCATAAAAGTGAGGGGGTGGGGTATGTGGGAGGGCTTATCTGCACGTATATATGGTACTCGAATGCCTGAAATGAACATAGATTCACATAACTTCTCTTCATTGAGACATCACTTATCTCCATCAAATGCTATAGTATAAATACAAATACAAAAAGGGGGCTGAGATTCAGCAATAAATAAGTGGATCTTTGAATTTAGGTGCAGATACCCCAAAATATCACTGGTGTACACAGGAATATTAGATTTGGATGGCTTCACTTTAAAACACACATAGCTAATGGATATTAAGCAAGTTTGCTAGCCATGATCTGAGCTTGCTGTAAAAAACAAAAACAAAGAAACAATAGTAACAATTGGGTTTAAGAATTATTATTCCTAACGGTAAATCTATTTACCATGCTCTTTAGAAACTAATAACCATATATAATTTTAATGATTTTTTTTCTTATGTTTAATGAATATTTAATCAACTCTGAAATCTATTTATTAAAAATTAATATTGTGTTCTGGAAGAGAGCCGAGGGGAAAAATAAATGCATAGAAAACAAACCAATGAGTGGAGGCTAAGTGCATAGAATTACAATTATAAGTCTTGGTTAAGAAGTGTACGCTTCTAAATGTCTAGAATGTACTGGCTATAAATTCATAAAGACATTATTTTATGCCAGTAAAACAAGGTACATAAAAAAGACAAATATTGATACCACTGAGCTGTTAAACTGCAGTAAAAAGACAGTTAAAATTTGATTGGCTGCTACAAGGTATGGTTAATTCACCCATGATGTAGCTTTATGCAACCTACTGTGGTCTTTTAGCTATATTTCTGCTGCAGGCACAGGCAATTTTAGGCATAGGCAGTACAGACTGCTGCCTGGAGTTCCACTGGTCCTGATTGCGCCGTGCCCCTGTTTACGCTCCACCCCCTCAACTAAGCACCGCCCTAAATGAAGCCAGGAGGTGCTTAGTTAAGCTGTACCTCCTTCTGTCGCCTTGTGCCTCCGTCTGTTACTTAGAGCCACCTTGGGTCCCCCTGTGCCACCTCTGCCCCCCTGTGTGTCCCTTTGTCCCCTTTTGCCTTCTTCTGTTTCCTTTTGTGCCTCCTTATGTTTCCCTTAGTGCCTCCTTCTGTCTCCTTGTGCATCCTTCAGCTCTCCTGTGCTACCTCTGCTCCCGTGTGCATCCAGAGATGGATTAAAGTGAAATGGTGCCCAAGGCAAGCAATGATTTTGGGCCCACACTTGATGGTCAGCTAGCTTTTTTTGGGAAGATTTGTTGGGAATTAGCATAAACTGGGCCCATACAGGGAGTGCAGAATTATTAGGCAAATGAGTATTTTGACCACATCATCCTCTTTATGCATGTTGTCTTAATCCAAGCTGTTGTCTGTCTTTGTGTGGGATGAAATAAACGTGGCAACTTGCAACATACTGGTGCCCGGATTCTATCCTCTATCGATTTGATCCAAGCTGTATAGGCTCGAAAGCCTACTACCAATTAAGCATATTAGGTGATGTGCATCTCTGTAATGAGAAGGGGTGTGGTCTAATGACATCAACACCCTATATCAGGTGTGCATATTTATTAGGCAACTTCCTTTACTTTGGCAAAATGGGTCAAAAGAAGGACTTGACAGGCTCAGAAAAGTCAAAAATAGTGAGATATCTTGCAGAGGGATGCAGCATTGCAAAGCTTCTGAAGCGTGATCATCGAACAATTAAGCGTTTTATTCAAAATAGTCAACAGGGTCGCACGAAGCGTGTGGAAAAACCAAGGCGCAAAATAACTGCCCATGAACTGAGAAAAGTCAAGCGTGTAGCTGCCAAGATGCCACTTGCCACCAGTTTGGCCATATTTCAGAGCTGCAACATCACTGGAGTGCCCAAAAGCACAAGGTGTGCAATACTCAGAGACATGGCCAAGGTAAGAAAGGCTGAAAGACGACCACCACTGAACAAGACACACAAGCTGAAACGTCAAGACTGGGCCAAGAAATATCTCAAGACTGATTTTTCTAAGGTTTTATGGACTGATGAAATGAGAGTGAGTCTTGATGGGCCAGATGGATGGGCCCGTGGCTGGATTGGTAAAGGGCAGAGAGCTCCAGTCCGACTCAGACGCCAGCAAGGTGGAGGTGGGGTACTGGTTTGGGCTGGTATCATCAAAGATGAGCTTGTGGGGCCTTTTCAGGTTGAGGATGGAGTGAAGCTCAACTCCCAGTCCTACTGCCAGTTTCTGGAAGACACTTTCTTCAAGCAGGATTACAGGAAGAAATCTGCATTCTTCAAGAAAAACATGATTTTCAAGCAGGATAATGCTCCATCACACGCGTCCAAGTACTCCACAGCGTGGCTGGCAAGAAGGGTATAAAAGAAGAAAAACTAATGACATAGCCTCCTTGTTAACCTGATCTGAACCCCATTGAGAACCTGTGGTCCATCATAAAATGTGAGATTTACAAGGAGGGAAAACAGTACACCTCTCTGAACAGTGTCTGGGAGGCTGTGGTTGCTGCTGCATGCAATGTTGATGGTGAACAGATCAAAACACTGACAGAATCCATGGATGGCAGGCTTTTGAGTGTCCTTGCAAAGAAAGGTGGCTATATTGGTCACTGATTTGTTTTTGTTTTGTTTTTGAATGTCAGAAATGTATATTTGTGAATGTTGAGATGTTATATTGGTTTCACTGGTAAAAATAAATAATTGAAATGGGTATATATTTGTTTTTTGTTAAGTTGCCTAATAATTATGCACAGTAATAGTCACCTGCACACACAGATTTCCCCCTAAAATAGCTAAAACTAAAAACAAACTAAAAACTACTTTCAAAAATATTCAGCTTTGATATTAATGAGTTTTTTGGGTTCATTGAGAACATGGTTGTTGTTCAATAATAAAATTAATCCTCAAAAATACAACTTGCCTAATAATTCTGCACTCCCTGTAGACTCTCTCCACACCCTAGGCATCTGCCTAAGTTGCCTTGTGAATGATCCATCTCTGTGTGCATCCCTCTGTGCTTCCCTCTGTCCCACTGTTCCTCCTTCTGTCCCCCTATCTTTTTCTGGCCCCCTCCTGTGCTCCTCCATTCCAGTTTGTAAAGAGTAAAGCACAGCAGAGGCTGTGCTCTAACCCCCCTCTGGAGTCTAGTGCTGTGCCTGTGTGACCATCCTGTCTGCTTTCTGGTCCCTCTAGCGCTGGCTCTACTCATGTAGCATGTAATCACGCTACATGTGGTAGGAGATGCTGGGCAATAGGGAGGACAGGCGGAAGCAAAGCACTGGAATCCAGCAGAGAGGTGAGAGCACAACTTATGCTGCACTATACTGTGCATTTACACACTAAGCTGCAGTAGTGCAGAAAGCAAACGTGAAGTGACGCGTTGTGCTGCAATGCCTACGCAAAGGCTGAAGCGCATTGCCGCAGTATCCGTACCAACCGCACAAATTACGCATCAGTGCAACGAAATGCAACAGGATCGGCAGGTTGTATGGATCTCAGAGACTCCCTGTATTATGGATCCATCGGGGGGGGGGGGGGGGGGGGGGACAGGACTTCTTGCCTGGAGTGAAAGAAAGGCTAGAAACGCCCCTGGCTGCAGGCCATATCGAATGAAACAGAAGTAGGAATTTGGATGATCGTGGTTCTTCCTCATACCAATCAGGAGCAGCTTACATAGTCACCTGTCTCAAGTCAACAAAGATTTGCAAGCCTGGAACTTGACAAGAACATTTGTTCTGGTCACTAATGATCAGCAACCATTTCACTGCTAGTCCTGAATTTACTTTTCATTTTTTAATTCTTGCTCAGGATGGATAATCATATATAGCATGGCTGTTTCTGACTTAGAATTTCAACTTACTCTCTCTCTATATGAGTGACACAGAACCTCTTTGCATCATTGGTCAATGTAGGTCCCTTACACATTTGCGTGCTGCATCCCTCCATGGTATGCTTCCCCACCACAAGGGCCATGCAAGTCTATGGAGACTTGCAAAGTTCACGCGACGTGACGTGTTTTTCTGGAATGCCTACGCAAGGGCTGCAGCACGTTGCCACATGATCTGTACCTACCGTACAGATTAGGCATCAATGCAAGTTAATGGGCGATGCAGTATGTGCATGACAGGAGCACGTTGCGATGTGGCACACGTGTGGACCAGCGGGGATCGCAGTGACATACTTCCTTCCCAGCAGGAAGTAAGTCACTAGCCAGAGGGTGGCGTCATGCATATGACCTTGTCGCCGCACCATTGTTCAGGGTCATATGAAGGCTCATTTCTGCAATGCGGTGCTTGAACTGCACTGCAATTAATAGGTGTGCAACCAACCTTAAAGCGGACCCAAACCAAAATTTTGTTTAGTTCAAAATATTTAGTTGCACCACTTTGACACATACAAAGATAAATAAACACTCCTTCAAGCCTATGAGCATTTCAGTGCATGCTTTTCACCCTTTGCTTTTCATAACTAGGGTTATACAGGTGGCAGCCATTACTTCTGAGCTTAGTAGGAGGTTTTAGATGATGGGTGTGTTTGTCATCAGCTACCCTCCCTCACAGGGGCGTCGTCTATGTTAAATCTCACACAAGCTGAGATCACCTCCCCTGTGACATCATCAGTAGCAGCCTGTGTTTTGTTTGTTTTTTTTCCTCCTGTCAAGGAAGTGACAGCAAGCTGTCATTTCTGTTGCAAAAGCAATTTCTATAAACAGAAAGGTGACTAAAACGTTGCTTTTTGTTCTTCTTTAGCCCCTATTTTTTTTTCAAACCTTTTACGACACCCACAGTTCATGTTTTGTGGACAAAGTGTGTGGATGTACACAAAACATGAACTCTTGGGACTTGATTCACTAAACCGAGATAAGTAACATCACAGCCGTTTTCGCACGCATTTTTGTGTGTGCGTGTGATCGCAAATTTGTGTGCGCAGTTGCGTGGTTTCGCATGCAAATGCGAATGTTTGCACGCAGACTATATCATTTTCTTGCGCAAATTCACGTTTACACGTTAAAATGACAACATTTGTGCGAGGAAAACCGTGTTTGCACATGCA
Source organism: Hyperolius riggenbachi (assembly GCF_040937935.1). Taxonomy (NCBI): domain Eukaryota; kingdom Metazoa; phylum Chordata; class Amphibia; order Anura; family Hyperoliidae; genus Hyperolius; species Hyperolius riggenbachi. Next base: position 288,551,353 of record NC_090649.1, read on the forward strand.
AATTTGCAATTGCGCGCAAAATTGCACGCAATCATGAATTTGCATGCGCAGGTGAAATTTCGCACGATCATGAATTTGCGTGCGCAAACACAAATTTCCACGTACAAGCAATATCGTTTTCGTATGCAAATGCGAATTTGTGCGTGAAAACAATATCATTTGCATGTGAAAATGCGCAATTGTGCGTGCAAACTCATGATCGAGCGCAAACACAAAAACGGCCGTGATATGACTTATCATGGTTTTTAGTGAATCAAGCCCTTGATGCGTCCTGAGGACAAGTCATATTAGCTGTCTAGGTACTGCATAACACAAAGTGGCTAGATTATAGAATGCCTCTGGCACATGGAGGTGGAGTGAGGTGTCCTCACTTGCATGGAGGTAGAGAGAGGGATACACACTCACATGGAAGAAGAGAGTTGCAGGCATACGGATTTGGAGTGATGAGGTCCCCACTCGCATGGAGGTGGACAGAGGAAGTTGCACTCACATGGAGGGGGAGGAGAGCTGCAGGCACATGGAGGTGGATTGATGTGCCCCCACTCACATGGAGGTGGAGAGAGGGAGTTGCACTCACATGGGGTGGGGGGGGACCGCAGGCACATATAGGTGATGTGTCCCCACTCGCATGGAGGTGGAGTGTTGTGTCCTCACTCGCATGGAGGTGGAGGGGAAGTTATACTCACATGAAGGGGGAGGAGAGCTGCAGGCACATGGAAGTGGAGTGATGTGTCCCCACTCAATGGAGGTGGAGTGAGGGAGTCACACTCACATGGAGGGGGAGGAGAGCTGCAGGCAAATAGAGGTGAAGTGATGTGTCCCCACTCACAGGGCGCAGTAGAGCTGCAGGCACATGGAGGGGGACACAGTCACATGGTGGTGGGTTTGACAACATCAAATCTGAATTACAATTGTTTTTGCCTGCATTACCTAAACGTGCAACTCTGTATGCTATTTTACTTTGTAGCTCATGCACATCCACTCATGCCTTATAATCCATGTGTTCCCTCTGTTCAATTACACAGATAGACAGGGCACAAGTGCATAAACTTATCCAAAGTACACATGCACACGCATCCAGCGGTTCTGCACTTGGTGTACAGCTATTTGTTGCCTTTGGAGAGGGGGAACATCCAGGAGTAAAGGTGGCCATACACTTATAGATTTGCAGCAGATTTGACCATCAGCTAGATTTCTGTCAGACGCCTGTCAAGTGTAATCTGACAGGAATCTATCTGATGTGTGCCACACACTAGGAACAGATTTCCAATAGATTTCATTCTGAAATCTATTGGAAATGTATCTATATACATTATTGGACAATTAGATCCAATGCAACTCTATGGGCCATCGATCTACTGCCAGCGGCAGATCGACCTAGATTTTCCATCCTGTCACAATGATCAAACAGATCAAAATTGACGGCAAATCGATAGATTTGACGGAATGGATTTCAGATTCCATAGAATCGATCGATCGCTATCAACCAGTGTATGGACCCCTAAAGAATTGTTTAGGTACTGTATGTGAAAGAATGGGGAGCAGTACACTGTTAATGTACATATGTTGAAGTCCATTGAGCATTGAAATTTGCTATGCAAATTTCATAACTATGGGGTTGATTTCTCTAACCTCACATGCTGGAACAGTGAGAGATATTTCCCATAAACTAGCATGACTGTGCAAGCTACGCACACTAGTGACATAGTAGCAATTGCCAGTGCCATATTAGCAGTATGCCACCAATTGTGCCAATAGTGGCAGCTTTAGCGCTTGAAAGGAGAAATAAATCACCCTGTTCCAGCACATAGGATTGGTGAATCAATCCCTTCCCCAAAAAAACATTGAGAAATAGGAAACCGAAAAAAACCTAGGCACAAACATACCCTAGGGCAAAAAAAATCCTTCCTGACCCCACATAGGCAATCAACATTGGTTTCTTTCTCAAATGTCCACTGAAATGACAACTATGCTTACTAAACATACAGGGTATAAATCCATAACATTTATTATTATTTATTGTATTTTTAAAGTGCCAACATATTTCGCAGCGCTGGACAATAAATATATACAATGATACAAGGATAACAGACATAACAAGGTTATACAACATAGATCAAAGTTATACAATTTGTACAAAATACATGCTCATGTGATTTGGGCTGGTTAGGTAGGTCCAGTAAGGCCTGGTTCACATTTGCGTTTTGCCTAAATCCTGACCTGATGTCCGGATCCGTTCCGGGCGCATCCGGTCCGGATGCATCCGGATCAGGTCAGGTTGCGGCAAAAAAAGTATCAGTTCGGCATTCCGGATCTGCCAATACTGTACTAAAGTGTAACGGCAATGTAATATGTTCCGCAATGCTCGGAAAGGCATTCCGAGCATTGCAGAACATAGCGCACACAGACACAGCTCCCCCAAACCCACCCGAACCAGCACCGAGCCCCCAAAACATAAAATACATGACGAGAGAGCTAGCTGCTCTCGTCACACACACACTGTCCCCGCAGCATGACAGGCGGGGGGAGACGCAGCGCACACAAATACAGGACAACAGCCCAAAAAATAGTAAAAACACACCTTTTGGGCTGCTGTCCTGTCAGCGCTGGGTCCCTCCCCCCCCCCCATCCTGTCCGAGTCTGGGCCCCCCTCGTGGCATAGGACAGATGTAGGAAGCATCCGAGCCTATTGCCAGTGTGATGAGAAACTTATGTTTCTCATTACTTCCTATGGGTACCGCAGCTGGACGGTACGTACGGGAAAGATAGCGCAGGATGGAAAAAATCCTGAACGCACCCGGGCTGCGGATCCAGACCGGATCCTGATCATGCGGAACTGACGAGTGTGAATGGATACATTGATTAACAATGTATCCATTCACATCCGGATCCGCATGTACAGTAGCGTTCCAGATCCGGTCAGGAAAATCCTGACGGGGAACGCCAATGTGAACCAGGCCTAATACAAGTACAGGCTGTCATAGGACAGGAGCACATGATCCTGTAGATTACACTAGGGAATGGAGGACCCTGCCAGAGGCTTACAATCTAAAGGGTGGGGTGGAAACACTAGGCTGCTGTTAAAGGGAAGGTTCAAGCAAAAAAAAAAAATGAGTTTTACTTACCTGGGGCTTCTACCAGCCCCATGTAGCCATCCTGTGCCCTTGTAGTCACTCACTGCTGCTCCAGTCCCCCGCTGGCAGCTTTCTGACCTCGGAGGTCAGGGCCACATTGCATACATTTTTACGCATTCCAGCTAGTGCAGGAACAAAAATTTACGCGTTGCACCACTAACGCGTAAAAATGTATGCGTTAATGTTCCTGCACGAGCGGGAATGTGTAAAAATGTACGCAATTCGGCCCTGACCTCCGAGGTCAGAAAGCTCCCAGCGGGGGACTGGAGCAGCAGTGAGTGACTACGAGGGCACAGGATGGCTGCATGGGACTGGTAGAAGCCCCAGGTAAGTGAAACTCATTTTTTTTTTTTGCTTGGACCTTCCCTTTAACCTGCGATTTCTGAGGCTGGTGACTTGGATGAACTTATCCTCTGCAGCAGAGGTGATTCTTGGTCTTCCTTTCCTGGGACGGTCCGCATGTGAGCCAGTTTCTTTGTAGCGTTTGATGGTTTTTGAGACGGCACTTGGGGACACTTTAAAGTTTTCCCAATTTTTCAGACTGACTGACCTTCATTTCTTAAAGGAGTCATCAGGCAAAATCTTACAAAATGAGTGCTACTTACCGGGGGCTTCCTCCACCTCCAAGCTCCCAGGATGTCCTTCGCCGCAGCTCTGCCCGCAGCCGTTCACCGCAGCTCCGACCCGGTACCCGGCGATGACGTCAGAGCGACCGCGGAGTCGCCCTGTACTGCACCTGTGCGAGCGGTGCTGTCAATCACCGCCACGTGGGCCGGAGCGGACTGCGCCCCCACTCATTGCCGGGGACCGGGACGGAGCTCCGGCAAACGGCTAGCTGCAGAGCTGAGGCGAGGGACATGCTGGGAGCTTGGGGCTGGAGGAAGCCCCCGGTAAGTAGCACTTATTTTGAAAGATTTTGCCTGATGAATCCTTTTAAAATAATGATGGCCACTCGTCTTTCTGTACTTAGGTGCTTTTTTCTTTCCATAATACACATTCTAAGTCTATTCAGTACTACACTTCCACGCGTGTTAATCCATAGTTTGGATGCCTTCTGTGAATCTACAATGTTCATAGTCATGAAAATAAAGAAAACCCTTTGAAGAGAAGGTGTGTGTGTGTGTGTGTGTGTGTGTGTGTGTGTGTGTGTGTGTGTGTGTGTGTGTGTGTGTGTGTGTGTGTGGTGTGTGTGGTGTGTGTGTGGTGTGTGTGTGTGGTGTGTGTGTGTGTGTGGTGTGTGTGTGTGTGTGGTGTGTGTAGGTGGTGTGTGTGTGTGGTGTGTGTGTGGTGTGTGTGTGTGTGGTGTGTGTGTGGTGTGTGTGTGTGGTGTGTGTGTGTGTGTGGTGTGTGTGTGGTGTGTGTGTGGTGTGTGTGTGGTGTGTGTGTGTGGTGTGTGTGTGTGGTGTGTGTGGTGTGTGTGTGTGGTGTGTGTGGTGTGTGTGGTGTGTGGTATGTGTGGTGTGTGTGGTGTGTGTGGTGTGTGTGTGTGTGTGTGTGTGTGTGTGTCTACTACGCATGCAGGGTTTTGCACAAGTTGCGGGCTGCACTATCTGTCATTACACCGGCGCCTGCTAACCATAACGTCCGTGGGGCGGAGTTAAAAGCAGATGAGTTTTCTGTTGTCCCAGAAGGATGGGAACAGCCCATTTTATTTAGTTTCTTTATTGGTCCAGGGGGCAGGGAGTGCACGAAGGTGCTTTATGGTGGCGATTTGAAGCTACTCTTTGCTGCGGCCAACGTGATGGGAAAAAAACGTGCGTCAGGCAGGCGCGCTACAATACCTGACGGCCCCGTCCTGACCACGGACAGCGCTCCAGGCAAATGCCTAGAGTGCCTATGCCTTTAGATGCCCCTGCCTTCTCCCTCAGTATAGCCAGTAGCTTCCCCAATAATCCCCACTCCCTAAGTACATCCAGTTGCTTCCCCCAATAGTCCCCCCTCCCCCAGTATAACAGTAGCTTCGCCCAATAGCCCCTGCTCCCCTGTACAGCCGGTTGCTGCCCCCAATAATTCCCCCTCCCTCAGTATAGCCAGCAGCTGGCCCCAATAGTCCCTCCTCCCTCCATATAGCCAGTGTCTGCCCCCAATAGCCCCTGCTCCCCCAGTATAGCCAGTAGCTTTCCCCAATAACCCCTGCTCCCCCAGTACATCCATTAGCTGCCCCCAATAGTCCCCCCTCCCTCAGTATAGCCAGTGTCTGCCCCCAATAGCCCCTGTTCTCCCTGTATAGCCAGTAGCTTCCCTCAATAATCCCCACTCCCCCAGTAGCTGCCCTCAATAGTCCCCCCTCCCTGAGTATGCCCAGTAGTTGCCTATAATAGTCCCCCCTTTCTCAGTATAGCCAGTGTCTGTCCCCAATAGCCCCTGCTCTCCCAGTATAGCAGGTAGCTTCCCTCAATAATCCCCACTCCCCCAGTAGCTGCCCCCAATGCCCCCTCCCTCAGTATACCCAGTAGTTGCCTATAATAGTCCCCCCTCCCTCAGTATACCTAGTAGCTGCCCCAATAGCCCCCCCAGTATAGCCAGTAGCTGCCACAATACTCCCCTCCCCCAGTATAGCTACTAGCTGCCCCAATAATCCCCCCTCCCATGTATAGCCAGTAGCTGCCCCAATAGTCCTCCGATCCCCCAGTACAGTTAGTATGTGTCCCCTATAATGCCCCCCTACCCAAGTGTACCCAGTAGATGCCTCCAGTAGTCCCCCCCTCCCTCAGTATACCCAGTACCTTCCCCCAGTCCCTGCTCCCCCAGCATAGCGAGTAGCTGCCCCAATAACCCCCCTCCCAGTATACCCAGTACCTACCCCAATGGTCCCCGCTCCCCCAGCATAACAAGTAGCTTCCCCAATACCCCCCCCCCAAGGTACCCAGTACCTGCCCCAATGATCCCTGCTCCCCCAGCATAGCAAGTAGCTACCCCAATACCCCCTCAATATAGCCAGTAGCTGCCTCAATAGTCCCCCCCCCCCCCTATAGCCAGTTGCTGCCCCAATAAGCCCTCCTGTATTGCCAGTAGCTGGTGATTTGTGAAGCTAGAGGGGGAAAAGGTGATAATCACTGGAGCAGTCTCTCCATCCTCTTCTCCCAGCTCACTGCCCCGAACGGCACAGTCAGTCTTCAGGTGGCTTCGTTGTGTCCTCAGGCGGCTCTCTCCTGGCGTCTTCCAGCACACGGCTCCGGATCCCTCCCAGCGTCATCGGCTCCCTCCTGGTGTCCCCAGCACTCGTTTTCCTCCTGGCTCTGACGCTCACTCTCCGCTCGCTGTCCTCTTCTCCTCAGAGCACTTCCTTGTTGACAGGCGCTGCCGGATGACGTCGCTCCACAGTGCACAAGACACGCGAGACTTCGCCATCTCCGGCAAGGCAAGGTCTTCTCCTCCCATCTGCTCCTCCTATCTCCTCCTTTGCCGGGCACCTCCTACTCCACCACAGTCTGCCGGTTTATTCCCGGCAATTTGAAAGCAAGGGAGGGGTTTTTCCTATAAACAAATAAACTGCATATTTTTCAACATGCAGCTGAAAAAATGCTGCTGTTTATTATTATCATTTTTTTAAATTGTTTTCATTGGTGCAATCTTGCTTTTTTAATTTGGGTCCACTTTAAGTGTAAAGTTGATGTTAGAGTTACAGTTTTAAAAAAAGAGCAAGTTAATGTTAGGAATGAAAATATGGCCAAGGTACTTGCTGGGAATGAAGGTGATGGCTACAGCCAAAATTACCGTACATATGCGCATGTGTTATGCTATTGGCAAGCCTGGACTAAGTGGTATAAGCTAACGCCTTTCCTGTCATGCTGGTAAGCAAAGGTGGCTCCATTTTAATACACTGCTAGCAAATAAAAATTCAAGTGTGGAAGACAGTATTCTAAGGCTGGACACCACACCTCTTCCTGGCTAAAGAGCAAAAACTAAACTGTGCAGAGGTTTTGTATTGCCTGTATGATACTTCAATTTGGAGCAGAATTTCTTGATATATCCTTGAGTCTGAAGAATAAACTAGTCCTATACACAATACTGCACTTGTCAGGTTTCACAACTCATTCTGATGAGGAAACGCTTTTCCATCAAGTGTCATACTGGTGCACTATCAAGCGGTAAGGGTCTAAGTGAATGGCTTGAGTCTTCTATGGCATGTGCATACTAATGAAGTCATAGTAACAGGAATAAAGCACAAGCTCTAAGATGTCAACCAATAAAGAATCCACTTTACATGCTCAATGACATATCAGATTTATGACTTGTCTAGCAACAACCATTTGCTTATTAAATAATCTGCAGTGTGGTGTATTTTTTGTACAGTATGCATGTGGTTATGTGGTCCAGCGTTTATCTTAACCTATTGCATTCACTCAGAGAAGACCGCCACTTAAAGTGGAAGTACTTTTAACATTTACTCACATTGCTTCACTTTTGGTCTTTATAATTATGGAACAAGAAAAAAGTCAGTTCACAGTGGCGCTACATGGACTTAGCAGCCAGGGATATGAGCCAATCCCCAGGCTCCAATAGAAATATGTTGCCACAGAGGGGAGTGGACATTGCCTATCTATAAGCTCTGGATGGCGGTAAGACTGTTGCATTTAACCAGCCGGGCGGTATGGACGAGCTCAGCTCGTCCATTACTGCCGGAGGCTGCCGCTCAGGCCCTGCTGGGACGATTTGCATGAAATAAAAAGCAGCACACGCAGCCGGCACTTTGCCAGCCGCGTGTGCTACCTGATTGCCGCCGCAGTGCGGCAATCCGCCGCGTGCAGCGGCGAAAGAGGGTCCCCCCAGCCGCCTGAGCCCAGCGTAGCCGGAACAAACAGTTCCGGCCAGCGCTAAGGGCTGGATCGGAGGCGGCTGACGTCAGGACGTCGGCTGACGTCCATGACGTCATTCCGCTCGTCGCCATGGCGACGAGGTAAGCGAAACAAGGAAGGCTGCTCATTGCAGCCTTCCTTGTTACTTCTGGTCGCCGGGGGCGATCAGAAGAACGCATCCGGAGCGCCCTCTAGTGGGCTTTCATGCAGCCAACTTTCAGTTGGCTGCATGAAATAGTTTTTTTTTTATTAAAAAAAAACCCTCCCGCAGCCGCCCTGGCGAACTTAATAGAACGCCAGGGTGGTTAAATAGCTAGGAAACCCAACTTTCTTGTAGTGTATCTTTATAATTATAGATGTCTTTAGTTCTTTAAATAATAAGGGATATTTTCCTTTATTTATGTATTCAGCCACTCCCCCAAGGTACCAGGTGCAGTGCTTGTCATGCTGGATCCCTACCATAGTCCTAAGTCTATGTATGTATTGTGTAGTGTATGCATTGTAGTCTAGGGCCATTTTTTTTAGGGGAAAGCCAATTAACTTATCTGTGTAACGATTGGTGTCAGCACGCAGAGAGAATCTGATTATTGGTGATCTGCAGTATCACCAAGAATGCAGATATATACCCGATTATTGATGATCTGCAGTATCACCGATAATCAGATATATTGCTAACCTCTGGACACCTATGGATATGTGAGTGTTTAGTGTAACAGTAATACTTTGAGACTTGCACCTGCAGAGCAGGAGATCAGGAGCAGCCTGGAATACTGCTTTTGAGGCCACAGGAACATTCCAACAGCCTGAGATACTCCAAGGGGTGGAGTCAGGCTGAAGGTAGAAGGAACCTGAGCGAGAGTGACACCTGAAGAGTGGATGTCACTAGCAGGTCTGGAGACTATCTCTTTAGGAAGAGAGATAGCTCCCAAGGTAGTAACAGATATCAAACAATGCCTAGTCTTGGTGTGAGGTCCGTAGTCTCGACACCCTGGAACTAGTCTGAAGTATAACACAAATGATAATACAGTTCCCTAGTCTTGGGTGCAAGGTCTGTGGTCTTAGCACCCTGGAACTAGTCTGGAGCATAACACAAATGATAACACAGTTCCCTAGTCTTAGGTGTGAGGTCCTTGGTCTCTACACCCTGGAACTAGTCTGGAGTATAACACAAATGATAATACAGTTCCCTAGTCTTGGGTGTGAGGTCCGTAGTCTCGACACCCTGGAACTAGTCTGGAGCATAACACAAATGATAACACAGTTCCCTAGTCTTAGGTGTGAGGTCCCCGGTCTCCACACCCTGGAACTAGTCTGAATAATAATACAATGATAAACAAAAGCAATCTGGCTCAGTGTGAATCCCCAGGTCCTCCTAGCTCAAACACACCGTAGGATCCGACTAAGGTCTGAACGCTTCCACGCAAGCGTCTGCAACGGCAGACAACCATCAACTGACAAGCAAGCAGAATATATAGTAGCTGAACTCTGCTGCCCCGCCCGAGCCACTCAGCCAATCATGAGTCCAGCAGGAATCAGCTGATCGTCCTGATCAGCTGACACTTCCCCTGCTGGTATAAAGGTCCTGACTTCTGGCCAGCGCGCGCGTAGCCCTTTATCCATCTATGTGGACTAACAGACCCAGCCACTCCAAAGGCACGCTGCTGCGTACAAACCGCCAGCTTGGACGCGGAAACAGCCGCTTTGCTGTTAGAACATGCGGCGGCATTTCCGCGTTCTGCCACACTACCAGACGCGTGCCTACGTGTGCAAACTGCCGCGTTGGACGCGGAATCAGCCGCCTTGCTTTCAGCACACGCGGCGGCTTTTCCGCATTTTCTCACAATCTGTATTTTTTGGGGGATGTGGGAGGGAACCGGAGTGCCTAGAGAAAACCCACACAAACACAGGAAGAACATACAAACTCTATGTAGATAGTGCCCTGGCTGGGATTTGAACCGAGGACCCATCGCTGCAAGGCGAGAGTGCTAACTGCTATGCCACCATGTTGCCCACATATGGGGGTACACACCACCAGACATAAAATGATGATATATGAAAAGTAAAATGATACTTTTATGCCTTTATTTTCACTAGAAAACTTATATTTATCACGTTTTATGTAATTGGTATTACGTTTTTTTACAGCATAAAAGATGATCCGGACAATAAGACGCACCTAGGTTTAGAGCGCAAAAATTATGAGAAAAACATATGCTAAACCTGGTGCGTCCATGGTCCAGGAGCATCTTGTAGATGTTCTCCCCCAATTATAGTGTCCCCATTGTACCTCATGTGTCCTCCTGTTTCCCCCATGTGACTTCCTGATTCCCCCATGTTTTCCCCATGTCTCCTCTTCTGTCCCCCATGTCTCCCTCCTCCCCTTGCGTCCTCCACTGCTCGCCCTCTCTCACTGTTCAGCAGATGTGTCGGCTTCTGATGATGACCCGATTAGCAGAAACCAGCACTTAGGGGAGCAGTGAAGGAGGGGTCTCTGATCATTGCAGGCTATAATGGATTAGGTGAGCTGTGCTGCTGCTGTTTGCATTTATTAAGAGGGAGTGGAGGAGCTCACAAGGGGGAAGCAGAGGAGACATGGGGACAGTTCAGGGAGTCCTTAACATCGCAGTGGATCGGCAGGTCGTATCGGTAGCGGTCGTAAGTTGGGCACTCCCTGTATTTGGCATATAAGACACAGTGACCTTTTCTCCACATTTTTGGTGGAGAAAAGGCGTGTCTTATATGCTAAAATATGTGGTACTTTTTTCCGTTACTTTCTTAAGCATATAGTATAATAGTTCAAATTAATCAAAATTGATACAGGGTTATGTTAAAGTATGTGTTTCAATTTTTTACACACGGAGCTTAACGCCAGTTGTGAAACAGTTATTATATTTGGTTGGTTTGCTCTCCCAATGTCGAAGCATAAACCTGACTTTACTCCTACATGTATGACTAGTAGACCTAGACGACTAGTAGATCTAGGCCACTCTTACAACTCCCTCCCCTCCCGCAACCACCGCTGCCGGACGCATGTCAGCGCAAACGTGCCCATCCAGCTCCGTCCTCCTCCTGCCCCAATGGTTGTCCGTGCTGTACATGTGCAGTATCAAAAAAGCAGGGACACAGGGACAAAGGAGGACACAGGGACATGGGGATTATTATATAGGAGTATGTGATAGAATCACTTTCAGTATGCAGACTATCTTTTTTCTTGCAGCTTACCGAGCTGCAGGCAAGAGGACTGTAGCCACTCATATCTATGCTCCTCAGGTTATTTCAGGGGAAAACAAAAGTAATCCAGCCAACTGCCGTTTTTCCTTCAATGGGTTTGCAGTATCCATGTCTCAAGTCTCCTACACAGGCACTTACAACTTGCAATTAATATGAATTGATTGTTATTCAATAAATCCAAGAAGAATCTCATCTGAATATACATTTTATTAATACTATAAAGTTAAGATAAGGTCAGCTGCTCGCTATTCATCGGCCGGTCTAAAACCAGCTCTTGGCACTTAGTCATTTTTAATTAAAACCCTCCACTGACCTCTGTGTTGAGGCAGCCATTAACCCACAAAGCAAAGTGCATTAATCTTCTCATCAAAAGAACCTAAAACCCCTAAAATGATACCAAGCTATTTGTCTGAATCTAAGTAATGCAGTGTTAAAAAGGTCAGCATTTTATGGAGACTTTGGCAAGGAAGTTTATTTATTAGACCTGTATGACAGGATGCAGTAATAAGTCACTGTCACAATGTACCAATCTGCCTCCAAAGCTGCTAATTTCAGTCAGTAAATAAGCTTCTTTATTCTTTTATCTACTTCTCTAAGAGGCCAGGTTTGCTCACATTCTTACAGTGACAAAGTAAAAGTGTCTGTACACATCAGAGGGATCACTTTTAAGCAAGTACAATACAACCATCTAATACCTTAAAGCCGGTATCACACTGCAAACTGGCAGCAGCGATGCGGTGTGTTGAGCCCGCCGCACCTCATCGCACCACCATAAACAGGCCTTCAGGGAACACAGCGTTAGTACGCAGAGTTCCCTGTCTGGCCACCAGCCAAGCAGGAAGTGACATGCACTTGCCGTCACTTCCTGCTTCGGGTATGCGGAAGTGCACAGAAGCATATTGTTAAAATATGCTTCTGCGCATGCGCCCCACAATGCCAACATTTTTTAAATCCCTGCATTGTCATAGAGTTATATGACTTCCAGTCCGACGCAGAACAGCGCAAGTACGTACATTTACATAGTTTTGTCCTGGCGTCGGGGATGCGGCGAGAACACCACTTCTGTCACATCGCGCAGCACTGTGGCACTATGAAAGTCTCCTTAGACTTTTATTGCCTGGCGGTGGGGTGCAGTAACAATACCATATCCAAGAATAAGTCTTTCTCAGGATTCCATTAATAAATACCAGATACTTTGCCCCTTTATCCATTGCTAAAGAGCCAAACACTGCACAGGGGATGCCGCTCTGTGAAGAAATGGGTGGAACAATCCAATTACTGGTCCCCCCCCCATCGTGCTCTGCTAGCCACACAGCCCCAACAAGATAGCAACCTTGCTGCGCTGTTAACAAACGCTGATGTGTTCATGCTCCAGCAGAGACCTTTGATTGGATATTAGAAGATGCAAGCATGCAGTCAGAGGGCTTTGTTTGAGTCAGCTATCTTGCTGTGGCTGCGCAGCTTGCAGAGCGTGCAGGGGGGATATCAGTAATTGGATTGTTCCACACATTTCTTTACAGATTGGCATCCCCTGTGAAGTGCTGGGCTCTGCAGTCGGACATTATCAGTACTTTTAAAGGGACAGCATTTTGCAGGTATATAACAAGGAGAAAGGAGCAACCATTGTATTTTTAAAGCTAGTCTTTTAGCACATAGTCACTCTTATTTAATAATGGAATCCTGTGAAAAATGTATTCTTTGATAGTTTTCCTTTAAAGAGCAACCCTAAATTAGTACAAAATAGTTCACTTCACAAGCAATTTTGGATCGAATTGTCATTAAATATATCTTTCAACGTCAATATACAACTGCTGTAAAAATTTTATTAAATTTACTAAAATGCATGTCAACAGTATATGGCTTGATATAAAATATGTCCAGTGCTTTCCTATGTCTGTGTTATTGTGCAGGAAGTAGTACAAAGCAGAAAGTACATAGGTACTGCATCCCATCTGCAGTTCATATACCCTTCAAGAGCTCATTCACAATATGTGAGTTGCAGTGAGTTTTGCTTGGTAACATGAAAGTCCAAAGTGTCTCATTTTATCATTCACACTACAACAGTAAGTTGCTGTGCAGTACATTTCAACTCATCGATCAGAAATTCTGATCGGATTGGTTGTAAATAATCTCAGTTGATAGGCACAATCAATTACAAACTATTAGGAAAATAGTCGTCCGATTGGATTTTCGTCAAATCAAAATCTGGATTTTCTTGTTGGTTGTGACAGATAGGAAACAAAGACTGGTTCGTTGATGGTGTAGTGAGCGACTTTTCTTCCGATCAGAATTATCTGATCTCTTGAATGATTTTTCGCTAGAAATTGGACCGTTAGTGGCCACTTTAAGTCAAACGGATTCCATAGATCACCTTTTTCAACCTTTTTTTTAAACCCTGGAGGACCTCTCTAAAACTAACAATAACTGTGTTTTTGTGTATACTGTATATGTATTCTCAGCGCCCAATATGTGTAGCAATTATTAACCCTAAAATATCAAATTTCACAATTCGTACCAAAAAAGCACATGCAGCAATCATCAATCCCCAAATAAAAAAAGCAGGAATTCCCACCCTTAAACGACACGTGCTGGAATTATTACCATTAATTTCCTTATATAAAACTGTGTCCCCTGTGAATCCCATTATAAAAAGTGTCCCCCCAGTCTCAGAATCAGGATCATTTATTTTGCCAAGTACAAATGGGGGTTTGTACCCATAACTGGTTTTGTCTCTGGAATGATGGGGGGAATAATGTCTGAAAGCCAAGAGCAGAGGCTGCCATACTACAGCGCCACCTGTCGCACTTGGCAATCATCTATTATCAAATATAGACACTGGTACTAAATAAAGAATTGGTAATTACGACAAATGTAACATGATGAATAAAATGTATACGAGTGCAAGCTACTAAATGGATAACAAATTCCAAGACACAAAAGGGTGAGAGAGCCCTGCTCTTGCGAGCTTACAATCGAAAGGAATAGGGGAGGGGAGACAAGAGATGGGGAAGTATGCAGTATTTATATCTAGAGGCAGTATGTTTTTAGGTTATCTAGTAAGGAGGGCTGCAACTCGGCGAGACGTCAAAGGGGGAATGACCTAAGTTATAGCATATGCTTGTCGGAAAAAAGTGAGTTTTGAGGTGAATGGTATGGGAGTACTGATCAGATGCATTAAAGCTTATTTCTTGCTCACCCATAGTATTCCACTCAGGTGGCCATACATTCTATTGTTTAACACTCACCTCATTCATGACACTGAATTACAATTGATGCAGTCATGTGATGCTACATTGCACCTCGCTAGTTAAAGCATTGTTTTCTATGTAGTGCCTGATGTATTCGCATTTTGCTTACTCGATACAAACACTCCTTTGTTTCACCACAGATAACCAAATCACTAAAAACAAATTATAACAAGGTCTGCCGCTGATTTCCTACACAAGACTGAGAAACTTTTTGTGCATCAAGTTGAGCTTCTAAGGTCTTAACCTTTCACAAGGAAGGCTGAACTGGCATGGATTACAGCCTCTGTACTACCAGCCACTGAATGTTGTCCAGTTGCATGGTAGGTTCAATAACCATGTGATGCACTTGACGTGGTACAGTTGCCAGGCAACAAAGAACAACCTAATGATGTCTGAGTGCGGCCTGGAACCCACTAGGAGCACTTTTCTAAGCGCTTCATGATTTGAAAAGCTCTTGCTAATGTAATGCTATGGGTGTGATCCCACTTGAGTGATGTGATTTTATACAAATCCCCCATGGCATTGCATTAGCAAGAGCTTTTTTTCAAATCACTAGTGCTTAGAAAAGGCTACTTGTGGGTTTAAGCCCTGCAGCAGCATTTGGATATGCCTCTGTAGGAAGGATGTTGCCACTGCCTGTACTGAGAGCTCCTGTACTCTCATGCTTTAGTAGCTGCCCATGTAAAAGAAGCACAAGGTTAATGTTAGAGCAGGTACCAAAGTAGGTGTCTGGTGTGTTTAGCTAAGGTTAATACTGTTAAGGTGCCCATTAATATGACTATCCAAGCACCAAAGCTGCCAGCACCAAGATGCCTGTAACCCCTATTAGGGCTTTTTCACGCAGTCTGACATATTTATTACAATAAAATAAAAACTGCAACCTGGGACAGTGACATTAAATAAATATTTTGATGCATTGGGTGCAGTCTAGAGATTCAGAGGCAATGGAAACATAAAACAATACACAAAAAGTGTTCCAGATTCAAAAATAAAATTCCAAAACAACAATGATTCTATGATTGACTGCCCTAATCAGTATTCGATAAAAAAAAAAAAAAACACATTTTGTTATCCCCTTTCAATACTGTGGTATGAAAAATCTGATATCTGTGATTATGATTATCAGCTTTAACACATGCAGTACATAGAGCCAACCTTGAAAATGAAACTGTGACAGCAATTTTATGATGTGTGCTAGGCTATTAAATATGCATGATGCAATAAAATGGTATGGAGCAATTCCAAAAAGACTGTCATTGCACTGAAAAAGTGAGAACAGAACATAACTGCAAATTAAACATACTGCCAAAATCGCTTGTTTATGTAACATAAATATGTTCAATTTAAAACTGTAATCAATGCCCTTGTGCAAATGCTATATAATTTTAGCATGCAGTGTAATCAAAGGAGCACTAAATAAAAACATGACAAGCCGGAGCTTTTAATAAACGTAATTCACCAAAATGCAAAGTTTTAATATACCGTACTTTCATATTTATACTTCTATATTTGTGTGGCGCTTCAGCAATACAAATAGCAATTCACATGACTGTCATTTAGCAAGCTTTCAATCTAATGTCCATACTTACATCTTAGGTCCATACATCTTAGGACCATTTTTCTTCCGGTAGAGGGAAACAGCTGCTAACATACAAGTACATTTTTGCAATGTGGGAATAAACCAGAACACTTGGGGAAAATCCACACAAACACAGGAAGAACATGCAAACTCCATGCATATAGCACTTGGCTGGAACTTTGGAATCTAGTACTTCAAGGTAAGAGTGTTAACCATTTAGACACCTAGATGTGCTTTTAATCTCAATTGCAGAGAAGATGAACATTAGTGAACATTATGAAATGAAAAATGAAATATATAGTGATTTCTCCTGAGCTGCAACCAGCGTTAGGTAATGTTACCCTAAAAAACGCTTACTAAATGGGTACTGGCTTAGGACAGGAGTGAAAACCCTAGAGTTGTATGTCAAAGGTGATGTCTGTAATCATGTGCATACAAAACATTAAGCTGGCAGATAATATTCAAATTATTGAAGCCCTTAGACCAGGGGTCTCAAACTCAATTTACCCAGGGGCCGCAGGAAGAAAAGTCAGGATGAGGCTGGGCCGCATAAGGGATTTCACAAAAAAAGTCCTCAAATGTCATTAACTGAAGCGAACTATTTTGCCTATTTTACCTTATAGTTCGCTTGAGTGCTCCCATTACAAGTAATCTGCCATGTCCCCGCCGCAAAACGAGGGCTGCAGAGCCCCCAAATCCCCCGGCGGGCAATCCGCCGGCATTTCCTGGAAGGGGCAGAGCTTTCAGCTTCAGCTATTGCCCCTCCTGACGTCAATCGCGGCGGATCGCCGCCTCTGCCCGCCCCTCTTTCGCGGGGAGAGGAGGCGATTAAGGTCAGGAGGGGCAGAGCTACAGCTGGAAGCTCTGCCCTCAGCGCAGCAAAATCCACGACCAAGTTGGTCATGGATGTTTGCCCGGGGGATTTGGGGGCTCTGCATCCCTCGTTTAGCGGTGGGGATGCGGCAGATTACTTGGGAGCACTGAAGCGAACTATAAGGTAAAATAGGCAAAAATAATTTGCTTCAGTGTCTCTTTTGCTTTTGCCGGCGCGGGCCACAAAATATTGTACCGAGGGCCGCAAGTTTGAGACCCCTGCCTTAGATGCACTATACGTGGTGGTGCACTTGTGAACTACCAGTTGGGATACAAACAAAGCAATTAGTTTTAAATCAGGATGATACCATTTATTGGCTAACTACAAATGAATAAGAATGAACAAGCTTTCGGCCTTGCAGCCTTCGTCAGGTTTACATCCTGTTAGTTTGCAAGCTGGTGGTACAGACAGCTTATATACATGCAACATCAAAAGGAAAAACAGATATTTTTTTAAGCATAAATACATCATGAAGATGCCTTAATACAAACAGACCATCTAAATGGGGTAAAATAAGGATCCTTGTTTACTTTATTGCTCACAGACCTCGTATTAGGATTGACCCAGAGGTATCGTAAATTCTTAGTTCACAAGTTCAGCTAGAGTGGCTGAGACAGTTCATATATCATCAATCTCATACCAATATAGAAAGTTGTTGTCCTTATTCAAACCCTTCTGCACAGCTTTGAAACAATTTATAAATTTTGTTTCTGCTATTAATCGGTCATTTGACGTTTTGAAGCCGCCCTTCAGGGCAGTGACACGAAGATCATCCATGCTGTGTCCGTTGGACCGAAAGTGTGTAGCAACTGGGAGTCCAGATTTGGTATCATTAATAGTGTGCCTGTGTCCATTCATACGTTTGCGCAGAGTTTGTCCAGTTTCTCCCACGTACATAACATTGGGGCATTTAGCACACATGATCAGATATACCAGATTGGTGGACCCACAAGAAAATTTACCTTGTACTCTGTACTCCTGTTGTGAACCTGGTATCGTTACCCTGTCAGTGGAGTAAATGTGTCTGCAGGTCCCACATATTTTTTGTCGGCAGGGTGATGTTCCGTTTTGTTGAGGCCTATTCAAAGAGCTCCTGACAATCATCTGTTTTAGATTGTGTGGTTGCCGATATGACAAGAGTGGAGGTTTAGGGAATATCGTTCTCAGTCTGTGATCCTTGTGTAAAATGGGATGAAGTTCCTTAGCAATCCTCCTTAAGATTTCCAGGTGTGGGTTGTAGGTGACAACCAAAGGGACACGTTCCTCTTTCTGGTTTTGCTTATATTTCAGGAGTTCAGTCCTGGGGATGTTGCTGGCTTTCCTGATTTGGGCCTCAGCAATGGGAGGACTGTAACCTTGTTTAATGAAAGTGTTCTTAAGGTGATCCAGGTGCTTGTCTCTGTCCATCCTGTCAGAACAAATCCGGTTGTACCTTATAGCTTGGCTGTAAATTATAGAGTTCTTAATGTGCTTGGGATGAAAACTGTCATATCTTAGGTATGTGGGGCGGTCTGTAGGTTTGCGATACACAGAGGTTTGTATGTTGTTACCCCTGATGTATATGGTGGTGTCCAGAAAGTTGATCTCTGTGTGAGAGTAGGTAAGTTTCAATTTGATTGTAGGATGGAAAGCAGAAGAATACAAACAAAGACTCAGTAGCGCACTAAGGTTAAAAATTAGTCCTCTAATTTTTGCTGCTGGAGTCTTATAAACGTCTTGACAAAATTGTCCTAAAATCCACTACTTCAGAGACCATAAATGGCAATAGCAATGGTTATAGTGAGACCTCCACCACACCCAATAACACTTTTGGGACCTTTGCAGACAGCCCCACCATCTCTCCAGCCAGTCTTCTCTTCACAGTACAACACTGGTCTGTTCACCTTTTGCCACCTCAATAAAACACTTTTATTGTTTATGCATTAAAGACACATGATCGCATCCATACTCAAATTGCATGTGAGAAAAGTGGAAATGTGTCATTTCACCAAACTGTAGCGCTCTAATATTAGAGCAAATGACAGGTTGCTATACAGTTCATGCTTAGTGCTATAGGACTAGCACATCTATGGTGAAATAAAGAATCTGCACAGTGTGTCCTTTTCTGAACATAGATTATCATCTTGATATTTGTATTAATACAGGTCACACAGAAGTGTTTCTTTATCCGCTCATTGTAGAAGCCATTTGCTTCATCTCCTAATTATCTTTTCACTTCTTCAAAGAAGATCATAATTTGTTTGTAGCTGTCAGTCTCTGACAGGATGTAGATTTCACCTGTTTCCATTGCGTATTCCCACCGTGATCGCCACTCTCGTTGCTTTGATGTTGGTGCTGCTCCTGACCGGTGGATCAGGTGCTGATTTAATTGGCTCCTAACCCTGTGATCACTATGAGCCAATCACAGTAATCACAGCTCTAAAATAG
The DNA here is from genome assembly GCF_040937935.1 of Hyperolius riggenbachi. Lineage (NCBI taxonomy): Eukaryota > Metazoa > Chordata > Amphibia > Anura > Hyperoliidae > Hyperolius > Hyperolius riggenbachi. Next base: position 288,570,645 of record NC_090649.1, read on the forward strand.
AAAAAAGCAAGGCTCTGGTCCTTAAAGTGGATCCGAGATAAACTTTTACTCATTGCATAATTGTGTTCCTTTCATATAGTCTATAGCAGGGGAAGGGAACCTATGGCTCGGGAGCCAGATGTGGCTCTTTTGATGGCTGCATCTGGCTCACATACAAATCAGTAGGGGTTGATTCACTAAGTTACACTGATCAAGCTGCGCAGCTTAGCGTGGCAGCGCAAGTAACATTTTCATAGTAGGCACGCTACTGCTGTAGCATGCACTACTAACCCAAAACGGACAGCTGCTCCAATTGTCCCACTCTGGACCCTGTCAGGTCCAGTAACTTTGTAGGACAAGATCCCTGTACACTTGACAGGTAGCCTATTGGGCCAAAATGCGGAGATCTCGTCCTTCACAGTGATCCAACCCCCAATTCAGCTAGATAATTGTACAAGCTGTTAGTCGGTATTTCTCCTGTCTGGCTGCTGAAACCCAAGAGAAGCTGAAGATGTGTCTGTGACACTTCCGCTGCCCGGCGGATCAACTGTATACACATCACCATGGCAACAGGGACGCGAGTCCTCTGCTGCACATGCGCACTCTCCCAGTTTGAAACATACTGTATGGCTCTCACGGAAATACATTTTAAAATATGTGGGGTTTATGGCTCTCTCAGCCAAAAAGGTTCCTGACCCCTGGACTATAGGGCATTCCTCAAGCCAAATACATTTTTTGTTTTGTTTTAATACTCTAATTCCCTATAAACTAAACAGGCCTCACCCACAGCTTTTTCACAGTGCCTTGGCACTGTAGCAAGGGCTTATCAGAGCTCAGTCTGGGCAGGAGGAAGAGGTTACTAGCCAGAAATTTCAGAGGCAGAGGGGAGAAGGGAGGAAAAGAGGGGACTGAATTTACACACAGGCAAGCTGATAGCATCTCTAGCCCTCAGCCTGTGACAATGTGACAAACAGAACATGGTTGCCCTCATTGTATCACAGGAATAAATAATCATAAACTTTTGAAGCTGTTTGCAGCTAGATATGATGTGTAAACTATCTAAATTTTAGATAAGATATATAGACAAGTTACTTGTTATAGTTAGTTTTTCATCTCAGATCCGCTTTAAAGAGACTCTATAACAACATTTTCAGCCTTAGTTCTTGTATCCTATAAGTTCCTATACCTGTTCTAATGTGGTCTGGATTACTGCAGCCTTTTCTAGTTGCACTGTCTCTGTAATATATGAAATCTTCTTTTCTTTGTCAAGCTTTGTCGAGACAGAGAGGAATGCACTGCCTCTGCCGTGATAGGGAGAAGTTATGCATGCCCCCTCCACGCTCTGTGTGTGTGCTTTGTTTATTAGTCACAGACAGCTCTCTGCTCTCAATTTCAGCTCGTCTGAGGGGGAAGGGAGTTTCCCATGCTGAGAAACTGAGAATCACTGACTGGAGTTCACTATGTAATAAAAACTTGTAGTATACTGTAACATAATATATATATATATATATATATATATATATATATATATATATATATATATATATATATACATATATATATATATATATATATATATATATATATATATATATATATATACATACACACACACAACCATCACTTCCTGGTTAGTGGCCATTGTTTTTGTTAGTAAACTGTAAGAACGCGGAGGAACCGCCGCCATGATCCAGCGGCGGGCGGCTCCTTCCGCGCACAGACGCAGCCCACACACGGTGAGGCAGCCGCCTCCTCCCAGCGTGAGGCGGCTGTCCCCGTGAACCATGCGGAACGCGGAGAAACCGCCGCGTTGGACGCGGCGGTTGGGGCGAGTACCTCCGCTGTGGAGGCTCAGAGCGGGGCTGCTGTGACTGGGACATGTAGTCCCTCCAGATTCAGAGTGACGCGCGCGCGCGCACTCAGGCAGGGCATATATGGCAGCCAGAGGTAGTCAGCTGACCAGGCTGGTCAGCTGACTCTGGCTTCACTCCCCATTGGTCCAGCACTGTGGGAGGTGCTGGGGAGTGAGAAGAGTATATATACTGCTGCCTGGTCATTTCTCGGGTGTCTGGCATTGCGATCACATACGTGGGAGCACCCAGATCCGTAGTCAGATCCTGAAGTGTGCCGGGACCAGCTGGAGCTGTAATCCTACACTTAGCTAGATATTTGATAGCTAAAGTACTAGTTTGATTGTGATTATATGTTATGACCTATTGCCTGTTCCGACCATTCTCCTGAACCCTGATCTTGTACCTCGATATTTCTGATACTCTGTTGCCGAACCCCGGCTCATACCTAGACTCTGTTTTCTGCCTCCTGATTCTGTACCCCGATTATATCTGATACCCAGTTGCCGAACCCTGCCTGTACTTTGACTCCGCCTTTGCCTGCTGTACCTGTACCTTGTCTGTCCGTGTGTTACGACCTGGCTTGTCCGACCTCGAGAACCGACCTCACGATTGGAGGCGGTTCCCTGTCCTGTTAGTGACACTTCTTCTTGAGTGTCACTCTTGGACTTTCCTTCCTATTGTCAATCTGACTCCTCCCGTCTTGGAGAGCTCAGATCTGCGGAAGGTATTTGTGCAACACCCCTTGCTGCACTGAGGCTTGTCCTCTGTTACTGTTACACCAATCACTACACTTTACTCAGGTGAACAGAGGTTAGCTAGTATATTGGATTATCGGTGATACTGCAGATCACAAATAATCTGGTATACGTCTGTATTTCCCGTGATACTGCAGATCACCGGTAATCAGACCTCTCTGTGCTTCACGGATCGTTACATAAACACTGCCTAAAATTGGCGATTAAAAGCCAGGATCACAGCGGGGAGCGGTAGAAATGGTAAAGAGGGATCCAGGAGATCACAGTGACTCGATTGGTATGTTTTTTATTGTACAAATCGGACAGTACAGATTCTCTTTAAGGAGCAAGAGCCACATGGTGCCAAAAGGGTTAAGAAGGCTGGGCTTATTTCAAAGATATTTAGAGGATGGATTTGAAGGTTTTTGCCTTCTATGGCCTTACCTCAGCATGATCGATTGATTCTGTATAACCTAGCTGTTCAGTAATACTATGCTTCACATTACCAATGGAAGTTCAGCATCATACAGGTAGGGTTTTTAAATCTTTCTAATCAGACCACTAAGTGGCATTTCAATGACTTCCACCATACTTTCCAAAAGGAAATAAGTCATAAGCAATTCTGACTTCTCTCCATTTCCACTTATATATAGAAAATCAAGGTGCTTCCATGTTACAAGAGCAATCATGGCAAAAAGTAAGTGAGCAATCATGTCTTTGCATAGCATGGCTCTAGCCATAATTATTTCCGCACTTAAGAGATATCTTCAGTTTTCTCCATTATAAAATCAATTTATCATTTGTGAACACAGGAAGAAAAATGCTGTTTAATTATGCAAGTTCTGTTTTCAGCCAAATGATAATTCACCTTTTACCGTAAATTAGATTTGTAAAATGCAGGCCAATTTGGTGATTTGAAGTCTTTATTCATTACTACAGCAAATTAGCCCTGTCATAATTCATTGTATCAGCGTCTTTATACGACATCAATATTTATAGCCAAATAGTGAGCTATTAGTACGGCATTCATTTACTAGAGAAAGACTTCTATGTACATACGATTTCTAGGCATGATTTACAAAACCCCGAGCACTATTCATGCAGAGAGAAAGTAATGTCTTCTTTAATCAAAAATGCAGCAGCTATTTGAACCTACATAAGCAAATCTACAGTGTGACAGTAAATTATGCATCTTGTATATAAAACTGATCAATGTTCTTGTTACTGGAAGTCCAGGCAAAATTATAATCCAATTTTCAGTACAGAGGATAAAATTAGTTCATGTAATGTCACCAGGATTCCAATAGGCTTATAGGATTAGTGTACTTGAACACTTGTACATTAAATCAGATCCAAATTGCTACCTGATGATCAATACACTTCCTGGTCCCTATTCAATTAACGTTCCTCCTGAGTTTTCTCCTAGGTCAATAAAATGCCTTTGAAGGCAAGCAAGAAAATACACAAAATAATGATAGTACTTTCTGGTAGTTCTTCAGTTGCAAAGTGTTGAAATATTATTTTAAAGAAAAGATGAAAAATGATCTGGGATAAAGCTCAGGGGTAAAAGTTAATTGAATAAGGGCCATAATGCATCACACACACTTCTCTATGGTAGCCTATACTGAATTAACAATACACCAGCCGACATAGTTGCGCAATGTACCATGCCATGTTTTTAAACTTCCTGTGCGAAGAAATAAAACCATACATCAAGGCAACTAGCGGTCTTATCCCTTCTTGGAAAACTGAAGTAACTGGAGACATGTTTGTGACACAATTCTTCTTCCTCTTCAGCTAATAAGACATATAATACATTTCATGTGGATTCTCAGCCTGCAGGATTGCTGCAGTGGTCATAAGTGGCCAAAATGTACTGTTACGGTTGCATGCATAAATCAGCAAGTGACCACTATTTGCAGCAATATTGATGACTGGGCACAAGAATACGGTAAAATCTAATGATTTATTAGAATAGTGCACTATATACAGGTGACAACAGCACGTAGGAAAATTACCAACGCCGCAGCATCAAAACCCAAAATCCCCCGGAACCTATCTAGCTAATTAGCAAACAAAGGGTATTTACAAATATACAACAAGGCGAGGCACAAAATCATGTAGAGTAAAGAGATATGTGGCACTCCCCTATTCAGCTGTCTGTGTAAAGTGTTTTCATATACAGGAAATAAATATTCTCACCAACTCAGCTATGATCCCTCTTTGCTGCTGCCGCTGGATGTGTTTTCTGCGGTTGAGTAGGAAGGAAGAATCATAAGGCACTGCTTCATGAAGAAAGAAATCTGGGCACCATCCATCCTCTGCTGTGTGTTTATTGCAAAAATATTTGGCAAATTAATACAAAACCAGGGATAAAACCTTCAAATCCATGTGGTACAAGGTTGTATGGCTGCTGGTGGGAGTGGAGGTGGGGTGTAGGGCACCAGTGTGGGACCTGCTTTCTTTCTTTCTTCATGAAGCAGAGGCATAAAATCAGCAGACAGAAGATTAGTCAAAAATACAGAGCACGTCAAACCAGAATGTCAACAGAGCAGGCGGGTAAAGGAACAAGGAACAGGAAAAGGGAAAGACCAGGAGTTCAGCAACACCAGTTAGTTAGTGTGACATTCTGGCATCTGGAAAGAGCAGTCCTTAAATAGGCAATGCTTTAGCATAAACAGGATGCAGGGGTGGTGAGCAATCCTGTGGAACTTGCTCATCGTAACACCGGCAGGTCTGCCAGAGAACTACAAGTCTTTAACACAGTTAGTGAAAGGCCACCTACTGGGGAACCACAGAAGGTTTTATAGTCCCAGAACACACTGTACCCTGCATGCAGAATTGGGAGATGCAGGATTCGTAACAATCAACAAAAATTAGCCACTAAGTAGTGCTATAGCCATAATTCTCATTACGGCCTTTGACGATGCCCAAATGAACAGCACAGCGCTGCGCCAAAATTAGCTGACTTGTCAACAGAAGCTGCTGGTTAATTTCTATGGACGCACTATAGAAATGATCATGAAGAACTGCATGAAGGCCTGGTACAACAGCTGCACCAAGGCTGGTAGAGAATCCCTGCAGCGAGTTGGAAGAACAGCAGAGGTCATTATCGGCACTAAACTACCATCACTTGAATTCTTGTATAAGACCCACTGTATGAGAGGGGCCAATAACATTATCAAGAACACACACCCTGTAAACACCTTGTTTGAGCTCCTTACATCAGATAGATGTTTTAGATCATTCTGCATACAGATATTGAAAAACAGCTTCTTACCATCTGCCATAAACTTGTTAAACTCTGAATCTTCTCTGAAATAGTTAACACTGTGAATAAGTTGTTTAAATATTTTAAACATCTTGCATACTGGAATAATTCCCCTATTTCTACCTTTGTTACTATCACTATGTTCCTTATATGCACCACTGGGCTGTCATGAATAATAATATAATTGTGTTACATAATGAAAATAAAGTGTTTGATTCTTAAAGTCTGTTACGTGTACCAGCCAAGGCTGTTGGATGCCTGCCTTGACCTCTGATATGAATAACTAAGTAGCCTATCTGGTGCCTACCAACTAATCCAACAGCTGGTACTCTCACCTCCATTGAAAACCTGTGTACTTGTTGGCTTTGACAGAGTGAACCCAAGGACAATTCCTCATGACATGAGAATAATCGACAACAAAGAATGGAGGGGAAGAACATGTCACCTGTTGGTACTGGTCATATCAGCAAATCTCAGCCAAGAAAGTTAGGCTTCCAGAGGTTCAAGCACATTGAAGAATCTCTGTAGCAAATTGCGAAATTCTGTATTTCTGTTCAGGAAGTCAATTAAGGTTACTACCACCAGTAGAATTAACTTACCGCTGCTCCTACTGTACTCTTAATATCAACACCAATCTGGATTCCTTTTTTTGGCGACTGCAGCACGTTTCAGGTTTTCCCAATTCCTGACAACTATTCCTCACACTACATCCCTGAACTTATTCCAATTGGTAAATCAAAGTTGGAATTGTCATCTCTCTTCTTCCCCAGAAGGAACGTCAAGGATTTTACACAAAACCTGAAAAATGTAATCTTGAAAAGACCAAAATCTCATTTTTAGGTCTTATCTCTACTTAATAGAGCTATGGATCTATAAAATCCCGGCTCTTTCTGGTCAGTAAACCAGCACCTATTCAGTAGGAGACCTTGGGCAAGACTACCTAACACTGCTACTGACTATAGAGCGTGTCCTATTGGCTGCAGCTCTGGCGCTTTGAGTCCGCCAGAGCTGCAGCCAGTAGAATAAATGTCTTGACCTGTGTCAGAATGCAGGAGCGTAAATGGCAGTTTGGGTGAATGGCAGAGCCCAGTCTACAGTTAGGCTATGTATACACACTAGATTGATGTCAGTAGAAACAATTGATGAAGGACAGGTAGTTTGTCACAAATTAATGCAAACAACAGAAAAATGTAACTGTTACCAATGATTCCTGGGCAGTTTGATCTCCCTTTTTGGATCACTTTGGATGATAATTGTCAGTGATCAACAGTGTGTATAGAAATAGATTTAAAAAAAAAAAAAAAAAGATTATGATGTGTCCATGAAGCGTGGCTGCATGAAAAGAAGAGCACAAAGTGTTGCTGTACTAGAATGCCTCGCTTACATTTGCTTTTTGTACATCCATCGCTTAAATTACTACAGTGGGTATTTCCCTGAGGTGCTCAATGGGTAGGGAGAACAGTGTTGTATAAAACAAACATGGAAATGGACTTTAACCACTTGACGTCGGAGGGTTTTTTCCCCTTTAGGACCAGAGCAATTTTCACCTTTCAGTGCTCCTTCCTTTTATTCACCAATAACTTATTTATTACAAATCACAAATTAAAAAAAAAAAAAAAATATATATATATATATATATATATATATATAGATAGATATATATAGATATATATATATATATATCTTGTTTTTTGCCACCAATTAGGCTTTCTTTGGGTGGTACATTATGCTAAGAATTATTTTATTCTAAATGCATTTTAATGGAAATAGTAATAAAATGGGGGAAAAAAAAACATTATTTCTCAGTTTTCTGCCATTATAGTTTTAAAATAAAACATTCTACTGTGAATAAAAGCCACACATTTTATTTGCCCATTTGTCCTAGTTATTGCAAACTTTAAAATATTTCCCTAGTACAATGTATGGCGCCAAAATTTTATTTGCAAATAAAGGTGCATTTTTTCAGTTTTGAGTCCATCACTAATTACAAGCACATAGAACAACAGTAATATACCCTCTTGACATACATATTAAAAAAAAGTTCAGTCCCTAAGGTAACTATTTATGTTTTTTTTTCAATTGCCTTTTTTTATGCAAAAAAAATTGTTGGGGTTACTATGGGAGAGTGTGGGAGGGAAGGAGTACATTTTAAATGTAAGTGTGGGTATTTTTTATTAAAATAGATGTATTTAGGTGTAATTTTACTATTTGGCCGCAAGATGTCCTTGTGCATTATTTTCTATCCACGTACTATATGTACGCTAAACAGGAAGTAATACGTGGACGTGTTACTCTGGAGAATACAATGACGCAAGCATCTCATTGATGTCTGTGATCCTTGACACAGGGGCTTAGATTAATGAATGGGAACTGCGATGAGTAAATTTGAAATAAGACAAGACAAGACAAATAACATTTATATCGCGCTTTTCTCCTTGTGGACTCAAAGCGCCAGAGCTGCAGCCACTAGGACGCGCTCTATAGGCAGTAGCAGTGTTAGGGAGACTTGCCTAAGGTCTCCTACTGAATAGGTGCTGACTTACAGAACAGGCAGAGCCGAGATTCGAACCCTGGTCTCCGGCGTCAGAGGCAGAGCCTTTAACCATTACACCATCCAGCCACCATAATACTATGATCAACAATACTTGGGGCTTCACTGGGTAAAGCATAAAGAAGCTATTAGAGCAGTAGGGAACAGAAACAGCCAAACTGTTGTTAACTATGCAGAGATTGTGAACAATTAGTGGAAAATGACATCTCAGATTATTTCAGTGTTTATTTAGTTCATCTTTCAGTGTGTCAATAAGCCACTGCACTATACTTAACCGACCTGACAAAATATGAAAAGAGTTATGCACAATACAGCAAACCCACAATGTTCATTGTTAGTAGGTGTATACTCTAAATGTACTTAGACAGCAACACATTGTAGAACATCATCAAAAGCTGGAGCAGCCAAGATGTTGATTGACTAAACTTTATTACAGTAGCTTAACTTTGCAAGTGCTTTCCCCAATCAAGGTCCCTCCAGCACTCTTCAGTGGCTCCACTCTCATCATATATGATTTGGATGATGTGTTTATGTCAACTTAACAGCAAGAGCAGCTGTGTGTCCATTTCTACATAGGACAATTTACTATAGTGAATGGGTTGTGAAACTCCATAAAAAGATGCATACAAAAATGCAGTTTGTGAGTCTGCATGCAATTTTTGCATGTGTTTTCGAATATAGAAGTATTCTATAGTATAGTATTCTATAGTATTGTAAGCATGAAAACCAGGATCTCTAACCATACAAAAAAGGCTTTACCGAAGTTATATATAAAGGCCTTCTCTCTGATAAATTAGCTGATTCACTCTATTTAGACCAAGTACATGGGTCACTGAGTAACCAAACAAACAAAAAAGTTGACAAAAATATGTCAACATTAAACATCACTGCTCAGAAGTCTTTGTAAAAAATATAATATGAAGTGGGAGATATTGATCCCAACAGAAATGTTGAATACAAGGTGCAGATTTCTTCATATATCTCTATAATGACAACTGCTAAGCACAGCTAGCACGTCCTCTCTTCAGAACATGAATATTTTATTCAAATAGAGCTCTCCTTTTGATTTAATTTTGCACACTGCACATCGGAAATACCATGTCCAATCCCTCCAAAAAAGAATTAAAAATGTAGTTGAATATAACCTTGTCAAAAAACAAGCACCCAAAGATACAGACAACAGTTCAATCAAGCATCCAAACAGAGATTGGCACGATGTACCTTCATCTAAGAAGTGGAAAGATGAATCAACTTCGTCCTCCAAGATTCCTCTGGCATGAAGGCAAAGAGATACGCTCTCTTGGGTAGATGTTGATTTAGCTGCATAATTTCATACACAATTTATGTGGTGCTGTATGATTTTTTTCTGCTTGTTGTTAGTAGCCACTACATGTACTCAACTGAGCTCTAATGTTATTTCTGGAAGACCGATATTTATGTGGACAACATTATATGCCGTTTTTAAGCTCCTAATAATAAATGAGCATGTTGGTAGATCATATATATAGTACCATCAACTTTACTTATATGACAATACTGTCTCAAAATGTTAAGAGGTTTTGTATCCCATAGAAAAGGTCAAAATCAACTGTAACCTATAAAAATAAAAGGCATGATATAACCCATAAAAATGAAAAGGCCTGATATAATTCTCATCCAAGAGACAAAGTTCATGGCCACCTTATATGCCATTTCTTTCATTGCATTACCCTCTATATCACACCAATATTACTTAAAATCCAAAAGGTTAATCCACTTTATTAAAAAATGCTAATAGCAAATAGAACCACTATAAAAGCACTTACGCAACTCCATCTACTATAACTTATTTTTAGGGAAATTTGCTGGAAACTATGGCAACAGTACATTTTTCTTATCGCCTCATTAAACTGTAAAAGGAAGGAACAGCTTATTGCAATGATCCATTCCTTGCACAGAGAGAAATGATCTTATACATCAGTACACATTTTTAAGGATGCTGCATCAGCTGGGAGTTGTCACTCCAATCTCAGTAGCAGAAGAGAACCAAACAAGGCAGCTTTCACAATGAAACATGCAGAGCAGTGAGCTGGGTAAACACTAGAGATGGCCCGAACCGGTCGCATCCCTATGTGCCCTGTACTACTTCCGGGTCGCTATGACCCGGAGTAGTACGCCTGCACTGGCCCGGTGGTGCGCGTCCTAGATCACGCTCCTGTTGCCGGGCACTCTCTGCGCATGAGCGTGACGTCAAGGTCATAGCGACCCGGAAGTAGTACAGGGCACATAGAGACAGAGATGTTCGCCGGCGAACGGTTCGGGAACCGTTCGTGACATCTCTAGTAAACACTAGTATGTCTGAGTCTTACAAATATATTACGTATAAAAAGTGCCACAATGTTCCTAAGTAAACAAGCATTACTGTTTACAATAATTCACTCCAATAATTAAAAAATACACATGTAGCACTCCATTAATAGTCTATTCATAATTCATAGGGATGGGTGATCACAGTTGTGGAAAAAGCAGAACTGCATCCACATGTGTGCGAGGAGGGGACAGCTGCAGCAGAAAGGGTTAAAGGAATACTATTGATTAAAACAACTTTTTTTTAATACTCTATATTAGGGTACACATTACCACTAGTGCTGGGGGCACTTTATTTGTTCACCCAGTTCTCTCAAGCTCTCTCCCTGCTTAAAAAGCATCCTTCATTCCTCACACAGCTCACAAATACACTTCACTGTGTCACAGCATGCAGGAGAGTCTGAGGGGGGGCTGATCTGAGGAGGTAACAGGTAACTAGATGTGCTGTAATATTGCTGAAAGAGGGAGATGTGTATTATGTATACTGTACACTATTCCTGACTTACTGACTGGCTTGTGATGATGATACACTCCAGAGTGCATCTACTTCCTAGGCTGCTGAGAGGGAGAGAAGCTGATTACAAAGGCATTATCAGGATCTTTATCAGTCAGAGAGAACAGCAAACAAGGAACACACATTGCTGGAATCTTTAACCCCTTACCACCATCTGAATAAGATTGTTTCAGCAAAGGGATAATTAAACTATACACTGAGGAGTTGATAGCAACCCCCCTGTGCTGGGACATGGTCTAGCCCAGGGGTCGGCAACCCGCGGCTCCGGAGCCGCATGCGGCTCTTTTTCACCTTCGCCGCGGCTCCTAGGCGGCTCCGGCGGCTGCGGCGCGCGTGTGACGTGTGGTGTCGCTGGCCGGCAGCCTATCAGAGAGGCCGCCGGACCAGTGCAGGGCTTCGGGCGGCCATTTTCCCGTAGCCCTGCAGTGTTAATCAGGCAGGACGTGACACAGGACATGACGGAGGAAGAGGATCGTGGGAGCTGTGCACCAGGTCGGGACCGGAGGTCGGAACAGGAGGAGAATGTGTCTTCTGACGAGGTGAGTAAATGGGTTTTTCTTTTCAGATCTTCTGAAGGATTGTGCATATGGGGGTCATATCTTCTGAAGGATTGTGCAAATGGGGGTCATATCTGCGAAGGACTGTGCATATGGGGGTCATATCTGCTTAGGATTTGTGCATATGGGGGTCATATCTGCGAAGGATTGTGCATATGGGGGTCATTCCTGCTAACGATTTGTGCATATGGGGGTCATATCTGCTAACGATTTGTGCATATGGGGGTCATATCTGCTGAAGGATTTATGCATATGGGGGTCATATCTGCTAACGATTTGTGCATATGGGGGTCATATCTGCTAACGATTTGTGCATATGGGGGTCATATCTGATCCTGTATATAGCATTAAGGTGAGAAACAATATATGCAGTGTTAGATTTGTTTTATAATGGTTTTGCGGCTCCCAGTTTTTTTCTCTTTTCGGAAACGGGTCCAAGTGGCTCTTTATGTCTTAAAGGTTGCAGACCCCTGGTCTAGCCCTTTAAGAGCTGTCACTTTTGTATCTAAAAACTGGTGGATGATTTTACAGCAGAGAGGCAGAGCTGTGTGAGAAAGGAAACTGCTCCTAGTACTTGTGGTAATGTGTGCCCTAACATACAGCTTTTAAAAAAATTGCTTCAATCGATAGTATTCCTTTAAGTACCTGTATCACTGCTTCTTGCCACGGCACTGAACTCCATCCTTCAGTCACTTCCTCCTTCAAAGCCAGAACTTCCTCTGTGAAGGGGAAAGTGTCAGGGGATAGAGCACCACATGCAGTGCAGCAGAAAGAGGTGGTCATGTAGGTAATTTAACCCTCTGATACAGGTAGCTTAACTCTCTCTGCCGAAGACCCCTACAATCAACACACATAGACAAATAGTTTTGCTTCCTGCAAAACTGGCCTAGTTCATCACATTGCTAAATTATTTGATATATAAAGAGATAACTTGATAAGGATTTCGTCTTAAAGAGTAAGAATACACTTCAATGTACATTTCATGCAGTCCCAGAAAGTTCTGGATACGGAAGGTATTTTTCTGGCATAGGCAGTTGAAATAGTTGGAAACACAGTGAATATTTTACATATTACAGGGTCCTATAGAAGGTAAGATCCTGCCCCAGCTTCACAAGGGAAACAAGGTCAGATTGAGGTCAACTTTATCTAAAGTTGACCTGCATTCAAGCTGGCCACTAACGGTCCAATTTCTAAAAAATCTTTCTAGCGATCAGAAACTCTGATCGGACGAAAAATCGTTCACTACACCATCAACTAACCAATCATTGCTTCCTATCTATCACGACCACCAAGAAAATCCAAATTTTCGTTCGACGAAAATTCATTCGGGCGACATTTTTTTCACTCGTTCATAATCGATTGTGTCCACCAATGGAGATAATTTACAACCAATTCGATCAGAATTTCTGATCGCTCAAACGATTTTTCGCTAGAAATTGGACCGTTAGTGGCCAGCTTAAGACTAATGTTACAATGATCTTTGAGCTGAAGGCAAATGTCTTTGTAACTATCCCTTAAAGAGACACTGAAGCGAGAATAAATCTCGCTTCAGAGCTTATATTCAGCAGGGGCATGTGTGCCCCTGCTAAAACGCCGCTATCCCGCGGCTAAACGGGGGTCCCTTACCCCCCCAAATCCCCCCCTGCAAAATCAATGACCAACTTGGCCGTAGATTTTGCTGCTGTTGAGGCAGGGCTAACGGCTGCAGCCCTGCCTCTCAGCGCCGTCTATCAGCGGCGCATCGCCGCCTCTCCCCCGCCCCTCTCAGCGAAGGAAGACTGAGAGGGGCGGGGTAGAGGCGGAGATACGCGCTGATAGACGCGCATGGAGGCAGGGCTGCGGCCATTAGCCCTGCCTCACCAGGAAGAGATCCCCGGGACTCCACGAGGGGATTTGGGAGGTAAGGGACCCCTGTTTAGCCGCGTGATAGCGGTGTTTTAGCAGGGGCACACATGCCCCTACTGAATATAAGTCTCTTTAAAGTAGTTATACAAAAGCAACTGCTACAATTGCTCAAAAAGCAGTTTGAATGGTTGATATCAAATTACACAAAGAGACCGACTTGAATTACTGTACAGGTGAAACAAGTTATGTCTATTAAGGCATTTTTACATTGGTGACTTTTAATGTTAATTTGAATCTTAATGGTTTTAATGGTAATGTTGATTAACTTTGATTCTTAAATAAAGTAATAAAAATTACTTGTTTAAAATTAGAACCCATTTATTGTAAGAAAAATACAATATCAGAGAATCAGAATGGAGCAAATGCATTTTTACTCCCCTGTATATACAGTTTTAAATGGGATAGAGCCTCTGCTATTGTGCAGCCATGCAAAAAACAAAAAAGAAAAATGTCGATAAAAATACATCTCAAGGTTGAGATATGTACAGCAACACAACAACAACAAAAAGGGCTTTTTCATGTTGAAATAAACAATCTGGCTATATAAAAATACGCACAACTATTGAAGGACAACAATTTTCTGTTGAGTGTAATGAAGGGACTTTGCTTTTATCCTGGCTATGATGTAGTCTGAAAAGAAATGGGATTGCGTCCAAGTAAAACGCAGCTCAGCTATGCCTTTCTCTTATTTTTCTAAAGCAGCAAACAAATAAGCAAGCATAAGCAATCATGAGTACAACTTCTATAAAGAAAATGAGTACCGCCTTCCAGTGCTAAAAATGGAAATCTAGTCCTGCACACTTGCACAGCATTTTATTTTCAAAAGTAAGTCGTACCTTCTTCCAAGCCGCAGCAATGCATTCATGCAGCTGATAAGGTGCTAACACTTGGAGCCCTTCACACGTACGGTACATCTGGCGGCATACAAATATGAAAGATCCTTTCAGCACCGGCAGCAACTCCGACTCAGATAATGCAGGCATCTCCTCACTGAGAAGCTTCTTAGAAAACTGGGCAATCACATGTGCACCCACTGTACTAAAAGGAGAAATAACATGAAAATAAGCATTTATTGATACAAATATCTGAACAGACTACAAAAAAATATATTGTAAGGCAGAAATAGCTGCCCTTGACGATTAAACTTTTCAACTCTTACTATATGCGTAGTTTATCATAGTATAGTATTCTTATATTATAAGTATTATAATTATTCTTATACGTATTGTTATAGCTTTCCCATTAAGTAAAAGCTAGATAAGAACCCTACCTATCTCCTTCTGTTGTAGAACAGTTTTAGCATGAAACTGCACCCTCTTTAGAAGTCTGAAACAGTTCTGCACTGACGTCTAAAAATCTTCTTAGATTTTCTCAGACACGCCATTGATACATTTGCCCCCATGGACTATTTGCCAAGGTCAAAAGGAAGCATAATTATGCAATCATAGAAAAATCAAAGAAGGCAGCTGGATGAGCTGAGAAATCAATTTTACATTACATTATGCCTGGTGCACACCATTCACTTTTTCCCTTAGATCGCCAGGAAAGTCAGAACTTGGAAACTCTGTGGGTGACCTGTGAGGAGGTACAATGAAAAATGAAGCAAGTGGAATAGACCAGTGCTTGGTTTACTTAACAGCTCAAACTTAATTGGCCTCCCAGGGCAAATTGCTTCACTCTTGCTCAAGTTTTCATTGCATCTTTTCTGAAAAATTTGAATCAGGATGATAGGCTAACTTCTTTCTATCAAAACAGTGTCATTCCTAAATTTCAGTAAAAATAGCATACCTGTTTTTTGTGTATTCTTTTTCACCATAGAGGAGAAGAGAAAGGCCTGCTTCAGTAGATGCAATTCTTGCAAAAATATCAGCAATATATGTAAGAGTGGTTTCATCACAATTTGCATGAACCTGGAAAACAAGGTTTTAAAATGTGTCAAATTTCCAATGAGTGAGTACTGAAATTGCACAAAACCTGGTCTGAGAGGGGGATACTGGGCACTAGTAATCCCTCCTTACACTTGCCTATATATAGGGATGGGGTAAGTGGTGGTGGTGTGTATGAGTTTTGGGGGTGGGGAGGTGAAGAGATTGAAGGTGGTGTTGGTGGGGGTGGGAGGGGCTGAAGTGGTGAGGGAGGATTAGTGTGTGTGGAGGCAGTGGGGTTAGGTGGGGAGGCAGACATGTGTACATATGCCCCATTTAACATGCTAATGCCATTGTATAAACATCATATTACATAAATAAATAAATAAATAATAAACAAATAACATGGCCTTTTGAGAAGCTTGATTGTGGTATTCTTGACTACACAGGGGAAACAATTAGAGAGATACCAAAGAGTATCAGTACTTTAAAGCCCATACTAACTTGGGCTTATTTTAACTAGTTCAACTTGATGAGATTGAGGCAGAAATATTCTTTGGTACCTCTAATGCCTGCTGTAGCTTTCGATTTGTAGGATTTGTTTGGCATTGGCATTGTTTAAAAGTAAATAAATATGTCAGCCTCCATATCCTTTTCCCTTCAGGTGTGCTTTAAAGTGAACCTGAGGTGAAAATAAACTGACTGACCGACAGACCGCCCACAAGACACTCTCCAAGTAAAGGCTCGTACACACATGCGACTATAGTCGTTTGAAACGATCGTTCCCCGACCGTTCCAAACGACGATCGTTACAAAAAAAGAGCAAACGACTATTAAATAGAGCGACGAACGACGGTAGTCGTCAGAAACGAAAATACCAACCGGACGGATTTTGATCTGCCGACGATCGTTCACAAAACGTATGTGTGTATGCATATCGTTCTAAAACGATCGTTCCCAAACTGCAGCGCATGCTCACAAGCCTTTTGGACTATTTTCCTTAATTAAAAATGATTGTGTGTGTGTGTGTGTGTGTGTGTGTGTTTATGTTGGTATGTTTATTTGTAGTGTATGCTTATGTGTGTAGATGTGAGTCTGCGATGTTTACGTACATACATGTGTATATATATCTTTATGTATATGTATATGTATATATATACATATATAGATAGATACATAGATATATATATATATATATATATGTATATATATATATATATATATATATATATATATATATATTATTATAATTTATTTTTATATGTGTGTGTGTGTATATATATATCTAGACAGAGAGATAGAGGGAGAGAGAGAATAATGTATATATATAATATAGCTATGACATCACTTCCTCTAATCTACTGAACGAACGTGCGTTTGGCGAACGAACAATACGCAACTTCCTATAATCTACGGGCCATTTGCAGTGATGTTCGTTCCGGGTTACTAAACGATCGTATACATTTGCATACATACAGCCCCTTACCTTTACGTAACATCCGTGATCATTTGTAAACGAACGATCTTATCGTTTACACCTTTTCCTTGCCATATCTAACGACCATTTCTCCAACCATATGCAAGTGATCGTTCGTCGTTTGTTACGAACGATCGTTATCGTATGTGTACACGTGGCTTAAGACAGAAGGCTGCAGTCCACATGGAGAAGGGTTAGCTTTAGAGATGATCGATAAAGTGCAAATCATTCCAAGATGATGCAGGATTATGCAGATCTTGCATGCAAATTTATGTGGCTTTAAAAAGCACTAATCCAATTTCACCAAGGTGGAATTTGATTGTTCTATATTCAAGTTGCATAAAATTTGCATAATCCTGCATCAACTCAGAAGCATTTGCATCTTATTTACTAGCCATACTAGGTTGCAATAAACAGGACAGAAGCCAGACTGCAATCAACATGAAAGGTACCAGAGTCACATTGCAATCAATATGAAAGCCACCAGACTGCAATTGTGATGAAGACAGGAGACTCTCAAAACAAACCCTGAAGACTTCTAGCATGTTATATACTGTAGATATGGCTATATTATGAGCAATGTGTCTTTCAAGTACACCTGAACTGAAAGGGATCCATAGGCTGCATTATTTATTTCCTTTTAAACAATAGAATGTGGCAAAGCCATTAGATTGAGAACATGTTTTTGCAATTGTTTGCAATACGACTTGTTTAAAGTATTCTCTTAGAAGTGATGCAAAATATGTTAGCACTATAAAAATGCACAGAATACGTATGCACAAAAATGTGGGTAAAGAAATCATGCATTCTCTTAGTATAACTCTACTTAACCTTTTTGAAGCTCTGGAAAGAGTAAAGAGAGTTAACAACCTTTGCCGTATACATGTAAATAAGGAGCTGGGAAATTTGGTCGCGGGGTGAAGCCGTAAAAAAAGGGCTCACCCTGCTCCTGCAAAAGTCTCAGCAGCGTTAATTACTATTCCCCCACTAGGCCACCATGGACTCGGAATAAGACGTAATTCAGCTGCCAGCCATTGCTGGTGGCTGAATTACGCAGTTTTTATCCTAATTTGGGGACCTTCTCTTGACGGTGCCCAAATTGCTGACTAAGCACCAATATAGCTGTAATTCCTATTATGGTCTAGTGCTCTGGCTAATATATATATTGCGTAGGGTTGGGCTATAAATCATCAATTACATTGTTATCCTTATGGTCCCAACTAGAAAAGAAAAAGAAATAGATAAAATTACTAAAACTGAAAACTGGACATAGCAAGAAATAAAAAAACAAGAATTGAACAATAAAAACGATAGAAAAGAGAAAACACTAAAAACAGTAGTGCTTAAAAGCCTTTAATGGGCATGTGTTGCAGGAAAAAAATGCTATAAAGCTCACACAATAATGAAGAAAGTATCGCTAAGAAAAGTGATAGATACAGAGGAAGTTTCACATCCTCTATTAGCTCATTTCAACCTGATTTTGAAGTGTCAAGTGATGTGTTGCAGAGCCATGAAAATTGCCTACTAGATGCATCAAACCTATTACTACTAAAAAAATAAGAGTAAGTATAGGAGTGAAAAGGTCACAAACAGACATTGGAGCCCACTTTATTTTTCTCTCTCTCTCTGTTCTTCCCTGGTTATTCATCATAGATTTAACAAACTCATGCCATCAAAGTCAGCATGCTGCTGTGCTCTCTCCAAGCACAAAGGTTGCTGTCAGCGGTAAAGCAGAGGACAAGTACATAAACCCCTTCACAGTAGGGACCAGCATTGCGTGTTAGACTTTCTATCATATTGTCACAGGAAAACAAATTTCTGTTCAACAAGTCTTTGTCACGGCAATGCCTTGTAACAAAAGAGAAGTACAAGAGCTATAGCCCTGCAATGTTACAGGCAACACTTGCAATACATAGCTCTTCTACAAAATGGGAACCAGGTGCCCAAGAAAATTAGCATAAATACCACATTATAGATGCTATCAATGGTTATGTGTTACCGGAGTTAATTTTTGAAGTCATGCAGTAACCAGAAATCAGCTTATAAAAGATAAGTGCTCTTATCTGATTCTGTTAGGCTAGTACCTGAGAGAATTAACTCTATAATACCACTCATGCCTTATTATTCATCATTATGGCTTCCCAATTAAACTATCCCCATAGCTTACTGGCAGTGGCAGCCTTGGAAGTGAAAACAATATATGTCTGTCATCAGCTGTAATATTGCTGTACTGGGCATGATACCTTGATCTTTAATATATATATGGGGGTTGGGGGCTACTGGGGCAGGAGAAAAAATGGAATGTATGGAGGCCCCCCTGCAAAAAGATAGCATGGGCTCCCCTGGGTTCATAGGCCCCTAAACCCACTTCCCTCTGCAAGTACAGATAGCTAATAAAGGGAAAAATATAAAAATGCACACACCATCTCCCACCACCTCTTCCCGCCATGCAGAGTAGTGCAGAGAGAGACAATATTTACTTGCTCCAGCACTTAGGATTTCCTCCATACATCACAACGGCACTCTCTCCGCTGCCATCCTCTGGCTCTGATCACATGACTCACATTGGTCAAGTGAGTTGGCAAATGGCAGCAAAAAGGATGTGTGACTGTGAAGAATGGAGGTGACCCACAATGCTGGAGCAGGTAATAATGACTCTTCTCCCTGTGCTACTCTGCATGTGGATGGGGAGAGGGCGGAGGCCCCTTACAGCCTCTTTTTTCCCTGCAATTGTGGTGGCTATTGTTACACCGCTGTACTGGGGGATTTAGAGTTCATAGTTTCAGTGGCCCACAAAATCTTTATGGATTCCCTGTCTCATTCATGGATATAGGGATTGCCAATCAACGTAAAACTGTGCTCTCTAGTAGAGATGAGCTGAAATTTTCGAAATTTCGAACTGCTTTTATTACGAATGCGAAATTTAACATTACGACCCAAATTCGTAATTTCGTAATTAATTTTCAAATCGTAATTTACAATTTCGTAATCGAAATTTCACTCCCATAATTACGAATTTCGTGTGTCCAACCGAAATTTTACTTTTTCACGTTTGTAAGGGTTTGTATCCCTCTAGATGCCTAAAATGAATAGCACAGCCAGCCAGCCAGCCAGCCAGCCAGCCAGCCTCCTCCCCTCCTCCTCCTCCTCCTCCTCCTCCTCCTCCTCCTCCTCCTCCTCCTCCTCCTCCTCCTCCTCCTCCTCCTTCTCCTCCTCTCTCTCTCTCTCTCTCTCTCTCTCTCTCTCTCTCTCTCTCTCTCTCTCTCTCTCTCTCTCTCTCTCTCTCTCTCTCTCTCTCTCTCTCTCTCTCTCTCTCTCTCTCTCTCTCTCTCTCTCTCTCTCTCCAGAGATCTGTAGTATTTCAAAACCATACTCACATTCATGACATGTCCAGGGATCAAACCCAGGCCAACCACATGGAAGACAGCTATGCTCACCACCATACCACCAAACACACACTAAATAGACTGCTAACCTAAATCTTACTTGTAGACAGTCATATGAGACACATGCTGGGTGCAGGGCTTTGTGATTGGACCATGGACCATGCGATAGAGTGAGGTGCAAAAATGAAATCATGCCTAGCAGAGGATGGTTTCACAATGCTAAATGCTAGGCTGGCTGTGGTGCAATTGGTTAGTGCATCTGGCTGGTAACAGCAAGGTTACAGGTTCAATTCCATCCAGGCATGTCTTTTCCTTTTGCGTTCAACAGTTGTCCAAACAGAGCCAACAGAGCCCCAGATAGCCATGTAGAGTTAGGTCACAGCTAGCCTGGCTGTGGTGCAATTGGTTAGTGTGTCTGGCTGGTAACAGCAAGGTTACAGGTTCGATTCCATCCAGGCATGTCTTTTCCTTTTGCGTTCAACAGTTGTCCAAACAGAGCCAACAGAGCCCCAGATAGCCATGTAGAGTTAGGTCACAGCTAGCCTGGCTGTGGTGCAATTGGTTAGTGTGTCTGGCTGGTAACAGCAAGGTTACAGGTTCGATTCCATCCAGGCATGTCTTTTCCTTTTGAGTTCAACAGTTGTCCAAACACCGAGCACAAAGTTTTGCATGCGTAAAGTTTTACGCACGCAAAATACCCCATGGGGTTCAATGGCGCAGCGCGCGCACGCAAAAGGAAAAGACATGCCTGGATGGAATCGAACCTGTAACCTTGCTGTTACCAGCCAGACACACTAACCAATTGCACCACAGCCAGGCTAGCTGTGACCTAACTCTACATGGCTATCTGGGGCTCTGTTGGCTCTGTTTGGACAACTGTTGAACGCAAAAGGAAAAGACATGCCTGGATGGAATTGAACCTGTAACCTTGCTGTTACCAGCCAGATGCACTAACCAATTGCACCACAGCCAGCCTAGCATTTAGCATTGTGAAACCATCCTCTGCTAGGCATGATTTCATTTTTGCACCTCACTCTATCGCATGGTCCATGGTCCAATCACAAAGCCCTGCACCCAGCATGTGTCTCATATGACTGTCTACAAGTAAGATTTAGGTTAGCAGTCTATTTAGTGTGTGTTTGGTGGTATGGTGGTGAGCATAGCTGTCTTCCATGTGGTTGGCCTGGGTTTGATCCCTGGACATGTCATAAATGTGAGTATGGTTTTGAAATACTACAGATCTCGAGAGAGAGAGAGAGAGAGAGAGAGAGAGAGGGAGGAGGAGGAGGAGGAGGAGGAGGAGGAGGAGGAGGAGGAGGAGGAGGAGGAGGAGGAGGAGGAGGAGGAGGAGGAGGAGGAGGAGGAGGAGGAGGAGGAGGAGGAGGAGGAGGGCTGGCTGTGCTATTCATTTTAGGCATCTAGAGGGATACAAACTTTAAAATACTAAATTTCGTAATCGTAATTACGAAAATTTGTGTAATTTGCGAAAATTACGAAATTCCGATTACTGTTAAAATCGTAATTGTAGTAATTTCGCGAAATTTCGGAAATTCGTAATTAGGTCATTACGCTCATCCCTACTCTCTAGTGATTGAACAGATAGGAATCAGCTATACCATTATCTTAACTGCAAAGGTTGCCACCTAACATAATCTCTGTGGATCAGATCCACAACCTCTTTCTGAAAAGCTGAGACTTGTTATAGTTGTTTTTTTTTTCATGCACTCACTACTATTTGAATCAAGTAAAATATACCTAAAACTCAATTACCTTTTCAAAGTTTAATTAACCAGCCTACTATAAATCTTTGTGTAATGTTAGTAAAAAAAGCACACAGAATAGTGTTTAAAATCTATGCTAAACTTGTGTCCCTAGTAGCAGAGAAAAAACTGCACTTAACAATTCCAAGCGACTAACCTTTTTTCCTTTTAGCAGTTTTTGTATTGGAGAAAGCAGGCTGTCTATAATAGCCCCAGTGTACAAACATTCACTAGCACAATCCTTGCGGTCACTTAACATCCTGACAACTTCCATAGCCAAGCTTGCTGGAGCATAGCTTCCTACAAATTAAAAGAAGAAGATATAAACTTGTAAGACAGAACATTGAAATAATACAGAGGTATGTTGACACAGTAATAAACAAGTTACCACATACAATACAATGAAAACAAAACCAGGGTTTAAAGAGAATCTGTACTCTAAAATTCTTACAATAAAAAGCATACCATTCTATTCATGATGTTCTCTTGGGCCCCTATGTGCTTTTTCTGCTCTTCCTGCTGCCATTCTGGCTTGTAATTGCCAGTTTTAGGCAGTGTTTACATACAAAAACATGGCTGCTAACCAGCTTGTGATAGGCCAAGAGGAGCTCAGTCTGTGACTCACACAGAGCCTGCAGGGGGCGCGGAGAGGCTGTGTATAGCTTCTATCCTATAACAAGCAGAGTAGCACGTTCCTGCCTGAGTGCCAGAGCCCGACAAAGCCGGCAGAAGAAAGAAGATTAGATTATATAACAGAGATAATACAGCCACTGTGTAACTAGGAAAGGCTGCAGTAAGACAGACCACATTAGAACAGGTATAGAAGAAATAAGGCTGAATAAGGCTGAACATTTTGTTACAGAGTCTCTTTTAGAAAAAAAAAGGCAGAGCTGAGCTCCATTTATGGTGCAGGCTGTACTCTTTAGTCTATGCCAGACTTTCAGGCCATTTAGTAAACTATCAGGGGTCCAAAGGAGCATATTTCCAGTCAATAGCACTGGAATGCAGATGGGTACATGAAAAGAAACACATCCTCAAGGCAGAAGATGCAAACAGAGCAGTTGTAACGGAAGTCAAGGGTAGAGTCTTCCTTATAGAGGTCACAAGCATATATGCGCTGAAATTTCAAGTTGCTAACCAAACCACTTAAATACAAGTTATCACAGAGAGGAAAAGCAAGGAGTGCAAAGCTATGATACTTTGCTACCGTAACACCAATATTAGAGCTTTGGACTCGACAAACTTACGTTCTCTGAGATGCAGCTGAAATTGGAATGCTAGACTGCTGTACATTTATTTTATAAGGACTCGTCTAGAAATGACATTTTTTATGCATGGGTGGAGTCAAATTTCTTTTAAAAAAATCTTATTCATTTAGAGAAACAATTAGATACATTAATATAGGTTGGTACATTTCTTTTAGCCTCAACATAGAAAAAGGGTAAACCTACAATAGATTTCTGGGCATAAAATAAAAGTAACCAATACACAGAAAACATCATAAACATCATACTCTCTTCTCCCTTTAAGGGAAAATTCAATTTTTGCTGATAAATAAATCACTCCCCTCAGCTAATATCTACTGTATACAAATAACTTTAGCTTGATTTATGAGCAAAGACAAAAGCAGGCATCCTGCAGAGTTTCCAACAGTGAAATGCCTGAAGGGGGTGTTGAAGTTTGATGATTACACTAGATGAGTAGGAAGCATTGCAATAAGGCACTGGAAGTTAGTTTGCACTTTAGAGAATTACACTGAAGAAATACTGATTTCAAGGTTACAGCAGAAGACAGCATTTGATTACTGAAGAGGAGCATCAGGTACCAGCAAGAGCCTCGAGGTAGAGGCGAGTATAATGTTTTCTCCCTAGAGCTCATTTAATATGTCATGCATGAGGAACCATGTTAATTAATTCGTTTTTAAAGAATTGCCCTTAATAAAATTAACATTTGTGCTTTACTTAGTGGCTTAATCTTATGAACAGCATGTAAACAAATAGCATTTTTTTCTAAATAAACATACGGTAGTTTATTGCCTTAAGTTCAAAAATATACAGATAAAATGCCAACCTCTTGAATTTCAAAATCGCAAGCCAGAAGTGACAATGCTCTAATAGATAAAGCTAAAAAAAACAATCATATTGCAAGCAAACAACTGATTTCATTTCGCAGCCCAACGCATGTTTGCCCTGCTTGTGACAAAGTATAGGCGGTGCCCTTATTTCTGCTGGACATTCCAAGGAAGTTGCAGATCACTTTCCTCACTTGATGCGGATCTTTGAATTCTTTTTTATGTATGTGCCTCATATACAGTATATTACTTCACACAAATATTATGAAAATGATTTTATTTTTCCTCTGAAAAGGAGGCATTGCTTGCACATGAAAAGATTTTCAGGCTAAATAACAATAGCTTATTTTGTGTGTTTTAATTTTACACAATAAATGGTATTTTTATTTAGTCAAATGCTTTTTGTATGCATACGGTATGTTTTTTTTTTGGTTTGAAGACCCTCTTTTCTCTCTATTATGTTGGTTACTCAGTAATTACTGGGTTGCTAGGAGAGCAAACTTAATTAAATTCTTAGTGGTAACTTTCACTTTTTAAGTTCTGAAAATGAGATCTTAGGCTAGGTTCACAGTGGGTATTGCGTTCTCTGTAACAGCAAGACACACACAATACAACAGAACGGGAAAGTTGTGCTGCGTAATCCACACACTGCGACACATGTAGTGAAGCATACAATCAATGAAAAGTATACGTCATTCTTATTGTTAATGCAAAAGTATTGCGGTGATGTATAGTGCTTTGTGATGCCGAACGCTGTTAAACTGCACTGGCCGCTCTGTGAACATTGCATAGGTGGTGCATTGCAATGCAAAAAGCTGCGTTACAATGTGGCCGTTACGCCACACTACAACTCATCACTGTGAACATAGCCTTAAATGACAACTGAAATGAGAAGAATATGGAGGCTGTCATATTTATTTCCTTCAAAACATTACTAGTTGCTGATCTATTTGGCTGCAGTAGTGTTTGATCACCAGAAACAAGCATGCAGATAATCTTGTCAGATCTGACAATACCATCAAAAACACCTGATCAGCATATGCTTGTTCAGGGTCTATAAATAAAAGTATTAGATGCAGAAGGTCAGCAGGATAGACAGGCAACAGGTATTGTTTAAAAGAAAATAAATATGGCAGCCCTCATATCCTTCTGGCTTGAGTAGTCCTTTAAGTGAAATGGAAAGTTATCTTTTTTTAGTACTAAGTATAAGAGATGGCAAATGAGATGATAATAATGCCAGCTACCAATATAAGTTCATGCAGATTGTACCCAGCCTGAAACTGGAGTAACCCAACACACTTCCTGCCTAAGCTGCATGCAAGCTGGAATAACATGCAGCCTAATGACCATCTCTACTAAATAGAGATGATATTTCTTTAATTCGGTTATATTTAGATATTGCAAATACAGGTTTACTTTTTGTGCAATTCCACTTACTGGCAATTCTTTTAAATGACCACAATAGCATCTTGTTTACTATTTAGTGGTAAAAGATAATATAATCCCATAGAGAACAATAGGGTTTAAATGTCAGTCAGCAGGTTAGCAGTAGAGTTGGGCCGAACGGTTCGCCTGCGAACGGTTCCATGCGAACTTCAGTGGTTCGCGTTCGGGTCCCGCAGGCAAACTTTTGCGGACGTTCGGTTCGCCCCATAATGCACCATGAGGGTCAACTTTGACCCTCTACATCACAGTCAGCAGGCCCAGTGTAGCCAATTAGGCTACACTAGCCCCTGGAGCCACTCCCCCCCTAATAAAAGGCAGGCAGCGGCGGCCATTACGCTCACTCGTGTGCCTGCGTTAGTGAGAGTAGGGCGAGCTGCTGCAGACTGTCTCTCATAGGGAAAGATTAGTTAGGCTTAGCTTGTTCCTGGCTGCATACCTGTTCTGTTCAGTGAGCCCGCCATACCTGTTCTGTTCAGTGAGCCCACTGGATACCTGCATACCTGTTCAGTGAACCTGCCACTGCATACCTGTTCTGTGAACCCACCACTGCATACCTGTACTGTGAACCCACCACTGCATACCTGTACTGTGAACCCACCACTGCATACCTGTACTGTGAACCCACCACTGCATACCTGTTCAGTGAACCCACCACTGCATACCTGTTCAGTGAACCTGCCACTGCATACCTGTTCTGTGAACCCACCACTGCATACCTGTTCAGTGAACCCACCACTGCATACCTGTTCAGTGAACCCACCACTGCATACCTGTTCAGTGAACCCACCACTGCATACCTGTTCAGTGAACCCACCACTGCATACCTGTTCAGTGAACCTGCCACTGCATACCTGTACTGTTCAGTGAACCCGCCACTGCATACCTGTTCTGTTCAGTGAACCCGCCACTGTATTCCTGTTCAGTGAACCTGCCACTGCATACCTGTTCTGTTCAGTGAACCCGCCACTGTATTCCTGTTGTGTTCAGTGAACCCGCCACTGTATACCTGTTCAGTGAACCTGCCACTGCATACCTGTTTTGTGAACCCGCCACTGCATACCTGTTCTGTTCAGTGAACCTGCCACTGTATACCTGTTCTGTTCAGTGAACCCGCCACTGCATACCTGTTCTGTTCAGTGAACCCGCCACTGTATACCTGTTCAGTGAACCTGCCACTGCATATCTGTTCTGTGAACCCGCCACTGCATACCTGTACTGTTCAGTGAACCCGCCACTGCATACCTGTTCTGTTCAGTGAACCTGCCACTGTATACCTGTTCTGTTCAGTGAACCCACCACTGCATACCTGTTCAGTGAACCTGCCACTGCATACCTGTTCTGTGAACCCACCACTGCATACCTGTTTTGTGAACCCACCACTGCATACCTGTTCAGTGAACCCACCACTGCATACCTGTTCTGTGAACCCGCCACTGCATACCTGTACTGTTCAGTGAACCCGCCACTGCATACCTGTACTGTTCAGTGAACCCGCCACTGCATACCTGTTCTGTTCAGTGAACCTGCCACTGTATACCTGTTCTGTTCAGTGAACCCACCACTGCATACCTGTTCAGTGAACCTGCCACTGCATACCTGTTCTGTGAACCCACCACTGCATACCTGTTCTGTGAACCCACCACTGCATACCTGTTCAGTGAACCCACCACTGCATACCTGTTCAGTGAACCCACCACTGCATACCTGTTCAGTGAACCTGCCACTGCATACCTGTACTGTTCAGTGAACCCGCCACTGCATACCTGTTCTGTTCAGTGAACCCGCCACTGTATTCCTGTTCAGTGAACCCGCCACTGCATACCTGTTGTGTTCAGTGAACCCGCCACTGTATACCTGTTCAGTGAACCTGCCACTGCATACCTGTTCTGTGAACCCGCCACTGTATACCTGTTCTTTTCAGTGAACCCGCCACTGCATACCTGTTCTGTTCAGTGAACCCACCGCATCAGTGCACATTGATGTATACACATGCAAGATGTTTTAAAGCACTTTAGGCCTGTCATTTAGCATTCAGTGTGATTTCTGCCCTTAAAACGCTGCTTTGCGTCAAATCCAGATTTTTCCCGGGGACTTTTGGCATGTATCCCACTCCTCCACCTGGGGGTCCAGGTGTTAGACCCCTTGAAACATCTTTTCCATCACTTTTGTGGCCAGCATAATTTTTTTTTTCAAAGTTCGCATCCCCATCGAAGTCTATTGCGGTTCGCGAACTTTTACGCGAACCGAACCTTACGCGTAAGTTCGCGAACCCGGTTCGCGAACCTAAAATCAGAGGTTTAGCCCCACTCTAGTTAGCAGATATGGCTTCTGTAAAATTACAGATTTCATTCTTAATGCAGTAAAATAACGCTCCATTGAGCTCCATAAACCTGTCAATCAAACCAGTAGGCTAACCTAAAAAAGTCTACTTGTAATATGATATTTTGGTCCCAAACATAATAAATGGATAAAGGAAATATAATGAAACACTTTACATTACTTCTAAAACCCATTCCATGTCTATTCTACTCTTGTTTCCACTTACGTTATGAGATATGAGGAGTTGTGTGCATGTACATATGAAAACATGGGAAAAGGCAATAACTTGAAGAGCAGAGTTCTTCCCATAGGATTCACAAAATATACATGAAGTTAGAGGACTAGTCAGCATCAATATAAACAGCAAACGGGGTCAACTGTCTACTTTAATTGTAATATGCTGTCTAAGGTGCATGGTGAAGAGGTACAAAAATAGGCAGTGTATAACCACAGCAAGGTTAATGTGAAAACTATGAGGTATCAATACAAAAACAATGTCTGTTTAACAAAGTCTATTTAGTCAAATAAAACAAAAGTAGTTTGCGCAGTCTTCAGGCCCAAACACATGCACAATATGCCATCTAATGGGGATCGGGATCCGATCCTTCAGGCAACATTGCAGGGCCAAGGCTGTGCAGATGAGTTTCTTGCTTGCTTGCAAGCGAGCAACGATCTTTGCTCTATGCAGGGGGGGGGGGGGGGGGTGGAGTGAGAATGATGTCGCGCGGCATACAGGGTAAGTGGTGGAGAACAATGCTATCTTCTGTTGCTTGGCCAAAGTGATCCGCCAGGACAGACTGCTGGCTGAGTGGTCGGGGGAACATCGGGGGTTTCATCTGGTATGTGCATGTGTCTTAAATATCTACCTAGTATCAGTCTTCGATCCGGCTTGGGCCAAATACTTTCAGTGTTCCAAAGTTACAAAACAGGGTCACAGCTTCACCATGTCTGATTTACAAAGTTTCAAATGAC
The DNA here is from genome assembly GCF_040937935.1 of Hyperolius riggenbachi. Taxonomy (NCBI): domain Eukaryota; kingdom Metazoa; phylum Chordata; class Amphibia; order Anura; family Hyperoliidae; genus Hyperolius; species Hyperolius riggenbachi. The sequence goes on from NC_090649.1 coordinate 288,599,651, forward strand.
TCTTGACCCCATCACAATCTCCTCACATTAGAACCTCATTTAACTACCATAGGGTTACATCCCCCTAGTGACAAGGCGATTTTTTACAATTCTGTGCTCTGCAGCTTTAAAAGCTTGCTGCAGAGCCATACAACTTAGCACATAAATGCATTCCCCCCCCCCCTTTTCTTGCTACCACCAGAGCTTTCTGTTGGAGGCATCTTGTTTTATTCTTATTTTTTTGTAACAAAAATGTGTATTTTTTTTATTTTTCCCCCCCAAGATCCAATCACAGCAATCCCTCTCATAGGCATCAGCCTCGATCGCGTTGGAGCCGCTCCAAGGGACAGCCGAGTGACACGGCTGTCCCCAGTACAGCACTACTGTAGATCGCAGTGCTGTACAATGTAAATAGATGGCAGTTTCACTGTCTAACAGTCTGCTAGCGGCATTCGCCGCTAGTAGACTGATGATGGATCGGCTTGCGAGATCCCCGCTAATCTCCTCCCACCACTCTTGATGCCTTTCGGTGTTAGGTGGTCCTGGGGCTGCCACTTTCCTGACGCCTACCAGCATTAGGAGATCAGGAAGGCATAAACAATGGGATGAACAGTTAAACAGTTACACAGTTACATAGGTTGGCTGAAAAAACACATTCGGCCATCAAGTTCAACCAGAAAAAAAAAATAAAATCAATAAGTAAGCATGAGGTACCTTTCTCTCTTGCACCCTCACATATGCCAGTTGTACCAGGGGAAGGCAGGAATAAAAACCTTACAAAGCTTGGGCCAGCTAACCTGCAAGGGGGAATAATTCCTTCCCGAGTGCAACGTGCAGTCAGATAACATCCCTGGATCAAGTTTGCTGGGCATTAACCACTTGAGGACCCACCCTTTACCCCCCCTTAAGGACCAGCGCTGTTTTAGGTGATCTGTGCTGGGTGGGCTCTGCAGCCCCCAGCACAGATCAGAGGGCACTCAGAGCGATCAGATCGCCCCCCTTTTTTCCCCACTAGGGGGATGATGTGCAGGGGGGGTCTGATCGCTCCTCCTGGCTGGCATTTTGCGGGGGGGGGGGCACCTCAAAGCCCCCCTCCGCTGCGAAATTCCCCCCCTCCCTCTCCTACCTGCCACCCCCGGGAGATCTGGGCTGCACAGGACGCTATCCGTCCTGTGCAGCCAGTGACAGGACGTCCCCTGTCACATGGCGGCGATCCCCGGCCGCTGATTGGCCGGGGATCGCCGATCTGCCTTACGGCGCTGCTGCGCAGCAGCACCGTACAAATGTAAACAAAGCGGATTATTTCCGCTTGTGTTTACATTTAGCCTGCGAGCCGCCATCGGCGGCCCGCAGGCTATTCACGGAGCCCCCCGCCGTGAATTGACAGGAAGCAGCCGCTCGTACGAGCGGCTGCTTCCTGATTAATTAGGCTGCAGCTGGCGACGCAATACTGCGTCGCTGGTCCTGCAGCTGCCACTTTGCCGACACACGGTATAAGCGTGCGGTCGGCAAGTGGTTAACTAGTAATTATGCCCACGGATGTCCTTCAATGCAAGGAAATTATTCAAAACTCTTTCAAATGCAGATAAAGAATTTGCCATTTCTTCTCCTGTGGTAAAATATTCAACATTTTCCACCATACGTGGATCATGTCCCCTTGTCCGTTGTACAAGCTCAGGGACAAAAAGCCTATCTGCCAAGATTTAGTATTGCCCTCTGATGTACATGTCCAAACGTTTTTAGTAAGTGAGACCTTCCAACTGACTGATTAGCTTAGTTGTCCATTTGTTTTACCTGTTCTAGTATGTTAATGTCCTTTCTATAATGGGGTACCCAAAACAGTATTCCATACGCTAGATGTAGCCTTAGAAGGCATTTAAACAGAGGGAGTAGTATACTAGCATCTCGTGATTTTATTTCCCGTTTCATGCATCACAGAATTTTATTAGCTTTAGCTGCTGCTGCTTGGAATTTAATATGGGTGTGTAACTTGTTACCAACCAGTATTCCCAAGTCCTTCTACAAGTCTGATGTTCTCAGCTGTAAGCCATTTATACATTATGTTGCTCTACCACTGGCATGTTAAAGGTGCATGGTTGTACCTTTATCTACATTAAATTTAATCTGCCATCTGTCTGCCCATATAGCAATGCTGTTGAGATCCTGCTGTAAAATTTCACTATCATGCTTAGTGTTTAGAAAATTCCACATAATTTTGTATCATCTGCAAAGATGGCAATATTACTTTGTATTCCATTCACTAGATCATTAATAAATAGGTTGAAAAGGATTGGACCGAGTACTGACCCTTGCGGAAGCCCACTGCTGACAGTTTCCCATTTTGAATAAAACCCATTTACCACCACTCTTTGCCTTCTGTCCCTTAACCAGTTCTTTATCCACAAACATTCTTTGTGGGAGAAAAAGAAACAGGCATTCGGGCACCTTCCGTCTTTGTTTATTATAAGGACATTGCTCCAAATGATACAGCAGACATTGAACCAATAGTGCATACATCAGTGATTGGGGCGATGGTGATGACATGGAAGTGGGGGTGCCGGGCACCGTACGGGGCTTGCAGTTTCGCGTCTCACTAGATGCTTGGTCACGCTGTGCACCGCATCTACAAATTTCTCCTAGTCACTGTATCCTCAGCTTCTACACCAGGCTTTTTTCAAAATGAGCTCCATTGCCTACTGTATTATTCAACACTATTGTTGTCCTGGCTCCCTTGCACCACATCTTAATCCAATATCCCTGGAGGGCTCTCATTGCCAATTTAAGATGGGATAGCAATGCAAAACAAACAGCAGGCTAGGCACTTTGTTCAAAGGGGTGAAGGAAAATGCTTCTACTTTATATCATATACAGCATATGCAGATCTTACCCGTCTCTGTCACTGCAACATCGAGCGGACGTGCTCGTGGTTCCCACGAGGGAGAAGGAAAACAGCAAATTTTCCAAATCAATGGTGAAGTCCAGGCACAGTCCTCAGTTGCCAAATGTAGTGAGGTGTCTTCAGGAGTGAGACAGTGGGACAGGTAATCAGAAGTGGGAGCAAGAGTGGTGACAGACGGGTACTACAGCCGTTTCACGTAACTGAAACTTGACCACGTGCTTGGTCCAGGTGTGGACAAAGCATGTGATCAAGCGTCAGTAATGCACTTGGTCACATACAAAGTATGTGATTACCTATCCAAAGTAATCTGATTACCCATCCAACTGTCTCACTCCAAGCACCCTGAGTGCACGATTTCTGCTGACTTTTAATGCACTGAAGACACCTAAATACATTTTGCAACTGAGGACTGTGCCTGGACTTCATCCCTGATTTGGAAACTAGGATGGGATAGCTTCCTAAAAAGATAAGGGAATCTGGAGCCTATCTTGACAAATGTATTTACAGCCAAACTAAACTTAAATTGGTTGATTAATAAGAATTACTTGTGAAACTGAATAGTTTAATATCAAAAACAGTTCTGTATCTGTGCTTGCTTGCAGCTGTGCACATATCCATATAGAATGAGAATTACAAGTGTGTGAGTGGTTTCTGACCAGCAGATAATGCTATTGTGTATTGTGCTGAGAAATATAGCAAATCATCTATAATTCTTCCTGACCCATTCACCAGCAGCATCCAGAGAGGAGAGAACAATGTCTGTAGTAACAAGGTCTGTAGTAAAGTCTGCAAACTATATTTTGCACATGAAATATGTGCCTTGAAATATTTTTTATAGAAATAATGATGTGCATTTATCAGATTAAATTCTATTTAAATTAAAGTGCCTTGTTCATTTTTGGGTTCCCTTGTGCTGTAATGATTTGACTGTGCAGAATTATTGGGGGAGCTGAGGCAACATTCCAAATACTTGTATTCCAGCTGGCTGGGGGACACCACTTTGTGATAGCTTAAGGACATGTAAAAACATATTATAATTTAAAAGCAATTACCTGTATAAGCTCCAGCTGCCCGCTTTTGTACATTTGAGCAATATATCATAATATGGGTGAAAAGAACCACCAGGTCAGATAATGTCACGGCTTCTGAAAAAAAATGAATTATATGAAATACTTTACCTTGTAAAGAAAAACGTTACTATATATTTGAAACCAAACTTGTACTGAAATGAGATAATTATTTATATGTATAGTTCTAATTGTAAATGGAACCTTTCTGGAGTCCGCAATAACCATATCTTTCTGCTTCAAACTACTAAAGTGTTTCAAGTTCAAATTGTTATGCATAAAATGTAACTCTAACCTATTGCCCCAAGTTCTATCATACAACTTAAAGAGACTCTGTACCAAAAATTACAACGTTTTTTCTACCATCCTACAAGTTCCTAAAGCTGTTCTAATGTGCTCTGCCTTACAACAGCACTTTCTACTATAACTGTCTCTGTAATAAATCAATGTATCTTTCCCCTGTCAGACTTACCAGCGATCCGCCCGGCGGATCGTCGGTAACCAGTCTTATCACCCGAACAATAGTCTGTACACACGTCGGATTTGACCCGAAAACGTCCGAACGACGGAACGTTCAAACGACGGGTCGTTCGCTAAAATCCGACGTGTGTATGGGCCTTTAGGCTGTAAAAGTAGCTGGCTGACACATACTGAGGAATTGCAAACACAGGCACAGGCAGAGCTGTCTGCAGGAAGCCTGTCACTTCAGTGCATGAGAGAAGCAGGGGACAGAAGGTAAACACACAAATGATCTTTTGAGATTCAAAAGGAAAGCTGTATACAGCCTGCTTGTGTATGGATGTATTTTCTATGTGTGGACATACTGTACATCAACCTACTTCCTGTTTTGGTGGCCATTTTGTTTGTTTATAAACAAACTTTTTACAACTGTTTTTGACTACTTTTAATGCGGCGGGGAGCGGCGAAATTGTGACAGAGGGTAATAGGAGGTGTCCCCTAGCACACTGGTATGTTTACTTTTGTGCGATTTTAACAATACAGATTCTCTTTAAAGCCTAAATAGAAAATGACATGGCAAAAATCATTAAAGATAATTTATCAAGGGCAGAGTAAGGGCTGGTGCACACTACAAGAACTTTTAAAACGCTAGCAAATTGAAAAGCTCTTGCTAATGCAATGCTATGGGGAATTTTTACAAAATCACATTGCTCCAGTGCGAACACACACATAGGGTAGCATTAGCAAGAGCTTTTTAAAATCACAAAACGCTTGGAAAAGCTCTTGTAGTGTGAACCAACGTCAAAAGTGGCAAAGCTGGAGAGCTGCTCAGAACAAATATTCACATTTCAGTTCAAATGAACATGTGCATGTCGGACGTAAGTCGGGGACCACCTGTATATAGGAACAATGTTTTCCAAGAACTGAAATGATTGATAAGTTAAAATGAACCTATACAGATGGATATAATACTATGTTAAACAAATAGATTTTCTATGAAAACCTTAGGGTCTTTTTCAATAGCATACATTCCAAATCTGATTTTCACAACGTATGCAATTTGTTGCACTGCCAAAATAAGATAAATCATGGTGTGCGGTTTCAAAACAGTAAAGCTGGCCATACAAAAATCGGTTTGGCTGAAGGCGCGTAAACACGCCATACCGCCGCAAACAACGGGTCCGTCAGACCCTCCCGCTGAGCGGATCGTTCAGAAACAGCCTTATCAGTCTGCCGACAGCTTGTACACAAATGCTACTGTCGGCTGAACGGAGGGTCTGATGGACCCATCGTTAACAGATAGACCTCTCTCAGATCATTATCCAATCAGAGAGGGATCTAACTTATCAAATCCCTCCACACACTGTACACAAATTTACAATAGATTTCAGTATGAAATCTAAATAAAATCTGTGCACACTGCCTGCTGGGTTCCCATGTCTCCGAGCCCCCCAATCTCACTTCACACTTCCCCCAATCACTCAGTGAGAGAAGAAATAAGTTATTCTTGTCATGTGCTTTGTTAATTTTGCACTTCTGGCAAATGGATAAGAGCTCTTGAGAGAATTCCTTTATTGATTAGTGAAGGGATGCTTAGCTGATTATTAGATTACTGGGGCGATTGAATATCAATATAAAGTCTTGCTCCTTCATTACTGAGCACCACAATAGGCCAAAGAGTGTACCAGTGCTCTAATGTCCATCAGCAGTGGGCACAGTGCTGTGAGAAAATTCCCAAAAAGTTTGAGGTGCCCACAGGTGCAGAGTGCATAAATGAGCATGCTTCAGCATGCATAGCAAACTGTCCTCACGCTGGCTTGCTTCCTCTAGTGCCCTGTGCAGCTTTTGAACTGGCCACTAGAGCCCCAGGCTCAATGTCATGTGACTGCAGTGACCCTGGAGCTCTATTGGTCAGTTTGAAAAGCTGCTGGGAACATCAGTGGGTGCAAGCTGAAGTGAGGACAGGTAGCTATACACACTGCAGCACGCTCCACAGTGCACTATGCATATGGAACCCCCTGACACATCACTCGTGATATATTCCCCGCAGATAGGCCGACACCCCCCCACCCCACAAGTGTTTTACACACAAAACTGTGGTGTAGAAATGTCGGCCTATCTACTGTGGTATACGTAAATTGACAGACAGATTTGATTTTTTTTGTTCCCCCTAAAGATGATTTGATATCTTCTGTGCACAAATAAGGGTAAGTTTGTTACTTACATTTACAAAACACTAGCATAAGTATTAGTAAAATCTGACTGGCTGAAAGAAATACAGACATTAGTATTACAGTCACATTGATAAGCATGTATATCATCATTTTATTTAAATACCTTTTCGATTCTTCAGCTTTATTGGAAACAGGCTTCTGCCTTGTTTATATATCAGCAATCTGCCGAGAAGACTAAGTGAATGAACAAAGTATAAATAATGTAACTCCTTTCTGGAGTACAATGCCTTCTGCTTAGTGCCTGGAGAGAAAAAAGGAGAAAGACACATAATTAAGGTTTTGTAGATGCACATGGAAATGTGACATTTCCTTTGACTGACACCAACAGCGCAGAGAATAATAGATTTTTCACTCTGTCAAATAAAATCTTAGTCTTGGTCAAAATTACTAGCCTAACTGAACATGAGACTAATAAATATTCCCCATCAGCAGGTTGTTTACTGCTTCAAGGGACAGCTGTACACACAAGCCAACAAAACATCAGTAACAATTTCAGCGGAATTCCTAGAGTGGACTTAATTTAGTAAGTCACAGAAAGGCAGTATTATTTTCTTACATATAATTCAGCGTATATTTACAACCAGTCACATTTTCTATGCATTGTCGTGCCAGCAAGTCTCATTTTGCTTTTTTGCCATGTAGATTCTAGGGCAATATGCATTGAACTACTATGGCAGGGTACAACATCAAAATCTTGTCAAACTGCCATTGGCTAATTTTCTATGAATGACATTCTCCTGTAACCATATGGTCTGTAAAATGCATGCCTTCCACATTGAAGGTCGGGGGCTTGCTATGACCTTTCTCTAGCAAACCTGTCACCTCCTTCCCCAAATGAAAGAAAGACCGTCAATCTATAGAGTATGCTTGCTATAGGAATACTTATTTTAAAATCTGCAGCCACAGCCAAACTATTTTTAGTAGTCGGCCTATTATGCAATTCTAAAATTGACCAATCAATGTGTACCTACTCTAGGAGACTTTTAGGTTTTCTTTAAATGACAGGTGTGTGTCTGTCAAGTGGTTCTCAGGGAAAAATGTTTTATTACTGCAATTAATTACACACTAAGGCATAGTTGCTTACATTTGTCCAATGCCTGAAAAACATTACCTGTCATGAAGAAATCAATTGGTTTCACCACCACATAAGAACAGTAATAACAGCATTACAGTAACAGTGCAGTAATAACATAATAACAGCATTATCAGAAATGATGAGGTGGCTCTCTGGGCATCATGCAATAATCTACAGGCAGCTGACCGCTTCATGACAATTGCCTCTTTCTGTGACAAAAACAAAAAGCAAGCAAACACCCCCCCCCCCCCCTAAAAAAAGATATAGGCACACGGACAATCGTGACAAAAGAGTCTTGTATGACCTCCCAAAATCATAATTTTTCCATGTGTGATGGCTTCACTGTAATAGTTTTTATGCCTTAAAACTCCAAATCAAACTCGTAAAAATCAGCTTTATTGCAAGCTTACTGCTTCAAACAAAATGTGAATAACCATGATGCACTGAGTACCATTATATCTATTGTCATACCTTTTTCTCTTGTGTGAAATCTGTTTTGAGTCTATAACCTCTTGAGCCCCAGAGGTTTAAAGCCCCCAGTGACCAGGATTTTTTTTTTACAATTTTACGGTTTATTGGTTGGTTACACAATTTAGCACCCAAATGAATTGTACCTCCTTTTCTTCTCACAAATAGAGGTTTATTTTGGAGGTATTTGGGTATTTGATTGCTGCTGCTATTTTTTTTTAATATGAATTAAAAAAGACTGAATTTTGTTTAACAATAACAAACAGATAACTTAATTGGCTTCCCCCTAAATTGGACCTAGACTACGATACATACAATACACAATACATACATAGACATATGCCTATAGTAGGTATTAGATTGTGAGCTCTTCCAAGGGACAGAAAGTGACAAAACAATATACTCTGAACAGCGCTGCGGAATATGTCAGCGCTATATAAATACTAACACATTTGATCACTAAAAAAACAGCCTGCCAGCTCCGATCACTGGCTGCCAGGATGATCGCTGGGGCCTGCTGCTTATACTGACGGGAGTGTGCATCTCTCTCGTCAAAGCTTGTTCCTCGCGAGATGATGCATATATCCATCGCCAAGGAACAAGGGAGCCACCACCATTCTGCGTTAAGTGGTCGACAAGAAGTTAAATCTTTTACTGCTCCTCTAATGACGCAGGAATTGTTCTGCTACTTCCACCAGTGTGACTTTGTCATTATTAATAAGCAAATTGTTCATCTCTGCACCATCAATTATATTGTGTCTGGAGCTGTTTCTATCATCTGTAAAGAACTAATCAAGCAGCTAAATCTATCAGTTTAAAAATTACCTGTTGACATTAAGAGCCCTTTTTCACTCACTGTAGGTTCTTCTTAATGCGATTTCCCATGTGTTGCTGCGTGATTTTTTTCATTCAGTCCTCATGATGTATGGTGTGATTTAAATTTTCAGAGAGATGGGTGGGGCTTCACACCACATCGGGAAACTGAATTAAAAATCACATAGTACCATGCTTGCCATATGATTTACAAGCACTCCCATAAGTCTAGTACCTAAGTATAATCACCGTAAAACTGCAGCAGGCAGTGCAATCGCATAAAAAATCCAATTGGATACAATCACAGCAGTGGAAAAGGGGGAACTGCAATTATGGCGATAATCATAGTGCTCCTGCAAGTTAACCACCCTGGCATTCTATTTAAATTGCCAGAGTGAAGGCAGCAGGGTTTTTTTCTTGTCATTTTTTTTTTCATGCTGCCAACTGAAAGTTGGCAGCATGAAAGGCCACTAGAGGGCGCACATCGCTGTCGGCGATCACAAGTAACAAGAAATCCCACGGAGAGCGGGATTTCTTGTTAGGCTTACCCCGTCGCCATGGCAATGATCGGGCTGACGTCATGGACGTCAGCCGCCGTCCTGACATCAGGTGCCTCAGATCCAGCCCTTTGCGCTGCCCAAAAGTGTTTGGTCCGGGCAGCGCAGGGCTCTGCCGGGGGGGCTCTTCTTCCACTGTGTGCGGGCGATCGCCGCTGAGCGAAGTGCTAGCTGCGTGTGGCGCAGTTTACTTGAAGTAAATCGGCCCAGCAGGGCCAGAGATATCAGACTCGGCGGTTATGGAGGAGCTGAGCTCGTCCATACCACCAGGAAGGTTAAGGAACGCCACAAAATCACATCCAATTCAATTTTCGGGTCGGAATGCTGCCAGTGTAACAGGACTCTTAGTAGCTTAGTAGTTGTCGTCCATCATGGTCAGAATCATTAAAACCTAATAACTTAATACAGAAAGAGCAAATGCGGTCCAGTATTTTCCCTGTTTAAGTACTAAATACAGTATATTCTCATTACAGTAAACGCCAAGGGACCAGGAAGTATACTATGTCAGAAATTGTCCTAGAAATAGCCCAGCATGCCCGGTACATACGCTGCTGCAAAAGAACAACTCTGTCCTCCCATTGCAGGTACAGTACAAGCACTTGCACATTTGGTGGAGTACAAGGGTAAGTATACCTTAGGTAAGCATAGCCAGGCTGGACATATTACAGTATCCAGGGCTCCTTAAAGAGAACCCGAGGTGGGAATTACTAATACTATTGGGGCACAGAGGCTGGTTGTGCACACTAAGACCAGCCTCTGTTGCCCCATCGTATGCCTCCATGTCCCCCCTGCTCGCCGCTATAGACCCCGCAGTGCTGGCGACACGCAGCGCGTCGCCAGCACAATGTTTACCTTAGCGCTGTCTATCAGCGCCGCTCCCCCGCCTCCTCCGCATCGCCGCTACCCGCCCGCGTCACTTCCCTCCTATTAGTAATTCCCACCTCGGGTTCTCTTTAAAAATTACAGCTGTCACTGAATAAAGGCAGCCACTCGCCTCCTGTGAGTGGTTCTGATACCTCCGCGTGTGGGTTTTGCAGCACCAGCCCGAGGATAGCAGCAGACCATGGGTTTCACACTGTCATGACGCATGCACCACCCCTTTTTTACTATATCCAGAGTCAGTGGCACGTAGGGGCCAAAAAACGTGTTTACTATAACAAAAGTTTTATTATAGCTGGGTTTATTATACCAGGCATTGCTCTCATAGACTTATAATGGAGATTGTCCGGGACCTGGAGAAGTAGTTTACTATACCCGAATGTTTACTACACTCGAGTTTATTATAACAAGATTATGCTGTACTAAATAACATGCTAGACATACAACCAGTCTTGGGCGTTTCATACAAATCCTAGTTTCATATGCATAGCCAAGTGACTTCAAGCTGATTTAAGAACGTAATAGTTAAAAGACATAGCGTGGCATTTTCTTTGTTGTGAAGTCAGAAACTCGCTGTTTTTAAGCGAAATGTCAGAGTCACTGAGCAGCTGATAATGCCATGTAATTAAGTATTTTGCCATTCTGTCTCGCATCATATGCATTAGGTTAGCTATAGATGACAGGTAAACATGAAAGCTGGTCTTATCAACCTGACATTTAGTAGTCATGTGTGGATGAGAATTTCTTAAATTGGGACAAAAATGACTTCAGAAGAAAGTCATCTAGATCTTGAAAAATAACTATGATAATGAGGCTTCAGTTCAAATAATCAAAGTGACTCAATGCTAATAACCAAACATATTGCTTGTGAGTAATGTGCTGGACACTGGGGGAGTTTTATCATGACAAGTGCATAAAAACTGGAGAAAAAGTGGAGTCGTTATCAGAGCTACCAGTCAGTCAATAGTTAAAAGAACCAAAGCATATGATAGGCTGCTCTGATCAACTGCTCTAGTACTGCTGCAGGTTTCTCTTTGTACCTTTTTCTCAATAAAGTTGTTTGGGGTTGAACAAAGTAAGCATGTGGCCCACTCTTTGGATCCAAACCCCCGCCCCTCCTGGTAACTAGTAAAATACGCACACACGCACACACCTCTCCCTCATGACCCCCTTTCTGTGGTAACTAGTAAAACACACACACACATACACACACACACACACACACACACAGCTCCCACCCCGCCGACGCCATCTCCGCATATGGCAGAGTAGTAAATATTTACCTGCTCCAGAGATGCGTTGTCTCTTCTGTTCTTCCCAGCAGTCACATGCTCTGTGCTTCCATACCTCCATCTCCCAATCATGTGACATGCATACGGAGCCAGAGGTACGCAGCATAGAGTGCATGACTCTCAGGAAGATCATAGGAGACGAGAAGCAGAACTGGAGCAGGTAAATATTAAACTGCTCCACTGTGCTACTCTGCACAAGGGGGAGGAGTGCCCCCCCCCCCCCCATTGTCGCTACAGTTACTCAACTTAGTTCGAGACTGTCAAATAAGTGTTAAATATTAATAAACTATTTGGCCTGTGACAGACTATGTTTTAGATTTTGGCCCCTTACACGATTGAGTTTGACACCCCTGCTCTAGGTTATTCTCATCTCACACAATCCAAAATCCATAATGGAATAGTAAATGTCTTCCCCAAAATTGGTTCAATACTGTGGTAGAAACGATATGTTGAGGGCTCCACTGAGTGACATTTCGTAAAACTACTTTAATAGGGCTTTAAACTCTTTAAACTCTTCCTGATCTCTAACCTTAACATCCCCTTCAGCATTTAGCCACTCCTGATGACTCAACCATACCTGACCTCTAAACATTTAAACCTTATGGACAAAAAAAGTTTTTCTGATCTCTGGCCTTGAACTCCCCACTTAACAAAAAGCCAGCTCCTGATGCCTACACCCAGTGGTAACTGATATCATTAACCTCCCCCTAGCCTAACCAATACTCACTTTTTGTCATCTTTATTTTAGCTTTCAACATTCAATGCACAGAATTATCGAAGCAGGTGGTTTCAGCGCACGGCGCTGACCGCTGGGTGCGGAAACCAGACGCCTCATATAGCAGCTATGTTATACTGTGCAGGGCTGGTCAGAGTAATTCGGGGCTCCGGCGATCACTGGACCCCAAATTAACACCTCCCTATGAGGTCTGGTGACTCAGAGGGGGGATTAGTATTTAACACCGCCGGGCAGTTTAGTGACAGCTGGGAGACCCATCATTCGGCTCTTCCAGCTCACAACTCAACGATGGCATACTAACATGTGCGCAGAAGTATGTGCTGAACTCCACTGAGAGCAGTAACGTTTAGTGACATATGCACACAATCTACAACCCGCAGCAACAAGTTTAAAGAGGAACTGCCGTGAAAATAACTTAATGAAATAAGTGCTTAATTTTTACAATAATTATTTATAAATGATTTAGTCAGTGTTTGCCCATTGTAAAATCTTTACTCTAAACACCACAAAATCCTTGCGCTTCCACAATGAAAAAACAATCCCGGGTCTCTTCTATGGTAGACACAATATGCTGGAGCTCCTCCACCACTGGGTAAATACCACTGGATCTACACGCGCTGTGGCCTGCAGCGCGGTCTCCGGTGGCCTGGGAGTTCCGTCTCTCGGGGCAGTGGGCGGAGTCTATGCATAGACTCCGCCCACTGCCCCGAGAGACGGAACTCCCAGGCTACCGGAGACCGCGCTGCAGGCCACAGCGCGTGTAGATCCATCTTCTTGGGCTTTAGCGGATGTGCCTACCGCATATAGGCGAATTTTACACTGCTTTCTTGCAAGTAGAACCTTGAATTTGAAATAAATTGACTTCTTTGGTAACACACTATGGAGCGCTCCTGTTTTTTCTAGATAAAATCTTTACTCTCCCTGATATACATTCTGACATTTATCACATGGTGACATCTTTAATGCTGGCAGGTGATATCTGTGGAAGGAGTTGCTGCTTTTTTGGCAGTTGGAAACAGCTGTTATTTCCCACAGAGCAACAAGGCTCCCACAGTGTAATGTCAGTACAGTAGAGGGGTTTCACCCCAATATCAGCCACACAGAGCCCCCCGATGATCTACTTGAGAAAAGGTAAAGATTTCTCATGGAAAAGGGGGACAGTTACTGATTGGGATGAAGTTCAATCCTTGGTTACAGTTCCTCTTTAACTAATTTGCTCATTTGTACCATTTAGCATGTTATCTTTGCAATTTTACTTATGAGCTAGCAACCCCACCTCCACCTTTCCCATCCACTAATCAATAACCTAGCATCACAGAGTGTTCAACAGGAACAAAGTAAATAAAGCATGCGATTTGACACTTTGTAGTGAAAATGGGCCCTAAGGTTCCCAAAGCAAGAGGAATATGAAAACTGCTATCTTCATTCCCTAGGGTCCTTTTACACTGTATCAGTTGCTGTCACATGTAACTAAAAAGACAACTGATGTGCAGTCCAGCGTCCATGTTTTCCTACAGCCTATTTCACACTATACGCTGAAGTTTTTTCCCAATGCTTTAAAACGCAGTGCATAGCAACAGAATAAAACTCATTAAGTGTAAAAGGGCATTTACAAACAATGCAAGTTGCCCGATTTCTGTTCTGTTAGGCCTCTTGCACTCTTCATGCGATTTCGTTTTGCGGTGTTGATGCGATTTTACATGTGATTCCGTTTTGTGATTTTTAATTGGTACTGCCTGTTGAATTTTTCTGAATAATAGGTAGTAACAGAGGTGCCAAATTAGAATAAAATGGTTAAAAAACGTTTAAAAGGAGGGGGGTAGGTGGACACCACCCTAAGGTATATGATGATCAGCCAACGAGTCGTTGTAAATAGACAATTGAATTTATTACAAGTTCTCCAAGTATGCAACGTTTCACGGGTCAACCGCCCGCCTCATCAGGCAATCAAAGTTTGGAGGTACACTGTTAAAACAAACAAAAACAATACAATATACCAACGGACGCTAGGTACATAGTTCAGCGAAATTGAGTGCAACAGTCTGTCCAAAATGTGTTTACATAAAATGCAATATACCCCATAATGAGCATAGGGATTAGCTTATCATTTATGATACTTTTCATAAGCCAATATGGATGCATGTCAAATTCTAATTATAAGTCTATATACAGTACATGTATCACAACCAGGGAGGAAACTCAGGTACAAGCACAAAGTTGTACATATAAAGCACTGAACACACCAATAGACTATTAAAGGTATATTAATCAGACCAAGTCGGCCTCTCATGAGACCTTTCAATCACAGATACATTAATCTGGATGAAATCAGCGTGTTGTCACTTACCAATGCTGTATCAGTCTATGGGCCAAGCACCTACTGTGAAGATCTGATATATATATATCTGGTATATTGTATTGTTTTTGTTTGTTGAAACGCGTTGCATACTTGGAGAACTTGTAATAAATTCAATTGTCTATTTACAACGACTCGTTGGCTGATCATTATATACCTGAGGGTGGTGTCCACCTACCCCCTCTTTTTAAACGGTTTTTAACTATTTAATTCTAATTTGGCGCCTCTGTTACTACCTATTATTCATTCATTTAGTCCACCCTGGGTGGAGGGGTGTATTCCCAATTCTTCCGATCTACAGAGAGCGACTTCTTATACCTGAGTGGAGTCAGGTTATAATTCTCCCCACCTGCACCTTCAGTGGTTGCCTTTGTGGTAACCAGTGGTGTAGCTAAGGAGCTATGGGCCCCGGTGCAAGTTTTACAATGGGGCCCCCCAAGCACTCTATACATAATTGATACGGCGCACCAAAACCTGCCAAGGGCAACTACAGTGTCAGAGGTGTAAGGAGGGGATGGGGAACAGTTTGTTAATGATTACCACTATTCAAAGTATCTATAGAAGTGATTATTACTAACACAGGGCCAATAGAGAGCTAATATTGTGATTGAAAGAGGGCCCCTCGGGGCCCCTCTGACCTAAGGGCCCCGATGCGGTCGCTACCTCTGCAACCCCTATCGCTACGCCACTGGTGGTAACCCAGACTTGTGAGTATAACTTTCTCATATTTTCGTGTTACGTTCCTTTTCCCTAGACATACTGCACTATATTGGGCTCTCGGTTATTCACTTTTTGTATCCTTCCAAGCTGTTGCATTTTTTTAACTGTTTTTCTTCTTGTGTTGATAGCATCCAGGGAAAATAGAAATCTGGATCGAAAATCGGAATCGCAAATCGGAATTGGATTTGAAATATGCAGTGAGCAAGAGGCCATACTCTGCAAGATAATACTTTAAGTCACTGGCCCAGAATGAACATGCAAATCAGATGCTTTGACTCTGGTATGACTCATCTAGCGGCAGGCTTGTTGCAGGTGTGCAAATAAAAAAAAAATGAAAGCCAAAAATTGAGTATGACAGCCAGGCAACTTGCATCTTTTATAAAGGAATGAAGATGGCAGCCTTTTTCTCTCACTTCAGGTTTATAATAAGAACTGATTCCGGAGGCTAGCTCTGTAGAAACATGGCCATGCAATGTACACCTAACTTGCTGCTATACAAGAAATCTTATAAACCTGATAAAGAAGAACCTGTGTAAAAAGTGTTTTTTTTTTTCTTTCATAAAAACACATTTTTTCATTTTATTAAAATATATACCCATTTTGAATTTGGTGCCAGAAACACCACAGTTTTTTATACAAACCCATTATAACAGTGTCAGGATTATTAACATTATGGTATGTAGGCTTATATTTTGTGGTTCTGTTACAGTGCAGACTGGGTTAAGAAAATGTTTTTAAAACTGTCTCAACAGAAAGAGTTTGGAAGAAACATGTACTTAAGATATCTATATACAATTTAAACACATGGCCCAAACCTCATTATACTCACCAGGATATGGCTGGGAGGATGCTGTTGTTTTACTGTTTTCATCGACTCCTGACTGTGATGATTCATAATAATAGAAACACTGCTCAATAGCTGCAATAATCTGGAAGACAGCACAACCATTCCAGTGATCAAATGGTCCTCTTAAGACTGCCCAAAGAAACATT